>NC_049198.1:76872612-77192138 GCF_009769625.2 Cygnus olor | reverse complement strand
GTGGGAAGCTCTGGGTGTCTGCAGGGAGCGGTGCCGGGTGCCCCCCGAGGGCGTGCGGGCAGAGGGACGGCCGCTCATAGGGAGTGAAAAAAGAGTAAAGGTTTCGCTATCGCCTGTTTTCCACGGGAAAAAAAAAAAAAAAACAACAAAAAAAAAAAAAAAAAAAAAAAAAAAAACACACATCCCCGGGATGGCCGGGGGGCGAGGTGGGTCGCAGCGAGCAAGCATCCATCACTTCTGGGCTGGCCAAAACGCAGCCGGGCCGAGACGAGCATCCCTCGGAGCTGGGGGTGCTGGATCACCCTGTCCGGCTGCCCCCGGGCCGTATGGCACGGCTCGGCTCGGCTCGGCACGGGTGTCCGCCGGTGTTCCTGCTCCCTACCCAGATCAGCATCCCTCCCCCGGGTAAAAACATCGCGGGGTCATGCAGCCGGGGAAACTGCTTCAGCACGGAGTGGGAGAAGCAGCCTCCCCCTAGGAAATGTGTTTTTTTAAAAAAGAAAACCTACGTCTGATGCAATCCATACGATGCCATGAAAGCGTGAGGCTCACGCCGTATTTATTTACCCCTGCAGCTCTACAGCCCGCGGTCCCGGCTGCAGGACAGCCGTGGTGTGGAAGACCTGGAAAAGCTGTCGGGGAAATGCCGGCTTAATGCGTTTTGCATGTTTTGAACTGAAGGCTAGGTGGAGCCTCCGTCCTTCATTAAGAAACTGGCAGCTTATAGTATGCAAATGTCACATCTCTCTGTAGTTCTGGCCACTTCAATTCGTCAGCCCCAATATTCTTAATTTTTTATTCTTAGCCGCAGCTTTCCACAAGTAATTGTATCGCTTTTGTTATTGTTATCCCTATTATTTCCTGAAAATATTGATTACCATATTTAACCCTGCAGATACCGGAGTGCATTACTCATATCTGTTTTGTGCTGCATTAGATCATCTGCAGGAAATGTGGCTACTTATTTTCCTGTTTAATCTAGAGCCAACCTTTCCAGTGATTTATTTAACAATCTCACAAGTCAATATACACAGCGCCTTCTGAGCACACACACACAAACATTTATCTGTTAACATAGGTTCCAAGAACAAGAACCAAGCAGTAAAAGTGTTTAAACTGCGCCCTTTTATGGCTCTTTTTCAGATTTAGACAACGCAGACAGACCACAGGGAATGACAATCAAGACACGAAATGGTAATTTTTATTTTATTTTATTTTCTAATTAAAACCAGACGATGCCATATGCGTTATGTAAAGGTTTGAATATGCGGTCTTCAATGCAGCGTTTCCAGGTGTAACTACTGTTTGCGGGTTTCTTTTTATTTTTTTCCTCGAGATTTTGACCTCTCGGTAGCCTGATTTTTCTAATTTCGTAGTTTGGGTTTGTACTGGATGTCTCTTTGCCTGCAATACTCTCAGCATAGCACAGATACAAGAAATGCAGCAGGCTTTACAGGCAGGTGCCTGTCAGAAGAAATCGTGGCCACAAAGAAATGATGAGGCACTTTGTCGGGTGTCGAGCTAGCCGAGGGACTTACCTGGCTGCTAGGAGAGGGGTGCTGGGCGAGAAGCGCTGCCCTGGGTTGTACCAGCGTGAATTCTGCTCGTGATGCGCCTCTCAGCAGCTTCGGTGGGGCTCCTACGGGTGCTCCTGGCGGAAGGTGGGGACACCGGCATGAGACTGTGCTAATTAGAGAGTCAGAAGCATTCCTCTTTACAGCAAATAGAGACTGTTTATTCTTAAGAAATCCACGCAGGATGTTACTTCTTTACGTCACAGCCATCTGGAGACCTATAAAAAGATTAGAAAACAAGCATGGCAATCACATACTAATCTACAGGCCATTAACGGGAATTTATTAGGGAGGCAGGAGGAAAAAGCAAATGTTTGGATTCGGTAGCTTCCAATGTGCAGATCATTTGAAAAGGGATTTTGGGACTGGGAAAAGGTGCATGTAGTGGTATCAGCTGCTATTCATGTTTCAGACGGTATTTGTGGCAGTAATTTCAGAACTACGCGTTGTACAAACTTTTCACATGCCAGAAAATGCTGCAGGCTTGTATGTGTATGTATGCTAGCAACTGCTGCACGCTTTTTTGTGATATTTAGAATAAGCAGAGACTTTTGTGCACTTTTTCTGGACAGGCTTTTCAAAGCCCTGCTAGGTGATTGAGAGGTAGAACATTTAGTTGGCAATACAGCTAATGAACAGCTAGGTTGTAACTGTGGTGTTGGCTCTTTTGGCTTACTGAAGCTCTCCTGATTAGTCAACAAAACGTGGCAGGTGTATTGCATTTACTACGTGTGCCAGTGTCTGAGTAAGTGAGGCGGTCTTGAGAAAAGGGCTTGGTGTTTTTAAGGTATGTCTTGCATCTTTAAGCATGAGTGTTTGGAGAAAAAGAAGTAAGCTTTGCACTTAACTGGAAATCCAGTAACATGGTGATGTGTTTTAAATGCATGCATTACTGCGTAGTTATGTGTCTGTGTTGACATGTGTTACACAAACATCTACACGAGCACAGACGTATACACACACACACATGCGCGAGGAGCACCTGGGTGTTCATGCCTCTCACTGGAAGAATTTAATGCGTGAGCTCATGGGCTTGTTGTGTGTAACACATGCCTGATCGCTAATGCTGCTGCCTCTAGCTATTGCCAGGAAATATATATATATTTCTGTCTCTCTGCCCATTCGGAGGAGCTCGTTAGAATTTTACATCATATCGCAATGATCATGTGCCTGCAGATGTCTAATTCAGTCGTGTCTGTTGTGTCTGAGCAGCCTGAGAGGTAATGAGGGAGCAGGGTAACCAACAACGCGGCGTTATAGGGACCCTAACCCTTCCTTGCCAGACTCTGCAATACCCACAAAGACCCCTGGAATGACTCGCTCCTTGGCCCCTGGTATACAAAGCACTGGTGGCAAACTGCGATGTCCCCCGATACAGGGATATCCGAAAGGCACCACATAAATAATAATAAAAAAAAATAATAAACTATTCCGTCTCAGATTCAAGGGATGACAATCTGAGCGAGCTCCCTGGTTAGTAGCATCACTGCCGAATTCAGGATCGGGCACATCGTCAGTGTGTCCGTGTTACTTCGTGGCGGCAGCATTAATCGGGGGCCTTGTCTGATAAATGAGACACTTCACCGTTTCTGTGCCCTTATAACATTAACTCATGATAAAAAAATGGGCTGGTTGATGTAGGTGTCACTTTGCAGTGCAACCACACGCACGTACGTGTGTATTTTAACACTAGTGCACACACACTGACACATGTATGTGTGGTTCCCCTGTGCACACAGCAGCAAACATGCAAACAGGCTGTGCAGCCAGTGCAGAGCCACCAGAGCTTCAGTTTAACCCCGTGCACTTAAATTTTCCCCCTTAAAAACAGCACCATATGCAAACACGGGTCAATTTACAAACAGATCCATGTGAGTGCGGGGTGGCATGTGCCCTACAACGCTACAGGAGGACAGAGCAGGGTGTGCTGTGCTTTATTTTACAGCCTAGAAGAGAAGCAGCAGCACGAATTTTAGGTCGTAATTCCTTGAGCAGCCCGTACCATGTCTGTGCCGAATTTTCCAGTGCACGTCTTACTCCTGCTGCCGCTCCTGAAGCGCATTTATTAATTTCTACTGTAAATACTGCAGATCTCGGTGCGAAGATTCACCGCATCGCGTGCACCCGAGAGACCTGTGATGTTTGCACTTCGGACTTGGGAAAAAATTCTGTAGGAATCATACCGTTAAATAATTCAGAGTGTAATGTTCTTTTTGGGGCGGTGGGTGGGGAGGTCGAGAGGCTGAAATCCTCGCGTAACGTGGGCGAACAGCCGGGGCAGACTATGGTCCCCCGGGGACTATACTACCCGGTCCCACGGGTAATGCGTGGTTTCCCCACTCCGCGTGCAAGGTCAATAAAAATCGAGGATAAATCGGCGATTTTTTGTTAACGGAGGCGTTTCGCCGCCCCCGGCGAACGTCGGCGCACCCTACCGCGGGCGCGCAGGGGGAGAGGGAAGGAGGGAGGGAGGAAGGGAGAGGGGAGGGAGAGGGTATGGATGCTATAAAGCACGGCGGAGCCTGCTGCCCGCAGCATCCCCCGCGCACACGCGGAGGGCAGCGCGCAAGGAGCCGTCCCGGTGTCAATACCTGCGGGGCAGAGAGAGGCAAAGGCAGAAGCTGCCCGTGCGATCCATCTCACGGCCGCTCCCGACACCCGCAGAGGCCAGGCCCTGGCAGCAAAGTGCCCCCCTCCCCGCCGGCCCCGCGGAGGCAGGGCAGAGGCTGACACAGAAGAGAAGCGCGAGCAGGGAGGCCAACCCACCCCCCACCAAAAGAGAAAAGAAAAAAAAGAAAAAAAAAAGACCTGAAAACGCTTTTATCTGTCCTTAGAGAGGGCCGGCGGACGGCAGAGAGGCCTGCGCCGGCCGGCAGGAAGGTGAGGGCGGCGGGCGGAGGCTGCGCTGGATGGAGGCTGCGCCGGATAGAGGCTGCGCCGGATGGAGGCCGCCGCCGGGCTCATGCACAGCAGAGATTTTCGCCTGACGTCCTCATCACCTTGGCCTCCCGCGGCACGGGACCTCTGACCCCGGCCCACGTTTCGGCGCCGGGAGCCCCCCTTTTTCTCCTCCTCTCACGCCGGGGGCGGCAGCAAGCCGGCAGGAGCGCGCCTGCCTCTCGCCAGCCCCGAGAAACCGAGGATCTTCCCCAAAAAAATCATGCACGCACGGTGTTTGCGACCGAGCTGCCACCGTTTGGCAAAACGCTCTCTGCCTCCATAGCCTTCAGGCATCAGCAGCAGGATCCTCGGGTCATCTCCTCACTTTCTACTGGAATGGGATTTTATCCTTCTTTTTTTTTTTTTTTTTTTTTTTTTTTTTTTTTTTTTTTTTGTTCTTCCTCCTTACACCGCGCTGGAAACTGCCGCTGGCTTTCACGTCTTCATAGAGGCTATGAAGAGCCTTCCGTGAGAACGAAGCGATTTACAATGCAAATAGAGGCCTGAGAAAGGATGGATGCTTCTCGCTCTTAACGCAGCTTGACGCACCTTAATAGCGGGTTTTATTTTCTGGTGCGAGCAGACGAATTGTGGGCTACCGTTGCCGGAAATTACTGGCTGAAGGGAAAAGTTCGGAATAAACTTTGGAGGCAACAGATCTCTTTTTTTTTCTTTGGATGTTATTAGCTGCACATGCACACAGACACACAAACCAGGTCACAGTTGCATAAAAGGATGAATATTTTAAAGCAGGACTAGTGCTCTTGGCGGAGACAACACGGCTGTTTGCCAGAAAGATTTTGGAGTCTAGCAAGGGGGAGGAAAAAAATAAAAATAAAAATAATAAAAAAAAGCTTTGAGGGAAGCGAGTTGTTATCTTTGGTTATCTAGCTGTATGAGTGTTTTGGTCTTCATAAAGCTAGATAACCGAAAGTAAAAACTCCTTCAAGATCATCGTACAGCGCGTGAAAATGAAAGACTACTGCAAGAGACAGTAAAACCCGAGAAAGGTCAGGAACGCTTATTGAATCTAACATTTTTACAGCTGGAGGTGGGAATGGAGGAAATTACATGGCGTACTTATGCCAAAACGTGAAGTTGTCAGACGCCATAGCTAGCTGCTGCGACGAGGAGACGTTCCTGCTGGTAAACAATGCGCGTGCAACCGCTGCTGTCATAACAAAATCAATAAGTAAGGACCCAGACCAGTTAACGTTGCGCTGGGGTGAGAGGACATATATACCTATATATATACCTTATATATATACATATATTCTCAGGAAACTATTTGGGAAGGCCGAGTTTCATTTTGCGTAGTGATTCATTGCAATGAAGTGGCCATGCAAACAAAGCTAGTAGCTGGTGATGATGAAGATGGTCATACTGTGTGGACTGAACTGAGGGAAAACAAAACCAAACCAAACAAAACTGTCTGCGTGCATCTGAGACAAAGCGTTGGGTGTTTGCTTCGAGTAATATGAAAGCAGGCTTTCAAAAAGTTTACACTGAAGTGTAGGCAAGCTTAATAATTTATATCTACTGAGGACTCGGTGGAGCTGCACAAAGATGAAAAAAGTGATGGCCGATTTTTATTCTTCTATTCAGAACGCGAGCACAGATGCTTCTCTGTTCCGAGAGGGTTTCCTTGAGGAAGCTACTGAAGCAGAAAGACATGATGGAGACGAGACCGCCTCCCCCCTTGTCAAAGTGTTAAAAAATGTTCTGTGTCTTACTCCGCGCCTAGCATTGGAAATGAAAGTGACATTTACTTCCAAACCCACGTGTGCGCCTCCTCTCTTTTTCTTTAAGGATGATCAGATCTATCCGGGAAACAGCGCTGGCATCCCAAACCGAAATAATTAGGACGTATATAGACCTGACAAAAACGGAGGGGGGAGTGCTGGGGGGGGCGGAGGGGTTGGGGGCGAGGCTCTGTCTTGCCTAATTGATTCCGCTAAACGCCGCGCAGGAGATGTGAACGGCCGGGCGCCCCCGTTCCCACGCTCGGGCCGGGCGGCAGCGCCGTGCCCCGGCGGCCCGTGACAGACAGCGCGGCGGGGGGCGCGGGGGGGCGACGGGCACGGGGGGGGGGCGGGCGGACCCCGGACCCTCGCCCCCCCTCGGGAGAACGGCGGCCGCCGCAACGGGGAGGCGGAGGGGGGGAAGGACGGACGGACGGACGGACGGACGGACAGGACGGAGGCTGAGCCTCACGCCTCCCCAGGAGTGGGGGGCACAGAGGGGGCGTCGCGGTATTATTATTATCATTATCATTATCATTATCATTATCATTATCATTATCATTATTATTTTTACAAGCGTCTGTCCTGCGTCTGCGGGCAGCGCCTGCGGTGAAAACGAGCGGGGGGTGAATGTCTGCGGGCGGCGTTTTTTGCTCTGTACTTGACGCGCGCGCCTCCCCGGTTGCGGTGTCGCGATCACAGCCCGCACGTCGCGATTGCGTTCGATACTTATCCCACAAAAAAAAAAAAAAAAAAAAAAAGTTCCCGCGGCCCCGCCGCAGGTGCTTGCACGGAGCCCCGGCACCTGCAGCCGTGCCCGGGGGCTGCTTGCCGAGAGGCGTCGTCGCCGGCAATTAGTATTTGCATGACAAAAGTGCGCCGTTTTCCTTTCTCTGTGAGCTTCAATTAAGGCAATGAGCTGCTTTCTGGAGAAAGCTATTGTTTACTTAGTCATTCAGCGGAGTCAATGCGCTCAAGCTTTCACTTGCGTCTTGGTCTTTGGCGAGGAAAACACCCAAGAAAAATACTAATATTCCCGCCGCACGCTGGCCATTGTCACATCGGATTGTTGTGTTGGTGCTAGGTGGCTGCCGGTCAGTAAAACGCACAGGGCTGCTACCGCTAGCAGTGCTGGTATACCTTTCGGTGCTTTAGGAGCAAGGCTGTGCCCCCTTTTGTCCCGCCTGTCCAACTTCTGGCTCGGGGACGGGAGCTGGAGGGCGTGCGGCTCTCGCGGCGAGTGAGGTTCCTGCAGGATCACCTGGATGGGAGGTGCTGCGTCCCGAAAACTGCGGGGGGGATGGGGGTGGGGTGGGGAACAATATGCACCTTTATGTTAGACGGGGGAGACGAAAAAGAAGCGTAAATATCATTCGAGCAGTTCTTTGAAGGCTCGTTTCAGCACTGGGAGAGCCCGGATCAAGTTTATTTAGCATAGCGGCGCATTGTAAAACAGTTGGAGTGGAGTTGCAGGCTGCGTGAGCGTGCATGTTAACTAGCAGGGACCCGGGCTGCCTCTTTGTGAGAAGGGAGCAGCAGATTGCTCTGCAAGGCCAATGTTAAAAAGGCAGCTGAATTTAACACCATCTGGAAGAAAAGATCCCTTCACGACTTTCTCACACCGTCAGACAAAACTAGTGTCTCTTGTTCCGAGCCCTTGTCTATGCAGCCATACAATACTGGGTCATTATACTTTTGCTGAGAGAAAATTTGAGAACACAATATGGGTAACCAGTGAATGACCAAGTTTCATTGTGCCCGCTTAAGTCGATTGAAATCTACGTCTAGAGCCATGAATGGCAGCATTGTTTTCCTCACCGGGGCTGTACTAAATGTCAGCACAGTGTAAAGAAAAACTTGAAGTCTGCAAATAACTTACCAGATCTCAATTATAATATTTTCCCACACTAGAACTAATATCATTGCTAGGGTCTACAATGCACAAAATATAAAAAAAAAAAAAAGCGGGGAAAAAAATGAGTTCATTTACAAGTTATTTTAGCCAGATAAACATTTTAATTTTCTTGCGGGAGCTCGAGTTTGGTGCGTGAGGCTGGCTAATCACTTCCCGAAAAGTTACAGAACTGATTCTTATGTAATTGAGAAAATAAACTGTGTAAACAAGCTTGTGTTCTGCAACTACTGCAGCCCTCCAGCCTGGGACCGATAAGATGCTAGTAAGAGCACTTGGTATCACAAGGGTCGCCTCTTCTGAGCTGGGTCTAGGGAAAGCTCTCCTCTTGAGCGTCTGGGAGAAATAAGGCTGAAATTCACAAACAAAGTTGTGGGAAATGTGTATCTCCAGGTGCTGGTGCAGAAATCTGTCAGTGCAAATCAGTGCGGACCCAGGTACAGGAGAAAGGTTTCTTTTTTTTTTTTTTTTTTTCCCCACTTGATAATGGTTTCCACCTTAAGTGGAAATGGCAGTAGGCAGTAAGCACTGCCATTTCCCCCAGCCCTCCGCTTAGCACCCACGCCGCTGGCAGGGTCTCAAACTGATTGCCCTGCGACCTGGCTGTAAATCCCCCCCGCGTGAAACACCCACGACTAGGGGCAGCCCCACGCGTGTCACTGCCGTCCCGGGCTGGGATCCTTGGGACAGGAGCTCCCGGAGCCACCCTTGGCCTTGTTGGGGGGGAAAGCTGCTCTGCTGCCCCCCTGGCCTCGGGCCGACGGCTCCGTGTGGGCAGGAATGTGGTTCCACATCGTTCGTTGCCTTTTACTGCCCTTGTTATTTTAATTTAGAAGAGAGAAAAAAGTCGGTCTTTGGCTGTTAAATTTCCTAACTAAATAGCAAACATGAGATAAAAGGTAGTGCGTTTTGATGGGCCTTGCTGGAGGGGATGGGTGAGGAGAAAGAGGCTTGCGGCGTTGCAATTGTGCATCAGCAGTAACCTGTTTGTCTCTTTTGGATGCTCTTGCCTGCATATAGCCATGAACATACACACACATAGACATTCACAGTGTGGTGTAAAGCAGGCACAGGGATTGCCTGCATGGCCAGTGTAACGCAGGTGAAGTTCTGGCACTAGCTCCTGGGGCAGGAGGTGCCTTGCACCCAGCTCCTATCCAGCAGACACGTGTACAGGGCACAACAGGTGAAAGGGAGCGGGGTGTTCTGCCAGTGTCATTGCAGCTATGTGATTATCCCCCTAATTCTGTAAGATGAAGCTATTACGAGCCAAATCTCCAGGTTTTATCCTCGTCGCTCGCTCCTCCCAACGACTGGACTTGTGGTTGTCCTCCCCTCTCGAGGACAGCAGGAATAGCTTTGGGATTGAGTGAAAGAAGTTAACAAAGTAACCGTGTTAGCAGGCCACATCTCACACTTGCCTTTACAGCTTGGGATCCTGATCTCACACTACACCAGGCCACAGCAATTGAGGAAACTTACAATCAGCCGCCCACAGAAAAGGCCCTGTCATGGCCTCACAGCGGATGAGCACAGGGGGCACACAGGAAGGGCTCTCCCCATTCCCCGCCGTGGGCAGAAGCCCCCCACGCATGTTGCTTTCCCTCTGGCAACTTTTCTGCCCCCTTTTCCCTCAGACCCCAGCACACCCCAAGCCTCCCATCGCCACCGCCACCCTGCCCCTCATCCACCCGACAAAATGGAGGCCGGCGCTGATTTGCGTTTCCATGGAGATGGCCCGGCCCCGGTGGGGCCGGTGGCAGCGGTGGGGTGCCGCCGCGGGGGGCTGGCGGCTGCTAATTGCCGCCGTTAATTAGCGCTGATTACCCGCACGGGGGGGCCTCCTGAGGGGGCGGCGGCCGTTAAGGCCTCGCCAAGACAGCCGGGGGCACGGCCCTTTGGGATAAGGCCCGGCCTGGCGCCCCCAGCATGGTTCTCCATCTGGGATGCCCTACTAAGGGCGTTTGGTCAACAGCCGAGGGGTGCTGCAAATTCATGGCACAAATGGCCTTGTTCCTCCATGTGCAGGGCACTTCGGGCATCTTTTCCAGTCCCTGCAGTGGTTGCTGAAATATAAAGTGTGCAGTGCTGGGGACTCCTGGCATCCCTCCTCCTGAACACTGTCAATTTATCTATGCGAAAGTGTATTGCGCAAAGAACCCCAGTCCTTCTTCATTTGCTTAGCAATTAGTGGCCTACTGTGGCTTCGACAGTGCCCAAAAGCATGTGGCGTGTGAGCAGCCATGCGCAGTGAGCGGTGCAGGAATGAAGGAAACTGCTGACGCACAGGGGCTTGATAAGGAGCACTTTAGCCTTTTGACCTCCAGTTTGTACACCAGCATGGAGAAAGTAGAGGATAGGTCAAAATGAACTTCATAAATAATGGGAAATAAATCAGTAATTTGTCTTCTTTTGAGTCTAAGAGGAGTTTGTTGGGAAAAATAAATGTCCAGTGTTTTGGGTCAAAGCTTGCTCAGTCTCTCCACACTCACATTGAATCATTTTATGCCCTTTCTAAAGGACCTGTGTGGTCGAACAGGGTTGTTTTAATTCCAAAACAAGCTCTGTGCAAACAAAAAGTTTGTGTATATATATTTTTTTAAATCACTATTTTAAAAGAGATGTCTTTTTGAAGTAAGTTACATTTGCTCTGTTAGTTATGTCAGTTCTCAGAAAGGGACATTAACATAAAAAAAATACTCCACTGTAATTATTGTTTGGAATGTTACATCTAGGAAACAAGATTTGGAGGGTTTTTTGTTTGTTTGTTTGTTTGTTTTAATAAAATAGTGTCATTATCATGAGCATAAGGTAAAAGTTTAATGTAGTTGGAGTTTAACACAATAACCTTGTATAAGAGAGCTGGAGTCAGTAACAGAAAACCTGCACAGCAAGGGCAGAAAACATACATGTAATTCCTTCTCAGCTGTGGCTCAGCAGCAGTTGTGTTACATCACAAAAACGTAAAATTAGCACTCTTTCTTATGAAGTATGAATTACTGTCTTTAGCTTTTTTCTCTCTCAATGTGCGGTTGCTGTTGTTGCATCTCACAATTCTCCGCAGATGCACAGAAAAGTACAACCTCATGGTGGAATGGCCTGAAACAGAGCCAGAACTAATTCTTTGCTGTCTTTTCTATGTTAAAATTTGGTTCAAACCAGACCAGTAAAATCTTTTTCTCTATGGCTGTAGTCAGCTGCTGTTGGCTCAGCTGAGCACTGAGGATTTAATGGGTACCAATATTTTACCAGTGGGCATAAAAGTATTGTTGGGAAATATATGAATATTAATTTTATGTCTTCCTCTAGATTCCCATAACTCTTCAATGGCATAAATTAGACTCCTATGGCATCTATGTAGAGCCTCTTTCTACTTCAGAAGCATTTGCACGGTCAGGATTGGCACAGGCAGGCTCATTTGTGTTTATGCGTTTATGAATTACTCCGCCACCACTCTGCCCGCATGAACGAGGCACAAAACTTGCATTTCTTTCCTGCGTGGTCCCTCACCAATGGGACAGCCTATAGTGACTAAACAGAATCAAGCGACCCTTCACATTGTGCTAGGACCATCAGTGTTCCCTCTGACAGCTGACAAAGAGACACCTCAGGATTTTATTGTACACTGTCTTTAAATTCAATTCCACTCCAGTAGGAATAATACTTGATTTGAAATAGAATATTTTATTTCCTTTTTTTTTTTTTTGTGTGTGTAAAAGTTGTCTTTTTTTGTCTCTTTTTTTTTTTTTTTTTTTGTAAAATAAAACTAAAAAGAGAAAACAATATTTCATTTTCCTCATTTAAAAATGATTCCTCAAATATAGCTACGTTAGATATTACACCATCTTGCGCATCACTACATTATTAAGTAAATCTAATGCCCGGAGTCATTAGGCACATTCCTGCATGTCATTCTGATATCTCTCCAGTCCACTGGATTTTGAAGAGTGATTATGTAAATTTTTCACTGATAAATAAATTACTATAATTGTAGTTGAAATACCACTCAAATTCTTAAGACTATTGCATCTAAATAATATATTATGCATTGCTTAATTATTTATCAAGACTAATTCAAAATAACTGTAGGGCAAAGCATACATTTATTTTTAAATAGCCCCTTTTTTTACACCAGGTACAAAAATGTTACAGATGTCAGAAAGAAAAAGAGAGAGAATAAAGTTTCCTTCATTAGATGCAAGGTTTTTGTTTGGATTAGTAATATTGCAACAGTGATGCCATTCTTCTTGTGATCATGCTATCAATCCAAACATAAGTTGGCCAATACGTGTGATTTCTGTTAACAGGAAGTCAGGAGAGTACAGTTAATGTGGGTGGAAGGTGACGGTATGCAACAATAAGAGGAGAATAGCATTTTTGACTTACACTGAGAAACAGTGAGGTGCTAGCAAGATTTTGGCAGCTTTAGACTTAGAGGTGAGCGTTAAGTGATGTGTCAAGCATTGCACAATTAAAATCATGGGCTCTGTGCATTTTGAACCTGGCATTGATTTTGGATGTGGAAAAGTCTCAGTGAACTGCCTGTTGGTTATTAGCAGCACTTGGCCAGTTTCAGGGAGGCCACTTAAGTGCACTTGTCAAGGAACGTTATTTTCCACCTTGTGCAAATTCTAATTCTAGACTGGGTTCTAATCATCATTTAGGAATCATCATCAGTATCAGAAGTTCACAGCCTATACACAACGGTTTTTCTCTTCCCCTTTCAGAACAGACCTCTATCTAGCCACTAATTAAATACAGGAGATTGATTGCAGAAAACCTTCAAGGGCATATTTACTGTAACATATATAGTAAGCCCCATTTGGTGCATTAGCATTTAGCCATTTTATGAAAATTTAGTGAGAAAATGACTCATGTATATGATTTAATATGCATCAGCAATAACTCGGAACATCCTTATAAGAAGAAAGAAATTAAAAATTCATTAGAAAACTAAACTGGTGTCTCTACATGGTTAAAACATTATTAAAGCATATTTCAGTGTTTTGCTTACACCAGTGTTCTCATCATGGTGCCACCATTTCATGACAAAGAGCGTAGAGGAGAAAACATTCAACTTAAAATGTCTGCTGGCACACATCGCTGGATTTGTATGTCACTAAACAATGAACAAGCATAGCCTTGAATACCAACTATTTAATTAGCACTTTTGCCAGCCATGCATAGAAAATAGATCATTTACATGCGTCTTGCTTAGCGATTATTCCCATAAAAAGCTACCAATTTTTTGTTTAATGTATGTAGCAGTCATGTATGCCATCATAAGAAAATCAAAACATATGTTATTATTTTAAACACCTTGAAATTCAGAAATTTAATTAAAACATGTAAAGTCCTTATATTTCTCTTGGAGGTATATTTTAATTATTTAATTTAACCTTAACTGCGCCATAAAGGGCTGTATACAACTAATAATTAAGAACTTCAAAGGGCAACTGAAACCTCTAACAGTCCTCAGTTAATTAAAGGCTATTATTACAAACCTCTTGAACATACAGTTACATTTAATGACAAGTGGTGACTTGTAAATGCTGCATTTGAAAGATACCGCTCCTATTCTAAATGCTGTTGACAGATGATGCTGGAACTTGTACGTTCTCCCAGTGAAATACTTTATTTTGAACATAAATGAGATACATTCATGAAATTAAATATTTCTGTCACTTGAAAATGTATTATTTGGAGTACTTTCCTTAGAAATATTCATTAGTTTTGTTCATGTCTTTCATATCTGCAAAACAAATATCACCGAAGGAAAAAAAAAAAAGATATGCCAGTTATTGTAAATGAAAGTCAGCCATTTGAGCACATTTTGCTAATAACATACAGTACACTGACACGTTCACTTGCTGTATACACAATAAACAAGATATTATATTTAACACACTTTTTTTTTTTTTGAATGAGTTTAAAACATTGTTTTCACAAACTGTGTGTTCAAGCATCTCCAGGAATGTAGGCCACAATACCTGCCAAAAGACATTGTACAACCTGTATATCGTATATTGAGCCCTGTCCTGTCAACTCCCGATTATTCAGATAGTTGTTACTCACCTGTGGTGCCTCCTGAAAGAAGCAGCTCCTATAAATAGGAGATACTAAAACAAACAGATTGGGCCTGTCATACATAAAATTAAGATTTCTCAGTAATGCATGTGAGTTTGTGTATTTTGAGTTTTAAACCTGACTTTGACCTGTTCTTTGTATGTTTTCATCCCCATAGTTTTGCTGCCTCAGATGAAGACCAATCCCATTTTTAACTGGGTGTTAATTGCAGAGAATGTTAAAGACCAGAGTATATTTGAAGCTTCAGTTCTGATATGATGCACTCACCTAAAAATGAGCAATGGAATATGCAATTTTAATGCTCTAATAAATTCACAAATGAACAATGTATTTTTTTTTTTTTTCCAAAAAGTGCTTATATAGTCACACACTGGTGATTTTTAGGAATTTTATTATCTGATTCTATGTATACTGAATTAATAATCTGAAAGTACTTAATTTACAACAATTTGGAGACAGCAAATGAAACAAGTTACTGTATTTGGAAATGCTGCAAATACTTGCGGGAAAAGAGAAAGAAAAAGAATAACTGATTAGGTTAGCAATATTGTCTGGAAATCAAAATATAGGATTAAAAAAAAATTAATGGATACTTGGGAGAAAAAAACATATATTTCAAACATAAATAAATAGTCTGTGAAATAATCTGTGGAAATATACACTAAGTAATAGGAAGAAACCTAAGAGTGAAAGTGGACCACAAATTAGTTATAAGGTTGCAATATGACTAAAAAAATTGTAGGGGCAATATCTTTTATGCTGTATATTTAAAGGCATCATATTAGAACCCATAATTTCCAGAAGGCAATATTAGACTATGTAGAATACAGCTTGCAGTTCAAAAAACTGTAATGAGTCAAAGTGATGAGATTCACATTAAAAGGGAAAACACAGAATAGATGGATTGGTTCTGGAGGAAAGCTTGAGAGAACTAGGTGAGCTAACTGATGATCAAATGCAAATGTGCATGTGGGTCAGGTAGGGGTAATCCCAGCTACTGAAGGCTTGCACTGTGTTACATGGTCACTCTTTGTATGCACCTGGAGTTTTATGTAACATTGACCAAAATCTACACTGAAAATTGAATGTAATACTACTTCATTGCTGAGATGATGGTCAGTGTTACTTAGGAAAGGTAAATGAGAAGAAACGGAGCACAGAAGCTGGTTGTCTGAACATCTGGAAAAATCTCTGGCAAGGAGGTAAACTGTGGGACAGTTTCAGAGGAAATAAAGGTGACTCTTGTCAAGTCATTTAAATCTGGAGCGGAGAATACTCCAGAGAACCCACTGGAGGTTACAGTCCTGTCTGCTAGAGAGGGCCGACCAGATCAGCTCTTAGATCTTTTTCATCTCTAAAATGTTATGATTCTGTTGTCACTTGATTCTGAGAGATTCTTTTGCCTGGCATTTTATTTTCAATAAAATGCTTCCTGAAGATAAACCTGGACAGCTCATTTGCAGAATGGTTTAGGGAAACATGCCTGATAGAGAGGCCTATAGTGATAGAATTTGCTGCCCAGCCACTATCCTGGGAGTAGTAGAAATACAAACATTGGCTTGAAATATAAATTTAAAAATCAGAAGTGAAAATGGTTGGTTTAAGATGCACAGCTTTATGCTGAAGTTCCCAATGGTATAATTAAGTTACATATAGGCACATACCTTCCACTTAGTTGACATGGGTAGATATGTACTGCCTTTTCCTTTTCACCACTTCCTGTAAAACAGCTTCTGAATTACTTTTTTTTTCTATGAACAGGTGAAGTAGAAATATATCATATTACATATCACTATGTTTACATAGTAATGAATATTATATAATATTTATATAATACTTTGGAAAGTACTTGTCGTTTCATCGGAAGCTATTAAGAGGATCTTGTGTATTTGCAAAAGCTACATTTTCTATCTCACATCAAGCAGGGAGGTATGTAGTGTATTAACTCAATTGAACTCTGCAGCCCTAAGCCTTCAGGTGCCTGGTTTTAGGACCAAGATCACCCTGTGCAGCCCTGTATTCAGGGCATGGCATGGGCACCACGAGGTGCTGTAACGAGGTCTGAAGTAATGAGGCTGATGGAAACTGGCTGTATGCTTGGCGAGCGGTTGTCTAGAGCTGGAGGGGAATTCTGAGGATGGGGTTGTCAATTCCAAAATGCTTGAGCAGGTCTTCAAAGGGTTGCTGCTTGCAGACAGACCCAGACCTCTGAATGGGGAGAGCCAGCAGAGAGCTCACTGTGTTACAGATGGCTGTAGGAGAGGTGATGGCACTGAAAGTAAAGGTAGTGCCTGCAACCAGCACTTTCTGTAATGCAGTGACCTAATGATTGGATCACTTTTACAGAAAATTGCTGTTGAAGTTTCAGCTCCTTCCTCTACTACATTTGTGTCTTCGTTATCAGCCATGAGCTGGGTGAAGCTGTGCCACTGCGTGGGGATGGAATTGAAGGCTCAGCTGTCAGAGGAGAAGGGAGGGCAGAGGCATGGGGTCCTTTGGTTGAGGGGTCTGGGCACAGAGCAGGGAGAACTGGACTGTGCCTGTGGTTTCTCACCTTGTTCTGTCAGTTCTGATCACCGGTGTATTGCAATTCGAGCATGAATACATTCTGGGTGGAGAATGGATTGAGAGCAGCCCTGAGGAGAAGAACCTGGGCGTGGTGGTTGATGAGAAGCTCGACATGAGCCGGCAATGCGTGCTTGCAGCCCAGAAAGCCAACCGTACCCTGGGCTGCACCAACAGCAACGTGGGCAGCAGGGCGAGGAAGGGGATTGTCCCCCTCTGCTCTGCTCTCGTGAGACCCCGCCTGGAGCCCTGCGCTCAGCTCTGGGGGCCCCAGCACATGAAGGACATGGACCTGTTAGAGTGAGTCCAGAGGGGGTCACGAGGATGATGAAGGAGCTGGAGCACCTCTCCTATGGAGCCAGGCTGAGGAAGTTGGGTTTGTTCAGCCTGGAGAAAAGGCCCCGGGGAGACCTCACAGCGGCCTGCAAGTGCCTAAAGGGGTCTGCAGGAAAGCTGGGGAGGGACTCTGTGTCAGGGGGTGTAGGGATAGGGCAAGGAGTAATGGCTTCAAGGTAAAAAAGAAGAGATTTGGATTAGATATAAGGAGGAAATGCTTCACTCAGAGGGTGGTGAGGCCCAGGCCCAGGCTGCCCAGAGGAACTGTGGCTGCCCCATCCCTGGCAGTGCCCAAGGCCAGGCTGGATGGGGCTGGGGGCAGCCTGGGCTGGTGGGAGGTGTCCCTGCCCATGGCAGGGCGTGACTGGGTGGGTCTTAAGTTCCCTTCCAACCCAAACAACCCTGTGATTTTATGGTATTGCCATGCTGAGTTTTACAATCCCTGAGGGAGGCTGGTTTGGGGCTGGCATGAATGAGATGTGGTGCAATTTTGGGTATAGCCTTCTTCATAGGATCTGTGCCATGACTGTCCCCCACTCCTGTTCATATTGCTGTCTCCTTGGGCCTTTTTCTTCTCTTGCCGTCTTACCCTCTGTACAGGCTCAAGGCCCGAGGTGCAGCAAGAAGCATTTGTGTGCAGTGTATTTGAGAACAGGGCCAGAGGTGCTGCAGTGGTAAGTGACCACCATGAGCGAAGGCTCAGCTGCTGCTGCTGGGATGGGAGCTGGGCACCAGGAGCAGGGGAAGAGATGGAGGAGGAGAATAAGGTGTGGCAGGGCCACCAGTGACAGAATTCAGCCTTTACAGACCTTCTTTGGTTGTTGCCAGAGAAGTTAATAGAATTAATTCAGATCAGCCATGACTTTAAATGAGATCAGAATCACATACTTTTTTTTTTTTCTCCCAGAGTTTTGCCTTCTGCGTTTTCCATTTTTTTTTTTTTTTTTTTTTTTTTTTTTTTTTTTCCTTCTCCATTGCAATTAGAACAGGTTTTCTCCTGCATGCGTTTTTGCAGGCTTTAAATAAGCAATGAACTATGGCTGACAGGTTGAGGAGTTTGTATGCCAGAGGTAGCCTAGGAAGTATGGTAGGTGACGGTGTAAGGTATGATTATTGAAAGGTAACCAAGCAGCTATTATGCACATCTTACTTCTCTGGTTGTTTAACTCTCTGTCAAACAGCAGGAATCAATTTCAGTGGTGTATATTTAAGGAGAAGTAACTGCAGTGATTAAGAAAATTAGAAACACTTCAGCCAATCACACAACGCAGTGCAGAGCTAAGACCAAACCTTTACAGTAATTGGGCATATCTGAACAGTAATTGACAAACAGAAATCAATTTTGATTATAATTTTGTCATGAAAGCTTATTCTGCTGTGTATTTATGGAATTTATCTTTCATTGATATATGTTAGAAGTCCAGATGAAACTCTGTTTAATTTATTGTGAGTGTGGAGAGAAATGGGTAATTACTGCAAAGATGTACAGTCCTGAAACTCTCTACTGCTGAGCTCAGAAATAATTAGTAAATAAAAAGCTATCACTTCCCTTTTCTCAAATAGATTTAACAAAATGATATGATCTGTGTTTTTGTTATTTTGTCTTTTTGTTCAGATGAGATAGAAAATATCTGTGTAAATTAATAATGACCCTTTCCCAACAAGTTTGTGGCAGATTACAGAAGGATTAGCAGTAGTTTAATCAATATTTCACTTTTTTTTTTTTTTTTTCCACAAACATGGAAAAACAACTGAAGGAAATAATATTGATTCTACCTTAACTAGTTATGATGTGGGAAGAATTCTCATCACTTTTTGAATTTGTTTATGCTGATTATTATTTAAAATATTCCACATATTGTAAAATTGATATGGTAGCTGAATAAAATTAAGGAAAATTCCAAACCAGAAAATTCCCAACTATTTCAGTTAGTGGATCTAGATATAGAAATCAGGATGAAAATAAGACCTATTTCCCTATATTTTTTCTTATGTTTATATACAAAGTCATTCCAAGTAATGTGCCATCCTTACCATAATGTGTAGCACGTGCATACATAATGAATTTGTCTATATGTATGTATATGTATCCAGAGAGAGGGAACTTCACGTATCCAATCATTCATAAATGTTTATTAATTCATTTTAAAATAAGGTACATTTGATTGTGAGGCTGACTGCTCTTTCTGAAAGAAAAAAAAAAAAAGGCAGGGAAATCTTCCATCTGTAAATAATGTCTTTTACAAGAACGAGGACCTTACTTGACTATAATGATATAAAATAAATAAATAAGTAAAACCCACTTTACTCGCTATAGTTTAAAAAGGTATGAGAAAAATCTGTTTGTTTAAAAATAATTTTATTATTTTTATTATTATTATTATAATTTCTAATTCTACTGCCTATGAAGAATGAAAATGCCTATTTTTTCCTGGAAAATTAATCTGTTGCTATCAGTTTGAGTTAATAACCAGTGCAGGTGATTTGGTACTGGAGATACCTGATTTTGAATTTATTTATGCAGCAATATTTAAGGAAAGAGCTAAGGTTCAGCATCGTTTATGAATATTTATATTCATATCAAAAGATATTTGGTATGCTTTAACAAGTGAACATTTTGGTATTATTTTACCAAAACGAGTCACCAGTTTAGACATGACCTCAAAATGTAGCTAGACTATAACGGTTCAGCACTGCTTAGAGTCAGTTTGCACCTTGCTCTGAAGTGAGGTGTTTTAGTTTTGTGACTATTGGCAACTGAATTTTTTTCATCTTCTTCAACTGTACATTTTGGTGACACCTCTCATAACGCTGGCTTGTCTTCAGTGGAGAAAGTCTTACAGCAACTTGACAGCTAGGAGAATGATGACATCAGAATAACGAAGGAATTGAAACCAGGATAACTGAGAAAGAAAAACAAATTTTAATCAAGTTTGCACACTTTTTTTTTTTTTAACTTACTTTGAGAAGTCATCAAGTTCTACTAACCAGGGCATATTTTAAGAAGTATTTTTGACTTTTGAATTAAGAGCTGGCATATGCAATATTTCAAGAGATTCTTTAACTATAGTGAACTGAATATTCATCCTTGTTTTTCTAATATGGGAGAGACAGTTTCCCAACTTCATGTGAAATGATGAAGCTGCATGCTCAGTATTCTTCAATTCAAGGGCTGCTTGTTAGACATGCATTCATGACAAGTAAAATTCCTGATTTTTTTTGGTCACTGACTTAGTTAAATAGATTGACTTCAGTAAATTTCAGATAAACTAAAGCTTATGCGAGCTAAACTTGTGTGTAAGTGGCTCATTTGATCCAAAAAGTTTTTTTTTTTTTTTTTTTCAAACCTCCTCAGAGCATCTTATCTTGAAATTCATTCCAGAGTAGCACCTCTTAAGCCTGGAGATCTGAATGACACCAAGAAGTATTAGATAAATGTCCATTTAGAAAGTAATGTACTATCCTCTGTATTTATCCAAACTAGATATTGATTTAGTTTAAGATAAAATTAAATTCAAATATTTATCTGCAATAATTCTTAGAGAAGCCACAACTTTTGGAGAGCCCTGACAGTGCTTATTTCAGTAAAGCATGCTAAATAAATGAAATAAATCTACAGAGGAGATATATCTATATGTATATATATATACATATGTTTGGAGAAAATTAGCAAATTTATTTGCTTCAGAAACAGCATAGTGTTTTTCAGGATTATAAGCTTGTGTGATCATCCTTTCAGTAAGGCTCACAACTGTAACTGGACTTCAGGATAAGGGTTGCAACTTTATCAGTAAGTTAAATATCAAAGCAAATAAGTGCATGCCAGAATCTCCTCATCATGGGGGTCAACAGAACTTTGTACAAAGCCTATGTAGAAATAACTCTTATGACAAGTTTATCCAGGAGATTCATCTTCAAAAAACAAGAATTAAGAAGGAACTTTTCTTAAGGAAAGTCTCATGGTGGATGAGTCTCATAAGCTTGACAGTTTAATTCCAGTCCTGTTTTGATATGTTTTAGTTTAATCTCAACGGACCCAGCTGAGGGTTTTACATCTTCAAGAGCAGATTCTTAAATTAGACGGGAATAAATTCTTTATACATGTTTATAAGGTTTCATTCTCTTAACTTTTTTTATTATTGTTATTTTGAAAAAAATTCTGTTATAAGGGGAAAAGAACCCAACAAATATGGATTACATATGTTAGGTAGATATTGAAGTTCTTGACACTTTCATGCTTTGGCCAGGTGGATCTTGTTTCCCACAAGAACCAGCAAAAACACAGCTCCACAAAAAGCTAAGCGCCTTCTGTGATATGCTCATTTTAATTTTAATGGAAGTTGAAATCATTCAGCGCCTTGTAGTAGATACTCAGCAGCTCAAAGGACTCCAATTTCCTTCTCAAATGCAGGGGAAAGAACAATAAAATAAAATCTCAAGGCAGAGTCAATGTGCCCTAAGGAAATTTCTTTTCTGACCCAAATCTAGCAATCAGTGAAATGTAGTGTGTGACATCAGGAATTTTTGACAGAACAAACTGTATTTATAATTGTACCATTCCTTCATGAGTTTTAATACTGAGGCAAATGGCAACCACAAAACCAGTAGGAAAAGAAGGAAAAATTATGGGTGGGACACCAGCTGTTGAAGAGCTTCCACTTCCCATTAGAAACTCTTGGTCTTGTGACGGGGCCACCCTGAGCAGATTCATATGAATATGAACAAATCTGCACACAGTGGCCGTGCTAGTGGATGGTCAAACCTCCCAGAAACCCAGGAGGGCTTGGCTGATGTGGTCCTTGTGGAGGCAGAAAGAGATGTTACAGGACTTCTGAACCAAGTTTGTAATTCCTAATTCTTTCCTGGTGCTGAACTATTTATCCTAAACACAGCAGGGTGATAAAAAAATACTGCAAGATAGAGTAAACCCTTGCCAGAGTAAGAAGGAAACTTTCCCGAGCTTTAATTTACTAGAAATAATATGAAAGGAACCCACTTTATATTAGTGATTGTTCTTAGGTGGTGGAGCTCTGTATGTGAATGAACTGTTCCTGGACTGACTTTAAATGGCAAGACTTATATCTGATATGTTTGTTGCAAAGACTCTTTGTTGGTACCTCAAGAGTGAGCAATGCAGTGGTTTTCCTTTCTTCTGGGAAACAGAGAAGCACTTGAGAGCAAAACTGCTGGAAAAAAAATACTATTGGAGATTTTCTTGTTTGATAAAATCCTTTGATTTTCTTTGGGGAAAAAAATGTTTGGGTTTATTCATTTATATTATAAAATTGCTGCATGTGATTTGAAGGCTGAGTGCCTTTTCTCATGTATGCGTGATGTTCTGATGTAATATAGTCTTCTGTCTAATCAAGGTCTAGATGCATCATTGGAGTTGCATGGCTGCAGGTGCCTGCATGCTAAAAAATAACAAACCCAGAGCATAAAGGAAGAAATAAATGGATGACAAGACTTTTAAGAAAATGTGGTACAAGGTTTAAATATAATAATACCTGATGTTGCAATTAAATTTTAAAATATCAGAGTAAAAATAACGGGAAAGTTACTTTTTATATTTAATGTTTGAATTTCAATAGATTATTTTACCTTTGCATTGTGTTACAGAGAACAGAAGCTGTCTTTATTTCTCATAGAGAAAGGAATCAGGGATAGGTTTATATGGAAGAAAAAAAGTAACAGGAGTTAAAAATTACAAAAAAATATATATTATTTGAATATGCGAACCCCAATAACTAGCTTAACCTAAGCTGTAACATCATAACCAACACAAAGAAAATACTATCTTCAGATAAAATCCATGAAATGTGACTTCAGTCTTAATTTCTTTGTGCAGACAGATCCTTGCCTAGGTTAAGCAAAAACCTAAGAGCTATTTTCCACTGTTTTTCACTTCCTCAGCTTACATATCCACTTCAAACATTACTTTTATCAGTTTGGACAATAGAAATAAGATTCACATCAGTTGCTGGTGTAGATAAAATATGTCTGACTAACGAAGAACAAGACTTTTTCTACTATGACAATGAGTTATTTAAGCAATTCCACTGATTTCCCCCATTAAGAAAGCTGGCAGATTCTCAGCTTAGGCAAAAGATCATGTCTCTGTTTATTTTTAAAAGTGGTTTTAGTCACAACAATCACCATCAATTTTAACAATAGTTTTTGGTTGTCTGTATGAACAGAACTTGAACTCAGCCACGCACTTTTAAAAATTCATCTATTATTCCATGCAGAATAACTAGTGCAGAACTCAATTTCTGCTTTAATTTTAAGTTTGCATCCCTCCATTGAGAACATTTGTTTTTCCCTGCATTGCACATTGGCACAAGAAGCAGTACCGAGACTTTGTAAATGCAAGTCTGAAATTGCTATGGCTATTAAACATAGCCATTTTTACTCATTAAATAGCTTCTTCTGCACCTAGGTAAGGGAAAAAAAAAAAAAAGTAAAATCCTGTTTATTTGCTTAATAGATTAGCTTAATAAAGAGAAAAATATTGTCAGACATGTTCACATAAGACAAAAATGTACCAGCCTAAGTGAAGGATGGGAATTATTTTTTTCCAGTCTTTGTGAAGTTTGTTTCAGCATCAAGCATAGAGGTAATTTAACCTCATAGATGCTAGAGTTTAAGTTAAACATATATTTGTAAAATGTTTTGCTTCTGGATAAATTTTGTGTGAAAGCTGAATTTCCAAATTCATCCCTTAAAGAAGCAGTTTAGGTGTTCTAATGGTCCTTGCATTGTATTTAATCTAATAATGTGGAAAACGAAATTTCATAATTACATTAGTGTGAGTTTTGTAACTTTCACAAATATCAACAATTATTAAATTTTAAAAAGTAATCTTAAAAAATGGAAGTGCAGTGTACCAAAATCAACATATAAATCTTATAAATTTTAAAAGAAAATCAAAATAGTACTTTAAACTAGACAGTATTTTTATGGTGGTTAATACAAAGATATTGCAGTGTGCAATACAAATATAAATGCCAGTAAATGTGATACTATCTGTGTGCCAGTGGTATAAGAGTTTTTTTGAAATGAGAAATGTGTTTTATGAACATTTAGAAATGTAAATTATACCCCTAAAATGAAAAGGAGCTGTTTCTTGATAATTGCATTTTTTCACTAAGCTAAAATTGTATGGGATGTGGCAAAATCTCATAATAGATAATTGACATGAGTTTCTTTTTTTTTTTTTTTTTTCATTCTGTTTCTCAATCCACTTAAGATCTGATTCCCACTCTTCCCCTCACAATGCGACTGAAAAGTATTTATCAAAGAAATGAAGACTGTGAGTATGCTGTAGTGTTCAACTTTTAGGGGCTCACGCAAAACATCTGATTTTGCATTAAGCTGTCATTCACTTCTTGCTTTTCTCCAAGACTTATTCACTCATTTGGGGCCAGATTGTGCCATTGATTTTTAACAAGAATTCCCCACTGACTTTAATAGGAGGTTCTGCTCAAAAATCAATTGCGTGATCTGGATCACTGTGAGATTCCTCCCAAAGAAAGAGCCTGATGCCTCGTAAAAATAGGGTAAGTGGAAGCACTGATAGTGTGGCAGCAATGTGAGAGCTGGGAAATGAAAGAAAGGCTGATAGCAAATGGTGCTCAAAAATAGAAACCGAACTGAAGGTGGTGTTTTGGCTGTTGGGCCTTCTCCAGGCAATGTGCTGAAACCAATGTTTTTCTGTTTCTTCCTCAGCCGGAGGAAGGCCTCAAAGACAGGACATTGCCTTCACCCTTGCTTGGCATTCCTGCACGTATTTCAGAGATGAGAAAGGTGTTGCTGGGGCAAAAATGATAGGGAATCGGGAAAGCAGAAGAAAAATGCCAGTATCTTTCCTAACTGAACAGGCTCTGAGAAATATGTCCCCAGAATTACTTCTAAATTCAGTATTCTGTCCAGGGACATCTCTGGTAAATAATCAAGACTTCTACTGGCCTAACCAAGCCCAATTATAGATCTAAGCATTGCTCTGAAAATCACTGCCCCCCACTAGCAGTGGTGCCTTAGAAGGAGGGCGTGATCCTGGCCTCCACCATACGGCATTGCTTGTGCAAGGTGTTTCATGGAGGTTAAGTGTGCAAAATGGGATCTCCTTTGTACGAAGAGAACATCCTGAGCAGGTCCACTGAGGCCAGGGGACTTACTTCAGATTCCCAGCCACGAACGTAGGAGCTCATAGGGTATATTCACTTGAGGTTTATTTATGCTTGGTTCTGTGCTTGGGCACCTGGGTTTTCTTTTAAAGATACAAATTTCAACATTCTTTTTGCAATTTGTATGCCTGCGTCATTTACATCTTCCCTGTAAATTGCTGGTTTATAATTCATATGTAAATGTAAACTCTTTAAAATAATCTGTCCTTGAATTTGAGGAGATAATACTGGGGGGGGGGGGGGGGAAATCAAAATATTAACTCTTTATTCAGCTCAGGAGTTGTAGTTCATTGCCTCTCACAGAGATCTCGTACAGGCGCATTCTTGGAGCATACATGCGAACATGCTCTGCTAAAAATGGGTTTGCCTTTGACAGATGAGGCCTTAGGCGTGCAGAGGCTGTGACATTCATGGGTATAAACTATGAAAGCCTAAAACACAGAGGAAGCAGCCTTCTGATTTTCTCAAAATAAAGCAATGTAACCTCATGTAGGAAGGAGTACATGCAGCCTCCGAAAGAAACCCAACTATTGTTGTTTAGAGTTACAGAATTTGTCAAAAAAAAAAAATTAGCACTTTTACAGTGCTTTCCACTCACAACATTGCACAAGCCATAATTAATTAACCAGTAGGATAGCTGATTTGACATGATGTCGTCTTCTCTTAGGGTAGCCATGACTTTGGGTAAAAATCTGTATACCAGTGAATAAAATTGTATCAGAGAGCAAGACACAGTAAAGAGACACAACCATGAATGCTTCTGGAACCAAAATACGTGAAGAAAAATACAGAAGGCAATATAAAGACTCAGTGACATGGGCAACTTCTGTTCTCTCCTGTGCCTAACTTGTTTCAGTTACATTAACTTGGAGTGTGTATATATATATATATATATTTACATGCATATATTATAATATATAATGTGTAACAGATAATATATATACATGTATATATATGTATATATTATATATATATTTATAAGTATATATATGTTATTTTTTTCCATTTAGAGATGGAATTGTAATGGTATACCTCTTCAACACTGTGGTTAGCACTAGGTGCTTTAGAAATGGCAGCTTTGGAAAGAGAGTTCATTAGCCCCACTCTTGTTCCTCTTGCCCACCATCATTCTCTTCTGGGCTCCTGAGTAGCTGAGTTTCATACTACGGAGCTTCTCACCCATCCATCATTTGTCTTGGATAGATAAATATTTTTCATCTGTTCTATAATCAATTATTATTGTGCTGGCTGTTTTCTTGGCATTGATATGTGCAAATGAAGATAACAGAGGTTCAAGTGACTGTGGTTGGCTGAAATGGGCTTCCAGGTATGCCAGAGGTTGACTTATGACTCAGCTATGAAAAGAACCGTGGAGATATTTTAAAAATGTAGTACAAGCTGATAACAGGCTTATTCCAGAAGATATGTGTGGGAGTTCTGTCTTTGCTCTAATAAGACAAACACAATTCCTTACAGTGCAGAATGGAGACAAATTCTTTAACTGAGTATAATGAGTTTACAGGAAAAAAAAAAAAGGAAAAAAGAGGAAAGGAAAAAAAAAAAAGAAGCTCTTGTAAAGTGTAAAGAATGGAAGAAACCATTTTGAAAGCAGGTGGTAAAATGATTTGATGGACCTAGCAGTTCAGAGAAAAACAAGAGGTGAGATTTAAAATCCCGTGAAGAACTGTACTAGAAGAACTGAGAAACTGAAATCTCCCGTGGCTGTCTGGGGGGGCACTGTCACTGCTGTGGGCATCAGCCGGGACTCCTGCAGGCTTACAGGAGGTTTCCATTGTAGATATAAGGGAAGTGTCCAGAGAACATTTTGGTAGATAAAAATGGCAACAAGTCAAAGTGGTAATGAACTGGAATTACAGAATTATAATGTAAATGTAGCTGTGTTGAGGTCCAGAGAAGTTCTTTCAAGCACAGTTTTCAGTATTCCACATTTTCAGGTGAATGACTATCAACAAGGAAATTGAGGAAAACACAATATATTTATAGAATATGGACTGCTAGGGATGAGAATGAGTAGTACTTACTGAAGTGAATATGGTAATATGTTTCTGAGAATATACTCTACTCTGCTTTTTTTTATTTATATACTAAATACAGAACTCATTTTTATTTTTTTTATAATCACTTTCAGTTACAATTTGCAATTCTTCTGTATTTTTCTGATACTGAAATTTTACCTATAGATACAGATTATTTATTTTCAAACGAATTGCAGATTGTATGCCTTCTAGCTCAGCATTTTAGCTGCTCCTCTTATGATTTCAAGATTTGACTGACATGCAAAAAATGTCAATTCTGCCTATCCATTAATATCGTATTAAGGTTTCCATCAGGTAACCTAATGACATGTAAATTCATTGAACAAATCATAGAATCGAATTATAAAACCATAGAACGGCTTGGGTTGGAAGAGACCTTAATGATAATCCTCCCTCGCCCTGCTGGCCACACTGCTTTTGGTGCAGCCCAGGGCACGGTTGGCTTTTTGGGCTGCAAGTGCACATTGGTGGCACAAAACAAAGTTGTTGTATCCCGTTTCTCTAATATTAGGGTTTAAACCGATCCTTTAAATAATCTTATTCAGGATGCACATGTGATTCAACAGTAAAAATGTATGTCCCATGAAGTTGCAAATAGCAAGTTGCATCATAGAATGCAACTAGCAACAATTAGCATTTTTTCAGAGTGAATAATTTCTAGAGTCTAAATAAAAGAGGACACAAAAGCTAGAGCTGTTATTTCCTGCCATAAAAATAAGGCAATCTTTACTTAATGAATGAAACTATGGTCAAAACTGAAGGGTATTTAAGGTTTTTTATATCAGAGAAGAGAGAACAGTGTTTCTTAAGACATACAACCTAATGTAATTCTGAAACTCGCTTTCATGAGAAATAACCAGGATGATACTCCAGCACAGTATTAGGAATGCTAATGGACAATTCATGTAGCCTCAGCTATTCAGTATGGGAAATTATATGATGTACAGACAAGTAATTGACAAGGATGAGAAATAAACTTTCCCTCTGGACTAGTTACTTCATGATGGGCTGTTCTGATGTTAAGGAGATTTTTCTTGTGTGTAAATAATGCCAGCAAGCTACATGGTCAGAATAATCTGATCCAGGACATCAATTCCCATTCTTTTTGTCATTGGATAAAGAATTCCCATGGAAGTAATGGAAATTGCCTCTGGGACAGCAGTGGTTAAAAATTCATTAGGACCATGATTAAAAGTGTCGTGTGAAAAAAACAGTACAGAAATTATAATAGTATAAAGAACGTAAACCAGTGTGGTCCTCTGGTTCTGAAAACTGAAGATACTTTGAACATAAGAATTTTATAGATCATTAAAAAATTTGTAGTTTGGGAGCTACAGAGTTTTAAACCTAAGTAAATGTGATCAAAAGAAGGTATCTTTGGGCTGCTTTCAGGGCATGTCTGGGCATTTCAGGGCATCTATAATATGTGTATTTGATAGATGAAATATTCCACCGAAATTTTAAAGTAAAGCTTTTATTTATTTATTTATTTATTTTGATCTGTAAGAGCACTGTAAAAGCATGGAGTCTCTTTTTCTATGAAATCTGATGTAATCTATAGAACATTTCTGTAAAATTTATTCCACTTTTCTTGAGGCAGTGGAAGACTCTTCCAAAACCCTTTGCACGCATGTTCTTTTTCTGTGCTTTCTTTTTCTTTTTCTTTTTCTTTTTCTTTTTCTTTTTCTTTTTCTTTTTCTTTTTCTTTCTTTTTCTTTTTCTTTTTCTTTTTCTTTTTCTTTTTCTTTTTCTTTTTCTTTTTCTTTCTTTTTCTTTTTCTTTTTTTTTTCTTTTTCTTTCTTTTTCTTTTTCTTTCTTTTTCGTCTGATTTTCACACATCTCTTTTCTTTATGCCTTCCAGTATGTATTTTGCTCTCTCCCTAATTCTCAGTGAAGCTTTTATGCCTCTTTCTTCCACACACCTTTTGACTTTCCTACTCTTCTTCAAGTGCTGGGAGATGATCTTTGTCTTAAGTTGTTGAAGTATCTCTGAGCCTAGATTGCTCACATCATGAGGCTGTGCGGTGTGACAGATAAGTCATGCCAGCCAACAACTCCAAACTGGTTTAGTACATTTAATAAACAGCATGGCATAAGTAGATGAAAATTGTGCCATTATTTATGCGAATAGGAAAACCTGCATATTGCTGGAATCATTATTTAAAGACTTTTCCAATTGTGACAAGAATCACAAGACCAAAATTACAGTGCATTTTATGTATGCATCATAGAAGCAGTAAAAGGTGAGACAAATTTACAGCCCTGCATAGTATAAAACACGTCAAGATCACCTCGACATGTGCATACATATTCTGAAACTACAGAATATGGAGATTTTAAAGGTGGGCTATATCACTTATCTCAAACTCTTTTGTTATCAACATAATGTAATGAATTGGCAGCAATGTCATAAAATGTTTTTTTGCAACTCTATGCTCTGTTACAATTTCCTGGAATCTTTAAAAAATTCAGTTCCCATAAAAAGACATATAGATACAAGCTTTAATAATCATATCTGCCTATGCACAAATATGCACACTAATAGGACATTATTGTCAGCTCATCGCTGGCTTTAGGATGTCATTCCTTTATCTTTCTTAATTAGACTTATATTGCAAAGTCACCTCTCAGAATAAACTGGGCTCATTTTAAGACCCAAGATATATTACTTTTATTACAGTATGTTTCCCATTCATTAAACTTTTTTTTTCTTTTTCCTCTCATTTAGAGTATTTGCATTATACTCTTAAGAAAAAAAAAAAAAAGGGAATAAAGAAATTTAAGTTTTCATGACAAAGCAGAGAGTGCATCTCCCTGGAAGTCTGTATGGGCTTCAGAGCCCCCCCACAGCCCTACACAAACAGTGTGCACAGAAGGAATCACAGTCGTTGTCTGGACCAAATCCTTTCTTAAGAGTCTCAAAGTCCTGCTTGCGTGTCAGAGAGGACTATCACTGTAATTGATACCTTAAATACAAATTTCTCTGAATTTCTTGATATAGCACCAATATTTTGAGGGGATGTTGCAATCTTTTTATTTATTTCTTTTTCCTCCAGTCATGTAACAGAAAACAAGGAAGTAAGATAATGCTTGTCAAATCAAATACAACAAATTGAGAGGGAACTGCAATGCTATCTTCAAACTTCTTGTTTAAAAAATGGTGTTGAAAATGAAATTCAGTGGCTACAGAAAAGCACTGAGCTCGTCCCATTAAGGACGAGTTAGAAATTTTCTTCACCATACTTTCAGAAATTCTCATTTAGCCTTGTTACAGAAGGCCAAAGAGGGGTGAATGGGGCACACGGTGCTTCTGTGAGGGCTTGCAGCTCCCCAAGCAATCCTGCCCTTGCAGTGGCTGTGTGACATATTGAGCCCTGGCTGCTGGCCATGAGCCCTCCCTCCATGCACCTGTGCCTTGCTGTGAGCAGGTGTGGGGCCGGGTGAGTTTTACCCATCTGCTTCCTTGTGCTGCACTAGGGAAGAGTGTTCTCAAAACCTGGCCCCGATCCCCTTCTTACCTCCTCTTGATGCTGAAGTTTTTTCTTCGTGGAGAGTGGGAGGAAACTTGGCAGGTGGGAAGGGTGCACTCTGCAGTGCTGTGGGTGCGAACCTGCAAGTCCACAGGTGTCACATTGTACCATCAATTACACATATTAAATATTTTTAAACTTCTTTTTTTTTTTTTTTCACAGAACTTTTTGAGAAACTAGTTTTCAAAATTAGGCACAAAGTACTCGTGACAGAAAATTATCCAATAGTGGTCAGATAGGGCTTTTTTCTGGGCTGCCTCTTGAGTGTCACTATGAATGTAAAACTTTGCAAAGAGAAGGTAATATCAGAGTGGATTGCTCTCAGACATTTGTCTGTACTTCCTTGCAAATATGTCATATTCTGGTTCAAATTTGTACTACATCATATGGTATTGTCTTGCTTTCTTATGTTACCTGTGTTATGGTTTCTTATTTCGCAAGACTAAGCATTTCCAAAACAGATACGTAGTCTGTTCTGGAGTAGGACAGTCGCATGAACATTTTCGCATGACCATTTCGCATGAACAATTTCGCATGACCATTAGCCTTTATGGTACTCCCACTTCTGCCAAGGGAAAAAAAGATTTAACTGCCTAAGTTTTCACAGGTCATGCTGACATAGAATGAGGATTTTTACCAAAATAATATTTGTGGTTTCTTACTGATAATCTATTTCTCTGGCTTTGCTCATTTCCACAGAAATCAAAGGCAGTGAAGACCTAACGGGTTATCTAATGCCTTTCTTTGCCTCTCTAGGATTTTTCCTTATAGTATATTTTTCAGTGTTTTGTCTTGTGTTGTAAAGAACAGGACTCCACCATTTCCCCGGGGAAACTTTTCAGCAGCCTAATAGAATTCACCATTAAGAACATTTTCCTTTTGTTCAGCTCGCATTTTCCTTTTCTTCATTTCATTCAGATACCTCAATTTAATGATAATAATCTGACAATCACTCTCTATCATCTCTCCAGATACATTCCCAAACACTCGGAACCTAATTCTGCAGTCATCACTAACGTACAATGTCCTACTGATGATGGAAATTCAATCCTCAGGCGCAGTCCTGCGAGGTGCTGGACACATCCTGCAGAGCTGTGCAGGTCTCTCCAGCTCAGCACCTCCCTGTTGAATTCAGGCCTTTTGCCTTTGTGTTTGAACCTCTTCATAACATTGTCCTACCTTATTTGACCTAGACATTTGACCTGCTTCCGCCCTTTCTTTTCGACTAATGATGTTGCCCTCGGTGCCCTGGCTGGCTGCTTGCCTCCCTGCCATTTGCATAGGGCATCCTCGCAGCACCGAGTAACAAAACACACACCTTCCCCTTAGCAGGCTAAAGTCCAGTTTTCTGCACTACCATGAAAACAACCCAGTTCATTTTTGTCGGGTTTATAATAATATATAATTTCAAGTTATAAACTGAAATAACTGACCATAAGGTAAACTCACATTTGTTAAAATAACTGCAGTTACTTCTTTGCCAGGAGTTTTGTGTCCCTCCTTTCATTTTGTCCTGCTTTCAGGATTGTGTTGAGATTTTACTAAAAGGAAACTTTAGGAAAAGAAGGTATTTGCTTTAGAAGAACAATACCTGTATAATTCATTCTAAGTTAAAACAAACAAACAAGAAAACACACTACCACCACCGAAAAAAAAAAAAAAAAAAAAAAAAAAAAAAAAGCAGTAGTATTATTATCCTAAACTTCCAGTAGGGAAAAAAAAAAAAGTAATTTTCACTAGGCTTTGTATTTCAATGTCAAATGTAGCTTGGGCTTTGAGCAAATTAATAACTAAAAAATAATTAGAGGATAATGTCATTTTGAGTGCAGCTGTCCTGTGGAAACAGCAGGAATCTCTCTGTATGTACAAGCACTGATCAGTTGTAAAAATAGGCACAAAAAATGATTTTGGATGTGGAAGCCTGATGATGACTAAGCTGTTTGACATGAACTACAGAAGTATTTGCAATCAGTCTGGGCTAGATTTTGAACTGTATCTGCAAATTAACAGTTATTTGCTCAAGTGCTATAGGTGCCTTTTCATGAGCTCTGCTAAAGCTGCTTGCTAGATAATTACTTGCAGCTGCTTCTCTCTGCTGAAAGTGTCTGCAGTTTTTGGGCTGAGTTGCATGGTGAATCTGAAGGTGAGCCTGGTTTGCTGTGAAAGGTTGTCTGGGGAAAGGAAGGCAGTGGAAGCATCCACGGTGCACCCAGTGGTCCTGGGTTGAAGGAATGAGAAGAGGTGGAAGTTTGGTCAAGAGCCATTTTAATTTGATTTTTCAGAAAAAAAAAAAAAAAAAGAAAAGAAAGAAAGAGAAAAGAAATCAACGTTCTTGTGCTCTTGAATGTGAAAAAATCTGTGAAGAACATCTTTTGGTTTTAGTTCTCGTCCTGTTGCTATCTTTTATTACATTCCATAACTCCTCTGGGAGCTGTCTTGTTTTTATTTCTTATTTGACCTGACATAAGTATCTCTCCATTTTACAAGAAGGCATTTATTTGTTTCACTGATATCTAAATTTCCTTCTGCTATCTGCCTCAGGCCTGTGTTGTATTATCTCCGGACTGAGACCTATGTACATATTGCACTCTCATGGCTCCCCCAGCCTGTGAGCAACATCTGAAAATTATCATCACTCAATAGTTTAGCCATAGTTTATTGGAAGGGAAGCCAACTTGTTTTATAGCTGTCTGCATATAGAACTCTCCTGTTTCCTTTGACTTCCTTCTTCCTGTTTCCTTTGACTATGCAATGAATGTTAACAATTCTATACAATTTCATAATTTATTCAATTAATGAAAATGTATGTATATTTTGGTTTTAATATTTACTTATTTTGACACAAATTTTAAGGGACTTGTTTTCTGGGGGGGACATTTCTGCTCACTCAAAAATCAGCCTCCAATAATATCATTACTTAAAAGTAAATTTGACGGAAGAGTGCACTGTAGTTGCTACTTTTCTTTCTCTTTTCTTTGCACCTATGGGAAATCCATATCAAAACTTTCATCCTTAGACTTTGTTTTAGGGGTGATATCATTGTATATGGAGCAGAGAAACCTCTCTTGCCATAGGTTCCTGCCACACAGCAGAGCTTAGTGCCTTCCCACAAACTCTTAACTGAGAAAGTGAAATTATGTTCCTCCATTTATCCCATGCTACATATACATATTTTTAAACATATTGATATTATCTCTTGGAAAAAGGAGAGGCATAGCCACAAAAAGCACACACACTCCATATTACCAAATACGTTGCTCGATAATGACATCTTTTTATGTTCTTCTCACATGTTCTTGGCTGTGTTTCTTTGCCTACTAGATCCTACCACTCACATGCATGCAATCACCATATTTCTATGAGAATGGCTCCATTTAGACTTAGGCATTTTCAGTCTCCGATGGGTTATTCTCCTCCAGACTGCTGCTTTGCACCACTGGCAGGGCCAGGTTGTGACTTTGTCTGTTTAAACATTGATTGATGTTTACACATGGTAGGCAGATCAGAATAAGGGCTGATTTGTCAGCTATGGGATCCTGTGGATAATCGCAAACATTTCGCAAATCGCAAAATCAACATTTGTAATGGACTCTGTGACTGGAAAATTTGTGTGGGTTACAATGTATTCTCATGAACTCAAATCGTTTATTAATTTTAACCCCTTGAAAAGTACTGGGTGAATAGGAAAGACTCGTAGTACAATGTATACAAGGTGATCATTTCTTGCTTCCATAGAGTTCATTATTTTATTTTATTTTATTTTTTTAACCAACAGAGTGATTGGACCTGGAGTTTGTTCTCAGCAGAAACATATTTCTGGCAAAGTAGTGCAACTGAATGGTCACTTGAATGTTTAATTTAATGCCCACTTATGCAGAAGCATGCCAGCTACTGATGCATAAAACCAACTTCTGGTATCACCTATCTTTTATCTCATTCTTTGACATGGCTCAACTTTACTTAGTTTATGAAATTTGAGCACTCTGTTTGACTACAAATAAGTGTACATCACTGAAAAGCTCTTTTCCTAGCCTAGTGGTTACAGCTTTCAAATTTTTAGCCTGGTTTCCATGGTACAATCCTTGCTTTTACAGAAACTCTTTGTATATTATAAACCTTACCAATGCAGTCCTCTAATGTTATTTGCAGCCTGGCAATATTTTGCTGCTGAAATTTTGTGGTAGAGAATTCAGAATTGATGCGATATCTTTCGTATCTTCCATCCCACACACAAAAGTTTTGGTACTTCTCCAGCCTGCGATTTGGTGACATTCTGTAGGAAGCCAAGGATAGCTGGTTGTTTGTTTGTTTTCTGTCAAATTGCATTGAAATTCTTGCTTCTTGCCCACTGACATCAAAGTTTTCAGAAATGATAGGCATGTGTTCTTGCTGCTGAAGTAAACAGAGGCATGCAGGACCTTTAGAAAGATTTTCAAACATTAATACATTAATACTGTGATTACCAAAGCTTCACATTATTTTCCTGTTCATATCACTGAAGAAATATTGCAAAAAAGTAACAAGATCAGTAGGAGATGAGGGGTATTTTTTGGTGGTGGTGGTGGTTCAGAACACTTTCCTTGCATGTTCTGATTACAGATAAAAGCAAAACTGCAGAAAGTGACACTGGAGCTCAAAGGAGATATTCGCATGAGTGTCTCACAACCCTCTTTGGGTTTTCAAGTCTGTTCTCTTATTTAGTCAAGGGACTTTATAAACACTTGTTTTAGAAAGCTTGGCAATCCATGGGAAAATACTGGTCTTGACTATGCTGTGTTTTCTGGGAGTCTGAAATTATAACGAGAACCTGACTTGACAAGAAATTGATTTTCATAGTCTAAAGGAAGATAATTGGGAACTTAATTGTCTTTACATAGCACATAGGAGAAGGATCACATATAGATGCTTTAAAAAGTTATCAATCTCTTAAACACTCCCCATATGTGGAATAAGTCTTTGTATATACCTATCTAAATATGGCACTGTTGGGATGTATACATGTAGGTATGTGTGTATGTGTGTGTACACATGTTACACATGTGTATATAAACAGGTAAAATATAATCTCTGAGATTTTTTAAGCATATGTATCTGTCTTTGTACTGAAAATTCCCAAGTTCTCTCCCTGGTAAAGACAATCAACCCAAATCAACCTATTTTCTTGTTTATACAGTTAAAGTCATCAGACTCCAGACTAGGAATAACATCACGTGAATCAGTGGGAAAACAAATGAACAAAGAAACAAAACAAATGTAGGAGAGTGAGATATAAGCTCAGTTGTGTTACTTGTGGTGCATCAGAAATATATCATTTGCCATTTGGCAAATAGTTGCACATGCAAGAGTCCCCTTCAGGGTATAAGGGTGACTCACATATATAACATTTAACACAGATGCTGCTGCACTGAGATCTTGTTTGTTGAATTCCCCTTACAGTTACATTTGTGCCGGTGATGGACAGCCCTTGCACAGGTGAAATCCAGTCATAACTCAGCCTGGAGAAGTATTTACTTCAGAGATGATTTTTTTTTTTCTTGGTCAGGAGTAGAACAGTGGAGCACAGTTGTGGGGATTGCCATTACAAAGTGCTCTGCATAGACTGATGCATTGATAGGGATTATCCAGGAAGGATAAGTACAGCAGAAGCATAAGCCACATTGCAGAATACCACGTTTGTGATTTACCCTGCATTCCCAAGTTGCTTTTCAAAGGGCTAGGCTGTTTGGGGTTCTCCCGTTGAATGGTTCTTTGTCTTTTGATATAAAACTTAGCTGGGGGATTCCCATTTTGAGCGACATGATAAAGGAAGCAACCAAAATTTTTGTTATTATCTGCAATGATGCTACTGGGAAAGCAAATGAAACAAGGAAAGCCACATCTGTGCCCTCCATCCGCTGAAATGTTTGTGCTTGAACTGATTCCAAAGGCCTCAGACCTGCAGGCCTATGGGCTGCAGAGCTGCCACTCATGGCAGATTTCTGCACAGCAGTGAGTAGCGATCTGCTCAGATCTGTGCCTCTGACCACTGCTAATGCCTGCTGGCAAACAGCCTCATGCACATGCTTCCCCATGCATGCATCCTTCACGCCACTGAGCTCCTCGGGGGGAGGCGCGCCGGTGGGATGGCCACATCAGGAATACGCAGTGCCTTTTACTCGCGGCGCTTTTACAAACGCAGGCAGCAAATGTCTCTGGCACCACAGCCTGCAGCTGGAAGGCAGAGCCAATGGGTAAGCTACTTTAATACACAGGCAGATTCGTGCAGTGAAGGATTAGCAGGTCCTCAAGGTGTAACAGAGTTTGTGGATGTCGTTCATTTTTTAAGGGAAAAAAAAAAAAAAAGCGGCAGTGAGTATGTTTTTAAAATGATTACCAAAGCATTTCTGACAAACACTTTCTACCAAAGTATTCTTTTGTACTTTATATACCTACTTACTTTTAAAATGCAAAACAAATTTACTTCAGAGAATGGCAATATCTGGAGGATACTGATCATGGATGTGTTTGCCTACACTACACTCACAGAGCTTTGAAATGGGAAAACAAGACTGAATAGCTTCACGTTATGAATGTTAGTGTCTTGAAGGTATAGATGGTAAATTTCTCTCCATCCTTCTCTTCCTTAGACAAGTCTGAATTTTGTCACAACTTCAGAATGGCAGCTGGTGCTAACTGCAGTCATACAGTGAATAATTCAGTACTGCTTGTATCAGAAGCTCAGTTTTTAGCCAGTCATACAAATACTTTGTTAAGGTAATGTTAAAGTGCAACAATGTATGCCCTGATGATCTTATTTAATGAATGCTGATCAAGATGGGCTTTCTCATATCACTTAGAGTAATCCAAACTCTAAAAATACTATTTTTCAACCCTAAATTTTGCTGCATATTTACATCTATGTATTATGTATTTCTAATGCTTAACTCTGGGTCATGGTTAGTAGTCTGGTTTTGATTCTGTGTGTGTTGATTCTGTGTACTGGAGCTAATCTAACTACCTCTGGTAGTTAAAAGGAAATGACCTCACAGAGGGAAAAACATTAAAGCTCAAGAGGAAAAATGACACTTGCTTTTGTAAAGGAGGGTAGAATACCCTGTCCTGCCTAAAAGTGCAACTCCCTACTTTCTCCTGCTAAAAATCCTACAAAGCACAAAAAGCATCAAGTTCTTTCTGATATGAAGCTCACATACAAATCCACCTTCTCAGTTTGCTTCTGGAGGAAGGTATCATTCCTGTTTTCCTGATTCAGAAACTGAGGCATGGGATTTTTCTAAACCTGTGTAGGAGTGGAGTATATACACTAGATTTCATGTCTTCCTACAAAAAAGACTTGCATCATACATGTGTTTTACACTGAAAATATTTACAAAAATATTTAGGTTGCTTGTATCTGTGTGCTCATAAAAGGGTTTATTCTGGTTAGAATCAGGTTGTTTGGGGCTTTGGCTGGTAAAATGGTACCAACAACTGTATAAAAAAATCAAACCAAAATGGATACTTTTCAGTCCTGCAAAATTCTCATATAATTTACTCGCGATTAAGCTGATTTTGTGCCCAGCAAATATATTTTCAAAGGAGACCTTTTGTATGAACCTCCACTGATAATAATACCTATTTCATAATGCCTTAAAACAATATACTTACTCAGAGGTAGTAAACCTCACAGTCTCTTGGCAAAGAGTAAATGATCTTTTTATTCCCATTTCGTGCACATTGAGGTAAACACAGAAGTAAAGAGTTTACTGGAGGTCAAATTCAAAGGACCAGAGCTGGGGTTAAAACCAGGGATTTCCCAGTGCTCTTTCTCTACTTAGGGCACTCGACATTCCTACTTCAGTTGTCCTTTTACTCTTAATACAAATGAATTTTTTATGACAAGAAAGTTAAAGAGCAAAATATCTGAAATGTGAATGTGTAATTTTTTTTTTTATTTTATTTTTTGTGTATCCAGCTATCTATAAACTGGAAGAGTCCTCTTCTTTTGGTACATGAGTACACATACGCACCATTGCATTTCACACAGAATGAAAGAGAAGTGGTCTTGTTCTACAAAGTTTTAGTTAAACAAGAAAAATGAGCATGCTTTGCAACAACCATCCTTTTCTAATGCACTTAATAATTCTCTGTTTCAGAGCAGTATGTGGCTAGTGACTTATCTTCCTGAGGAGAGTGACCGAGATGTCTGTTTGGAATTATTCCTGGAATTAGATCAGCATGAGGTCTCCTCTACCAATCTAAGGTAATACCGCTGAAAGGCAAGAAATCCAAAGTGATGTATGCCCAGATGACTGTGCATTGACAGCGTCAAGCTTGGCAAAAGTTCTGTATGCCTGAAGACAAAAAAAAGGCCAGGAGATTGGGTAACCCCAGGGAGGTCATCACTCCATGAGGCACAGCAAACACAAATTCCTTCCCAAGGGGTATTTAGTCAGTGGAAGCAAAAGCTTCTCTACGAGGTGGACAGGTTTTACTAACAGTGGTAGCCCTGACTTCTGCCACCACGAAGCTCCTTCCTGAGGATGCTAGCTAGTTATCTCCCTGCCAATACACAGCATAACAACAAATACAAGAGCACTGAAATTCTGCTCTCCTTCAACCCACACACCATAGGAGGTTCCCGTTGCAGTCATTTTGTGTCAGGGTGAGCCTGATCTTAAAGGAGAGCGGAAGCAGCCCTACAGAGACTTACACACATGAGTAAGATGAGTATGATTTGCCAAGCGATATGCATGAAAACTAATTTGCTTGCTGGAGAACGATCTTTTGAAATGTTTTCTTTAAATGACTGCTGCTTAAAAGCAGCAAAAAAGGCACCCAGGTCTGAGGTATATCTGCCTCATTCCCCTTCCTCGAGGTTGCATAAATTATGTATGCCCTTGTCACTTTGGATAAGAGTCTGATCTCAGAAAGATATTAATTATTACGTAGTAACTTTCACTAATTGTTTCTCCCTTTAGAGTATTAAAAAAACTGGTTGTATTGACAATAATAAAGGGTAATGAATGGCTGTTAAGATGTTTGTAGTACAAAATGAAACAGTCACCATTTCTGTTAATAATTTCAGTGAGACAAATTCAGCATGATTTTAATGATATTGTGGGTATATTACGCTTTTTTTTAACCTCTTTTGGGAGGGGGAATAACCTTCACATTTTTCTACATTTATACAACCTGATAAACCTCCATCAGGGCACTCAAGTTATTGTCAAAAAACACATTAAAATACCCTGAAACACATTCCAAATGATGGAAATCCTTTATGTTCAGAAACTTCAAAAGTTTGACTTGATTTTAGTTGGAGCTCTGTAAACAAGGGGCTGAAAATCCAGGTTCTTAGTAATAAGGAAATCCTGACTCCAAAAACACAGATGACAAAACCAAACACATTTTAAGAAAAAACTTGAACAAAGATTTTTTCTGCAACTTGGTCAGATATTTCATCTAGTTTCATCATGTATATGCAAGTTAATATAAAGTTAAGAAATGTCTTCTGTACTAGAAATCACCTGTGAGATTTATGACTGTCTTAACATCTCTTAAAGACAAATGCTGCCTCATTTTGTAATATTTGTTTCAATGGCATAGTTGTTGCCAAGTCAAAATATGTCATATATATACAGTTCTCATTATTTAAGGGGAATTATGCAAATAATTATGTATATATTTATATACCAATGTATGTACATCTCCCTCTGATTTTCATAGAATCATAGAATCATAGAATATCCCGAGTTGGAAGGGACCCATAAGGATCATCAAGTCCAACTCCTGGCACTGCACAGGTCTGCCCAAAAGTTTAGGCCATGTGACTAAGTGCACAGTCCAATCGCTTCTTAAATTCAAACAGGCTTGGTGCAGTGCCTACTTCACTGGGGAGCCTGTTCCAGTGTGTGGCCACCCTCTCGGTGAAGAACCTCTTCCTGATGTCCAGCTTAAACTTCCCCTGCCTCAGCTTCACACTGTTCCCACGGGTCCTGTCACTGGTGATAACAGAGTGTAGGTCATCTGCCTCTCCACTCCCTCTCGCGAGGAAGTTGTAGACTTCCAACGGCCTCTAATTCTAGATGTGAATTAAATGCTTATATTGTTTTGAGGTGCTTGCTTGAAGTGTATGTTATTCTTAACACAATTGACTTGTCAGTCTCTTACTTTGCTTAAACAACATTTTATTTATTTAAAGTGCAACAAAACAATCTCTGTAGTATTTTTAACTGTAGCACCAGTCTTACTCTGTGAAAGCACCAATGAGATCTCAAACTGACTTTGATGTTACTAGATTTTCTTAGATACGTGTAGCTCAGTTACTGGTCTTCTATGGTACAAACAGAAATAATATAAAAACTATAGCATAACCACAACATGACAAAGGAAAGTTTCCTAAAAAATTTAGCTTCTTGGGAAGTAGTGAGTGTCCTCATTTAAGTACAGAGTACACATAGGAGTACACATAGACATGCAAATTACTTTGCTCTGCTGTACCAGTGCTTCTCAGGAGCAGTTTTGCTGAAGTTTCATGTAAATTCCATTGTAGTAATGTCTTACACTGTGGGTCGCATCATAACTCTTGGGGATACAGTAAGAACCACCATGCTAACCATCAGCATCTAGTTTGCCTTGCTGCCCCAAAACACTTTGGATAGCATAAATTTTGTGTCCATCTGGACTGACTTAGGTCAGTAAGGTAGCTCAAGCTGATGTGGTATTTTTTCATCTTCTGAAGAATTGAGATTTCTTTGACAAAATGCCAACAGGTAATTGCTTACAGATATTTTGATAAAACACTTAGAGAACCAGCTGCTGCTACTTCTAACTTTTGTTTTCCCCCCTAATGAATCTTGAGTATTTCGTTGCAAAGTAGCACATCTTGAGTAGGAGTGAGGAGTGCCCTCACCCAGGAACTGCCCCTTCCTGGCAGTTGGGGTCTTTGTCTGCAGAGATAAGATCTAGAGGTAGCTGATAATAAGGACAGGCACAAGTATTTAGACAGAATTTAGTCTGTCTGAATTTAGTTCAGTTTAATCTATGTAACTCATTCATTTTGACATCTCTTCTGGCTCTGCCAAATAGGTCTGGTGGTGAACTTGTGACAGGTACATGTACAGAGAGCTAAATTTATCACAAATAAAGCTAATTTATTGAAAAGCAAGGGTGCCAAGCAAAGCTGTGGCATCTCTGGAGGTGGCATAAGCAGAATCATCTGCTCTCCTGCTGCCACCACCAGCAGAACCTACCACTTGCTTCTTTTAAGCTTCATTATGAAATAAAATGGCCCTGTGATGAAACAGCCCATTCTGTTTTTAGTAACAGGTTTTAGTAACCACGATGAAAGAAAATGGTAAAACACGTATCAGAGATATCTCCAAATCAGTTCTTCTTGTATGCTTTTACATCATAACCACTTTTCAGTTTCAATTCATTGATTTGTTATAGTCTGCACCATTAGTCATGACTCTTACAAGTCCTCCAAGAACTACGTGTTATGTGAACAGGCACTCCTTACATCACCATTTGACAGAAAAAAGGTAGTATGCATAAAAGTATATGTGGTAAAGATAAAACAAAACAAAACAAAAACCCACAAGCACTTCCCCTTGCATGAAGACCTTGGAAAGTTGTAAGTTTGGAAGTTTTGTAGTAAGTCTATATAGCAAAAGATTCATTAGAAGAGAATTGCACAGTAAAGCTTTTGCAGCGTAAGAATTTTAAGTTTCCTTTGAAACTCCTATGATGCTGTCACATACATTTTTTTTAACTTATTCAATCAATGGAGTTGGATCGTAAGATCTTCAAAGCCATGGTGCAGGTGTCTTTAACTTAAGTCAAAGGAGTTGCCAAAACTGGGGTTGGGCACAGTCTGTGCATCATGGACAAGGCAGGGAGATCAACGGGGTCTGCTCCAAGTGTTATGGTGGGCTTGGCACCTTCTCCTGAAACACCCCATGAACCACACGTTTTCTCTCTGTAGACCAACAGGAATGAGCTTTTGCAACTCCAAGGGAATTTCATTTGCAATATGGGTATTTGTTTGATACCTGTGTGTGGTAGTTTTATGTTGCTGTGCAGATGAACCCCACCACAACCACTCTATTACTCCCCCTCCTCAAAGAAAAAGAGGAAGAATTTATGAAGGAAAGGGCTCAATGGTTGAGATAAGGAAAGGGAGATCACCCACCAATTATTGTCATGGCCAAAACACACTCAGAGTAGGAAGATTAATGTAATTTACTACCTACCACTAGTTCACTAGAACGGTGAGAAACTAAAAACAAACTAAAACCACCTTCCACCCCATCTACTCTCTTCCACCTCCTCCCCCTGAGTGGTGCTGGAGAATGGGGAATGGGGGCTGCGGTCAGTCCCTAACGCTTCATCTCTGCCGCTTCTTCACGGTCACTCTCTGCCCCTGCTCCACGTGGGGTCACTCCCACGGGATGTCGTCCTTCCCAAACTGAGCCTGTGGGGGCTGGACACTAGGAATAGGCTTTTTACTCTGAGGGTGGTGCGGCCCAGGCCCAGGCTGCCAGAGGAGCTGTGGCTGTCCCATCCCTGGCAGTGCCCAAGGCCAGGCTGGATGGGGTGGGGGAAGCCTGGGCTGGTGGGAGGTGTCCCTGCCCATGGCAGGGGGTGGTACTGGGTGGGCTTTAAGGTCTCTTCCAACCCAAACCATTCTGTAATTCTGTGAAATCAACTTTCTAAAGGTTGTATTTGTTGGTGGGGTTTTTTTGTTTGTTTGTTTGTTTGGTTGTTTTTTTGCTGTTGTTTGTTTTTTCCCTTAGTTATATATTCACTCCTTCACCACAGAGAGAATGCTATGAATATACATGTATGTATAGAAACAAATACAGAAGAAGACAGAATCTAGTGCATTTTTAAGCATGGGGCAGGAAGAACAGGCTTTGAGAGGTCCGCTTGACGTCTGAAAGACCAGTTCTTGTGTTCAGGGCTGCTCTTTTTAGTGTTAACTCATTCTCTGTACTGTAATGCTTTTATTAAATAGCAAGAATTCTTGTGTTATGTACCCTGTTCAAGAAAGTAAATCTAATGCAGTAGGGAAGTCATTGACTGATGTTCACTAATTCCAGATCCATTTAGCATCTGGAATGTCATGACACCATATTTTTGTTGATAGCTAAGCTGCCATCCATTACTTCTGAAAAATGAGAGTGGAACTGTTAAGTGTTCAAGTCGAGTCCAGTGGGTCACCATTTAGGGAATATAATGACTTAGTTCTGTGTTTAGAAAAATATCAGCATCTACTCGTAGGAAAACAGTGGCATTTGCTTTTATACTGCGTTTTTTCTAATACATTATGGAACCACGGACTCATAAAATAACAGGGTCATTGAAAATCTAGAGCTGGAAGGAACCCACAAGGATCACTGACTCCAGTTCCTGGCTCCACGCAGGACCACCCAAAAATCAAACCACATGTCAGAGACCATTTTCCAAATTCTTCTTGAACTCCAGCAGGCTCAGTGCCATGACCACTGCCCTGGGGAGCCTGTTCATTGCCTGAGCACTCTCCTGGTGAAGAACCTTTTCCTAACACCCAACCGGACCCTCCCCTGTCCCAGCTCCATGCTGTTCCCTCGGGTCCTGTTGCTCTCCCTAGAGAGCAGAGATCAGTGTTTGCCTCTCTATTCTTCTCGTGAGGAATGCAGTACAAATCTAATTTTTGCCAATTTCAGAAATAGAGAAAATTAATTTGGTTATAAGGGTTGCATGCAAAATCATACGCATTTGCACGTATATAAATGACGGTCAGATTTTGACAGAAGATTGCTTCTGCCCACTGTCACCAGCAACACAAAGTAGGATGAAAACCACTGTACGGCAGAGCCTTCCAAAACTAACAACAATCCCAGAGCAGATCAGTAAGCCCAAGAAAAGAGAATACCCGGTGAATAAACCAAAACCCGCCCATTCGGATTTATCTTCCCATTTGCAAACTGTGTAACGTCTCAGAGAGGACTTCCAGTGGCTAAAACTGTTAGCTACCTTTTGCATTTGAGGCTGATGAGTACCTTGCATCATTTTCAAGAAATATTTTACACGGCTATCAGCCATTCACTATAATTATTTGCTCCACTCTCCGGTGTATGAATAGCTAAGAAAGTAGCATACTGGAAGAAACAGCCATGGTAACAGTAAATTTTAAACAAATATTACCAAGCTCTCACCAAAGCTTGTCATTCACACTCAAGAATATGAGTGTTCCTGCCACAGCATTAACCCAGTTGGAGGCAGGAAACATATTGTGTTACTTAGCCAAAAATACAGAACAGATTTACAAACAATTATCACAGTTATTTATCGAGTACCTGTAAATAACAAGTATATCAAAGATGACAGAAGATAATTTGCAAGCAGAGATATGTATTTATGTTAGTCTTAACATACATTTATATCATTGTATTATCTCTTGTTAATGCTCTCCTCTGCTCTACACCTTGCACTCTGGCCATTTAGCTGGTACTAACTTCTCTAAAAGCGCCCTTCAAATCCTTGCAGCAGGCGCAGCCTTGGGCACAACCCTGCGTCTGCTATTACAGTAATTCCCTGTTTGTTTTCTAGTCATGCCACCTGCTTTGTTAAGCATTGTGCACACGTGTATTGCTTACTTCCTGAGCATGTGCAGCTCCAAGCAGACGTTCTGCTACATACTTTACATGTGCCTTCATTCCTATGTTCCCAAGATTGACACTCTTGTAGCATACTCTTCGTAATCACATAGCTACTGCAAGGGCTGGTTGCTTTCCTGGTCTCATAAGCTTGTGGTGGGAATGGGTATGGAAGGTATGATGTATGGATGGGTTACCTTCAGGCCTGTTTTTCTTGTATCTGGTTTATTTTCAAAATTGCCACCTTGGAAGTGTGTGATGGGGGAATAGTGTCCCAGCCACGTTTTCTCTGAAATTCTTCCTCAGTTGACTCAGCTTCATGGCCATCTTCTGAGGGGAAGCATGCTGTCAACACCCTTCCCAGGACCCTCCTGAATTATCAGATGTGTAGTCTCTGACAGAGCATTTGTGTGAAACAGCACTGCAAAAGGCTGGATGCAAGTTAAATGTTTCACTGTGGGTTGACCTTTGAAGCTCTGCAGCATGTCCCTTTCAGAGCTGTGAGTGAGATGGAGCTAGTGGTGAAAAGCTGGAGTGATGGACTGGGATCCTCAGTCCCCAAGGGTGATGCCAAGGTACCCTTCACCTTGTTGCTTTATAGTGTCTTTTTTTTGTAGCAAGGATTTTCCATAATATGTTGGATGAGGGTATGGTCTGTGCATTCCTCTTTGGATGAAGATGAATAAGTGTCAGAGTATTTAAGTTGCTGTAGGATGGGTTCTTCTCTAGGTTAATTACATAATTGCTGATCTGCTGACTGTTGGTTAGAACACTCCTGAAAACCCTGGTTGTAACACTTGAGTTTGATCTTGTTTCCCTTATACGGGAAGAAATTCTAGGGTGAGATCTAGAAGGCTTTCTTAGACACCTTGGACTAAAACTCTGCAAAAATAGTCTTTTATGGTAGGATGATGACCCTGAGCCACCAAAAGCATATTCTTTGGCTGTGTCTTCCAGTGTTTATGAACTGGGCCCCTTACAAAATAAACGTTATGAGAACAGGAACAATGGCTGTATCCCACATATAAAAGACAATCTATACAATTAATACAATAAATATTGGAATAGAGTGAGAATAACATAGTGATTAAAAGCACCACACAGCATATTACTTTATATTAAAACATACATTGTATATGCCTTTGAGCCAAGTAATTGTGGCAGCTCAAAGGCATAGAAAAAATCTTTCAGTTAATGTTAAGGAGGCAGATGTTTCTTGTGTGAATTATGGAGCTATTTTATTTGTGCCTCATATCAATGAGGTGTAACTAATTCTTCTGCTAGGAGATGATCTGGAAGGAGAGTTGGGCAGTATTCCTATATTCCTTAAGACTAGCGTGAGGATCAATAGAATCATAGTATTGTCTAGGTCAGAAAAGACCTTCAAGATCATCAAACCCAACCATCCACCTGGCCTACCATGTCCCATCACTCAACCATGTCCCATAGTGTCATGTCCACATGTCACTTAAATACCTCCATGGATGAGGACTCCACCACTTCCCTGGGCAGGCTCTTCCAATGCTTGACCATGAAGAAATTCTTACTAATGTCCAACCTAAACCTCCACTGGTGCAACTTGAGACCCTTTCCGCATGTCCTGTCACTTGTCACCTGAGAAAAGAGACCAACAGTACTCGAGTTGTGGGCTCACCACTGCCGTGTACAAGGGGACAGTCACTTCCCTAATCCTGCTGGCCACACTATTCCTGATACAGGCCAGGAAGCTGTTGGCCTTCTTGGCCACCTGGACACACTGCTGGCTCATATTCAGCCGGCTGTTAACCAGCACCCCTCACCCTCCTTTGAGAAATAATTTTTTTGGCTTCTAGGAGAAAGGTGATGACAGTTTCATTGTACTTTAGCACTACTAAAAATATTCTTGTATGAATATTCTTGTTGAAAGAAGTTTAATGATGTTGTATTTGATTAATTCCATATTTCCACAGGATGTTGGAAATTATACAAATGTTTCATCTCCCATGTAGGAATCTCCCTGAAGTGAAGGTACTTGGTACCACATAAGATGAAGCTCAAGCAGCCAGATTATTCCTTCCTTTCATATCCTAGAATCCTACTGAAAGCAGAGATATGTATATATATATATTTAAATTTATTATTTTTATTATTAGTAGTAGTAGTATTTTGCATGAAATCCATTTTTTTTTCATTGTGGGCTCAGTTGTGTTCCTCTTGTGGTCACTGGGAGTTGACCATTCTCTTCCAGGGGGGCAGCATTAAACCCTACACCAGGTGCTTCTGGACAGAAACCCAAAAACTGACTCTGAAACCTTCCCTCTAGTTGGCAGAACCACTGAAATCAGTGGATAAAACTGGATGAATCAACTTCAAATTTCCATACCATCAAAATATACTTGGTACAGTATAAGAAAAATCTCAGATTAGTATAATAACAAGTTTAGGGGATCCAACCTCTTTGTTTTGAGATGCGAGGAAAGCAGAACCCTCGGAATTGAAGGCTGGCTGTCCACATTGAGCCCTGTCTGCAAAATTCAGAAATGTTTTTCATAATATTACTTTATCAGGATTAATACAGTTAGATATATAGCAGATATCTCAGTTGTCAAAAATAAACAGGTACTTCTAATTGTTACCTACCACTAGTGTGTTTGCTTAACCTGTTATCAACAGAAAACATGAGTTCATTATTAAAGCGAAAGATTTTAGAGGGCAGTTCAGACACTGTCTTCATTTTCTAAAATAACTGTAAATCCGTTATTATTTTATAAGCAAGAACATACATCTGATTTAAGGTTGAATTATGTTGATAAATGAAACGCTCATATCAGAAGGGTGGAACAATTTTAAAAAAGAGAAAAAAATGGTCCCTCTATATAGGTTTTGCTTTGTCACCGTGCTCTACTCTATATCAGAAGAACAATGAGGTCATGCAAATGAAGTGAAATCAGTAGAAGTATAGTGGGGGAGGGGAAGATGTAAAATATGGCCATCAGTATAATGACCAAGGATAGAAAATGTAAATGTTTAATGCTTGCACATTTAAGTTCATTTTTCTGTCATCTTTTTGAATTTGTAGACTGAGGCTCTTGAAAGACCAGAATGAAAAGATCTTTGTTTTGGACTAAAAGGATTAATAATGTTATTTAGCAGACTGCCCAGATATACCTTCCCAGCCTAAAGCTATTTACCTTTATTTTTTAAATAATAGAAGCATGGTAATAATTAGCGGGGATAATGGAGGAGAGGGAGAAGCCCTGCTATTTGTGTTTGTAGTGAGGGTTTTTTTCTTGCCCTGCTGCACTGTCTGGATGCCAGCTCCCCGTCTCAGCCATGATGGGAGCTCAGAGTACAATAGAAGCACAGCAACAATATGAATTACAAATACATGTATATCCTACTGCACGGCTGTTCCCTCCCCCCCCCAAATGAATGTAGTCTAAAAATATCCTACACTCTAAATTGCTTTACTACTGAGGCAATGCCTTGCAAAAACACTACGTCTACTTACAGAAGAAAACAAAACCTCAGACCCCAGAAAGAAGAACGTTAATGTGGATTGTCTTGCTTCTGACTGTAAATTAACTGTATTTTTGAAAGATGTTATTCTCATTTAATCTTGTAGAGTGCATGCTTGTGTTAAGAGCAATAGTATTTTACTTCTTGTGAAATTATCAAGAATATCTTGTAACTTCAAATGAAAAAAAGGGGGGAAATGTAGATACTACATGACAAGTACATGCTGTGCTATTTATTTTTACTGTAGCTTGGCAAATTAATATCAGCTTCTGGAAAACAATTGTCAATTATATGCTCACAAGAGTATCTCCTGATTAAACAAAAACAAACAAACAAACAAACAAATAGGAAAGATACACCAAAATAGAAAATGAAATGCATATTAAAGTTATTTTTTATTTTTAGAGCCTGATTCACCAAATTCACTTATAAGAAACTGCCCATATAAGTAATCCATGGGTATTAAGAGGTTTACTCAGGTAAGTGTAGTTACTTGTGTACAAGAACTTGCAGGATCAAGCCCGTGACTTTAAATATTTAGAAAATAAATCATTGATGAAATACAATATATCCTTCTGTGTACAAGATGAAAATGTTCATTTGGCAACTGTAAAATGTGGTAATGAAAGGCTGTCTTAAAGAAGTGAAGATTTGCTCAGTATGAATGACTTCCTTTGAACCAGTTAAATCCTTTCTTTAGTTGCCACCAAAATAAAAACTAAAATGAATCGCTCTTTTCTTTATCATTTTAACTCTTCTGTGAAGAAACTGAGCGCTGCCAATGACAGAGTATGGGGCTGAATCAGCACAACTGACAAGGATTTACGAACTTTTTTGTTCCCAATGCATTTACAAATACACAAGCATATATGTGTACATAAATTCATTTTATTACAAGCATTTTACACAAACAGAACCTTAAGTAGTTGAAGTACTAAAAAAGCCAATCAAAATGGTCTCCAAATATCCACAAGTCCATAAACCTCTTCTTAGAGGTCCCTCTAAGAACAACAACAACAAACACACGCACACAAAACCTCCCCCATAGCTAAATTATGGAAATGCAGGCTGCATTACAGAATATTTGCCAGTTACGCTGTGTTTCTGATTTGAAATTCCCACAAGAATACAGGCGGGCCCGAAACACAAGCCACAGAAACAGGAAAAGAAGTAGAACACAGGGGCTTGTAAATAAATCCATGAATATATCAAGAATCAGGGATGGTAAGGTTATGTGTTTTAACAGTACACGTTGCTGGTAAGCCATAAGGCCAGATATTTGTGAGATGCAGTATTTCCCGTGCTGCAGAGAGGGGGAGTGTGTGTGCGTGTGCATGTGTACGGACGTATGTATGCATGTCTGCACGTATGTGTGTGTGTGTAAGACAGAACAGGGAGGGAGGAGGAAGGGAGAGGTGGGGGAGAGGAAGGGAGATGGGCACAGGCAGACACAATAAAGCATAATAGCATTCCTGCATGTCTAATAGCTTAAATATACTGCGTCTCTCTGTACCTTATTGCTACCTCTTTTGCGAGCAGAGTCAGAGATTCAGTTATATTTCATCAATACTTCATCCTTGGTTCAAGTACTTTTTAACAAAAAAAAAGAAAAAAAGGAAAAAAAAAAGATTTTTAGTTTCAAGTACAGGGAAAATGAAATATTTAACAATATTTTCTAGATATAACACTGCTTGCATGTCTCACATACTTAACCTGGTACATGTCAATGACAAAATACTTACACTAAGTTATTTATAATTTAGCTATGTAGCATACCTTATCATCCATCAATTAATATTAATAGTTCCAATTTATCTATTAATAACAGCACATCTTTAAAACCTGCAGTTTCAAGATGTACAGTGAAGCCAAGCCCATTGATGGCAACACACTTTCTCAACAGCTTTTGGCTTCCTGTCCACCGTTTTGCAGAAACACGCGGCATTTTAATGTTTATTTGATGGACACTGTGGCTTCCAAGGAGAATGGCCGGATGGTCTTAACAAAGAAGGGCAAGGCAGCACTGCAACAACCACCTTGCAGACCCTGAACCCACGCTGTACGTCATGTGGTGCTGCAGTGGCTTTTGTTTTCCACGCCTTTTGTAGGCTTTTAGGTTTTCCCACTCCCACCCCCCCGCATCAAACGTCAAGTTAATTTACAGGGTGCTGTTACTGGTACATTTCCGTGGTCTGCAGCTGTCTGCGAGCGGCAGCTGGGACCTTGTTGGGGTGGTGGCAGTGGAACGGGGAAGCCCCCGGTCGTCATCTGGGTGCTGGGGAGCACCCAACATCGAGGCAGGTGGCTCTGGGCACGGGATTGAGCCCTGGAGGTTGTTTTTAGGTTCAGAGACCTCTGGAAGGAAAGTTTGCTTTCTAGCCATACAAGAAAGATCTCTGAAGATGAATGGAGGCTGGCTGAGCAGCAACTGTAAATAAATATCCTTCCTGCGTTCCTTATGAATTTATCCTATGCAGTTACCAGGCAGATGTCTGCCCCTAAGTTACTGCAATTTGAAGGGAAATATCTATTGCGCCCACTGTGCATTTATAAAAGGTGTCCCTTTAATTCCAGAAGTTTACTTTCTGCAAATAACATTATAGATCATAGTATTTAAAGCAAATTATAATGATCTTTGAAAAGCTATATACAAACATGCGAGAGTGATTTTACACCCTTCTGTCTTTATGTAGGGAGATGCCTCAATTAGTATTTCCCAAGCAGGACAAAAAATGCAAGCAGCTGTTACGTGTGAGCATGCATGCAGTGAATTTGTATGACCTCACTTCCATCACCTAATAGCTTCATAAAATATGTTGGTGATGCCTAGCATTCCAGTCCTAACAGCTGGGAGTGATAAAAACTCAGAACCCAGTATTTCGATGAAATTGTAAATAAACCAAGTGCTCGCTCTGAATGAGAGCTGGCACAGTGATTTGACACATCACTGATTTTAAGGAACACGTTTTCTTGAGGTGGTGCTCTCCAGATATCCCCGGTAACTTTGACAAAGGCTGTCGGTGCCTCCTGTGAGCTGCCTAGTGGCTTGCCGGATCAGGCCCTCAGCAGGCATATCCCCTTAAACATGACTCCTAAATCTCTCATCTGGGCCGAACAGCTTTTAAAACTTAGCTTGGTCTGAACACCAGAGACACATGCAGCCGAAAGTCTATCCCTACAAGATTAGAGTACTCTATCATTAAAAAATGCGTGTAGGGACAAAGCCCTTGGTGATTTCACTTTTCTTACTGTATTTTATTTAGATGAGCCTGTGTTGATCTGCATTAGCCTCATGTTTGTTTTGGCCCATGCCTGCAAGGCACTGAGCACCTTTGGGGTCTCCAGGCTTGCACCCTTCCCAAGGACAGGGCACACCTTGGTGGCTGCCAAAACAAAGCACACACTCAAAGCAAACAGGGAGAATTCCAACTCTGTTTCCTAAAAACAGCATGCTAAGACACTCCTTTGATTGCAGAGTGCTCAGATAGATTATAAATCTTACCATTAAAAACATATCTCACCTGGGAGCCATACTGTTTTGCGCAGATGTGATGCACATCCATCCACGCATGCGTCCAGACACATGCTCTTGGGTCTGTGGGAAAAGCATTTTTCACTCCCTTCATGTGCAATAACACAGTTGTAAGTTTTTTTCTGCAGTGTGCCACAGTCAAGTTTGTACTCTGTATAAATATAGTCACCTGAAACAAGTACACGTAAAATACTAGGTTTAACACCCCTGTGTTATATAATGTGAAGACTTCCCACTTTTTCCATTGTTTTGCTACCTTCTGGCTAATTTCCCCAATTAAATTAGAGATCTTTTGCAATAATGACAGACAGGACTTTCAGTAAGTTCCTCTTCCACTTCATTGTCATACATGAAGGGCAGGACTGAGTTTAGGTCCATTAAAAATTCTGTAGGAAATATCTTAAAAAACTGATAAATAAGACAAAAAGAATGTCTTTTTCCCTAAGTGAAAATGCAGTGGTACATTTATGTACTTAAAACGCTATGATCTGTACTCTTAAATTTTATGAACAGCTGATAAGTTCTAATAAGAACACATACAATTTAAATCAGTGCTGTGTTTCCTCTTTAATTTAGCCTGCAACATTATTATTATTATTTTTTTTTGTTTAGGCATATATCAGCAGAATAACTTCTGTTAAGACTGAAGGAGTCTTGCTATACTATACCTATATTTTTTACTATACCTATATTTTTATATTTATATCCTACTATCCTATAGTTTTGTTCTGTAAATATTTTGAGGCATGTGGCAGCATAAATAACTTTATTTTTCATATTAATTAACTTTACACCAATATCCAGTAATACTCTATTTGCAATATAATAGGCAATTTTACTAAGGTTTTTTGTTTTGTTTTGTGAAAAACTAGACTTTTCAATCTTACCACTGCATACTGATGTGTGGTGAATAGCCACTGATATTTGGAGGCCTCACAGTGCATTACACCTTCATCCACAAGTAACTTTACTGATTTCATATGAAATCACATAATGAATTTGAAGGTCTAGATGATGTGCTAGTTACATAAAATATGAAGAGCAAAAATCATCGTAGGTAGTAATCATTGCAAACAGGAATTCCTAGGTTTGGTCCCAATTAATTTTTTTAAATAAAGATCATTTCCAAGTCTCAGGGATGTGCAACAAATCTGGAATGTAATTTCAGTATGTCATGGTTAACCACACATCGTTTAATCTCGTTGTCTCAAAAATCTGTGCTCAAAATAAAAACAAGAAGGGAAGCTTGTGAAATCATTCTATCAGGTGGGAAATCAGATTACTGGAGTAATTAGACAGGTCAAACTCATTTTCAGAAACCAGTCCAGTAGAAGAAGCATTTTGCTCTCCGTCATTTTCTGTAGGTAACATACAACAGTATGTAAAGAATGTATAGAAAGACTTCTAGTAATTTCATGTAAATAACTGGTATGAAGGTAAGACAGGCTTGGATACATGCACACATTCCAGATGTACATCAAAAACCTGAACGAGAAGCATGCTGATAAATTATTTGATTTTGAAAACATTTTGTTCAAATTCCTACCAGTTCACACTGCTCCCAGGAGAGACCAAGGAAATATTAAAAATACTATAGAAATAAAAAAAGATGTTTGTCATCAATTTAAATTGATGTATGCTGCTGTCCTATAAATGTCACATCAGATAACCCTGAAAATTACCATGAATCTCCATAATTATGCATATTCATGAAGGTGTTTTGCATAGCACTAGCAGCATGGGGAGGCTGCAAGAGGAGGGGGGTGAGGACGGACCGAGTGATCCAACAGGCTGAGATTATTGCAACAGACTCAGCAACTGTTCTGTTTTACGGGTTTTACCAAATCAAACCAAATTCCTAGCGCTGCTCCTGTGGCACTTGGCCCTTGCGTGCGTTTCAGCATGTAGTGGCCTTGGGATGTGGTGGCTATCACAAATTCCTCTTGTGGCTGCTTTGCCAGTGACAATGCTCAGAGCCCTGTGATCTTTGGAAATGTTGGTATTGATAATCTTGAGCCTCTCTCACCCAAATGGCATGCCCCTGGGTGAATGACCATGTAGGCCGATATCACTGAGGCCTTCTTCAGGGCCAAGGCTGGGACTTGAAGGTCCCAAATTGCTGTGGGCTCGTCCCCCAGCAATAATCCCTGTCACCAGTAGCTCCACTGGTCTTGGTGACACTTCTTGTGGGGCTGACGAGTTGCCCCCCAGTTCTACCTTACCTCTGCCTCAAGTGAGATGCCTTTAGCCAGGGCCCAACCCAAAGACCTTTTGCTGTCTGATTCCTGTCAAAGCCAAAGGAAATTCTGTGACTGAAGGGCTTGGATTAAGCCCATATACTGCACTGTCAGCAAAGGAAGGTTAGCCCAAACGGGAGCAACCAGCGGGGCAAATCTTTCTAAAGAATCTTGTAAAACCATGTCCTCAGGAGGATGTGGCCCTGAGTTGGGCCTGCTTTCATGTAAAGGCATGCTGAGAGCTGTGTGAGCATGTGTGCTTGAATGTGTGCCACCGAAACAGTGACTCTGGAAAAATGCACACAAAACCTTTTGCTAGTTTTATATTGATAGTTAATTTGGAGGCTGGAGATTATTTAAATGTTTGCATTCATAGGCCTATGCATACACATGTGTAGAGCTAGGTAGATATATGTGTCCATAGAAATATTTCTGTTTAAAATGTCAGTGAACTTATATTTTCATAGCTGAGCATACTTGAAAAGAAGTCAAGCACAGGAAGCAGTTCTCATGTACCTCTTGCACAGACACATGTATGTATTTGCCAGAAAGTGCCTGGCAAGTTTGACAGGCATGGGGCTGCAGTAATTTTCATTGTTCTAATGTTATGACTCATCTGCAGAGGGTGTGCTGTTCACAGACCCAATGTGAAGCTTTGTTTGTGCTACGTTTAGCTATCCGTCAGGCACAGATCGCTTATATTTTGAACTTTAATACTCTAAAGGAAACAAGAGAACCCTAATTGGATGATGTTTGCCATGCTGCAAGAGGTTTATAGAACCTGTACAAGAAAAATCCATGATAAATCTCTGTCTTTGAATCTGTAGATGTATATTTCATGTAGTTAACCTACAGCCAGAACGGTGACACAATGTACACAGTATTTTGTACTGAGAAAGTATCTGAATTTTAAACAGGAACATTACAAACATTTTTATATTTGCTGCTTTGGACAGACAAATTTTGTGCAAGGATGACTTGAGAATTGCTTGAAATGTTCAACATCCATCCAAGTATTCTCTCCCATAGAAACAAAACGCACAAACATTTGCAGTATATAATAATCCATAGTTGTATGAATGCTGGCACGTAAAAACCACCAAATCCCTAACAGGCTAAAATAATTCCTTCTTTATATTTACCAAAACTTGGATTTCAGTATATTTATTCCATGTACTGATTTACTCCTGCCTAAGTGCCAAGAAGAGTAAAAAGTGTTTATGATGCATCAGAATCGCAAAAATAAGGCCTATTTCACAAAGACTCCACCCCCTGGGATTTCAGTGAATATATGCTTGCTTTCATTTTTTCAGTGTTTAGGAGCATCATCACAATTCATTATTTTTTATTTCACAAAAATTAAAAAACACATTTTTATTACAAGTATTAATGTTACCTTTTCAACACATAATGACCTGGTGTTTTGTCATATTTTTATAATTTAAGGCCTATTTAAATGACGTGTCCTTATCTATGAAATGCTTCTGCAGACTGAGGAAGATTATTGGCAAAGAAATTCGTCTAATAATTATCCTGATGACTTTTTTTTTTTTTTTTTTTAAGCTGTTTATTTGGTACCAAAATATATACATATTTCTTGTTGTTATTGTTAAATTAAACAGCACCCATTTGGTAGTTTTCAAGGCAGGCCATCTGAGTTAAATGATGTCTCTAAAAGCCAGTACTGCTGTACAATAACATTGATGCCAATATTAGTGCAGTTTGCAACTACAATGAGATAATCCTGTTCTTTACACAAATAAGTAAGCTTTGTGATAACAGAATCTCGATCTGTTATAAATTGCAGAGTAGTTATATATACTGTTAGAACCATAGCTAATGAAATAATTTATACATAAGAATTATGAAAAGTACAGCTGCATTATTTCATGTGTGATAATTTCTCTGTTAAAGAGTTTCTGGTTATATATACAATTATGTAACAGATAAAAACAGCACCTGAAAGCACGGTTTAGCAAATGCTAACTCTTCTAGATATACGTTATGAGGATATAACAAACATTGCAATCACACAGAAATTAGATATCCTGTGTGGTACCTGTATGTAGTGCTACCATCTGTGCATTTCTTGTGTTTAGATACATAATTGTTAGTGCCAGATCTGTAGAGAAAATATAAAGATAGGGTAACCATGTTTTGAAAACTCTCGTTGGTCAGTCAGCAGTACTGCAGCCTTCAAATTCCAAAGAGAATTAGTCTAAATTATTGTGAATTTTATACTCTAAATAACTTTTGAGAAAAAATAGATTGAATATGCAAAGTTCTTTCAGGAAGTTATAGAAATATTTTCAAAATAAATATTGTTATAACATCTCCCTTCTAGCTCTATTTCATTTGAAGGCAGATATATCTGTCCCAAATTGTTTAGAAAATGAGATCTTATATACATATATATATATATTTAATAGGAAGCATATATATATTTGCACATATATATATACACCTATATATACTTCTTTATATATGTGGTTATATCTTTATATATGAGGCATTCTCATTGATTTTCTGAGTAACAGTTTATGTTTCTTATATATTACTACCCTGCTTCTATAAAAAATGAATAATATGCAGGAAAATATCAAACATAATATGGAACAGCATACTTATTCATATAAAGCTTAAGTAAAAAATAGCCCTGCAACAATCTGTAAAGTTTGTATTTTCATTTCTCCCTTACTAGGGTAGATATTAAATAAAGCAAAAGAAAAAGTCACTAAGATAAAATATTACTTTGTTGGTTATGGTGAATCATTTAATAAGGTTTTGAATATGCTATTTTTTTACTTACTTCTGTAGTACTCCCATGAAGAGTCTGCACGAAGAGTCTGCACCAGAACTTATTTAGTCAATGACACATGAGTGAAAATTGCAGAATTGGACTCCCAAAGGAATATTAAAAATCGTAACAAAATCACTGGAGCAATCCTGCAAGATATTGAGTATTTTGCAGATAATCTAATGAACCCACAAGCAGGACAAACTTAAAGTGTGCCCTTGATGTTAAGGATATGCACAAGGATAAGTACTTTGCTGAGTGGAGACAGAACTTTCTAGCCACGTGATTTTGGTGTTCTGGAGCAATATTGTGCTGTAAGTGTTGAGAATGAGTTTTTGAAATGTGCAATATTTATTGCAAAAAGCCATTTTCTCCCAGTTACATATCACTTCAAGTTTTTTTTTTTCTTTTTTTTTTTTTTTCCATTACAACAGGAATAAGGGAAATCATTTAACAAAGACATTGGAGTCTGGGTTTTGTTCTCAGCTCTGCCAGAGACTTCATTGTGAAGGTTTGCCTTATGAGGCCAAGTTCAGTCTGATTAATCAGATTAATGACTACTGAAATAACTGTAAGCAGTAGCATTTATTGCCTTGCCAGATCACTGAAGTGTTTAATTTGCTGATGTTTGTGCATTAGTTTGGAAGTCCTCGTGAAAGGAACAACTGTTATCGCTGCTGCTGCATCTGTGTTTTCCTCTCGGGCATCCCTTTGGAAGGCTGCAGCAGGGCTGTCCTTGGGCGCAGTGACCCAAAGGTGGCTCCAGCCCTCTCCATGGACGGGTGCAGGTGGCCCATGTGTCCATCCTGACACAATAGCCACGCACATGGGTGTCAGGCTAGTGAGCACCAGGCTGGGAGGATGCTCTGTGCAGGCTCACAGTCACACTGGTGTCATCTGCAGAAGGTCTGTTGGCCCATCCAACCTACTGCACGGAGCACGTGGAGCCCTGGAGGAGGTGCCAAGCAGGTTTGACCTGAGTCTATCGACATCTGACGGACTCCGTTCAGACCAATGCAAGGCAGGACAAGGTGGAAAATTCCAAAAGTGTCAGCTGTGCCTTATACAGAACAATGATTGTATTAATTAACGCCCAGAGTAGAAAGGTTTTTCTGCTCCTTGAAGAATTTCAGTGTTTCTCCCACTGGGATATATTTTGGAAATACCTGCTTTGTAGTGTATTCCTCAGGCAAAACCTATCACTCTTTACGAACTATGAATAAAAGTCAGCCCTATCAGCAGTGGTTTAGAAATTCAGAGAGGGACATAATGTACAACGTCTTTACCTCCCACTGCCCTTCACATTTGGCACTGCTGTAGAAATGTGGATAGCAATGCAATCTGTCTCTAGGTCTTGTGTTTTCCAGCACTGACTTCTATTTTCTTGTTTTGTTGTTTTATGACAAAAAACTTGGTGATAAAGACAGAGCTATGTCATGGATGTGTCTATGCTCATAGCCTTGTATGAATCACTCAGCTTCTCATCAAATTCTATTAAGTTTCTATTAATTTTCATAGACTTACTTTAGTATATTTTATGACTTTTTTTTTCTCAGTCTCCCCAGCATTTTTTTGCCAGTTTTGTGCACACCTTACCTAGTCATCCCCTTCATCCCCTGCCTCTCATTTTCTTCACTTTGCCTCCCCTCTTCTTTTCCTTCTGCTGTACCTTCTACCACATCCCTACGGCCTGCCTCCATCCTTCTGTCTCTCCCACAGCCCCAGTTTTGCTTCCTTGCCCACTGCTTCCTGCATTACCTCTGTTCTCCCTAACACCCCCCTGATTTTCTCCCCTCCTGCCCACCCTGTCCTCTGCATCCCCGGTGCTCACGCATGCACTCCACCAGCTGCTGTGGGTTCCCGGGCTTTGAAGTGTAATTGGGAGCCACTTTTCTTCCTGGAGAAGTGCCCTAGATGCATGTGGCCACTCTTTGTGGTAGGAGAAGATCAAAGAAACCTCTTGTGATGAGGAGAGCCGTGCTGCTGGATCACATTTGTGTCCCACATACTTGTTTTCAAAGCGTAACTGAGATGTTTATGGCAGAAGCAGTTCTACATTACAAGCAATGCACGCAGTGCAGACAAAATATTTTTTCCTGTGACCTCACTTATTCCAATGATTACAATTTGTAAGAACACCATAGCACAGTGTATTTATAAATGATGCAAAAAGGAACCACACTTCCCTCTCAGACAGATGATACGGCCCAAACCACATGCAGACCGCGTGCGGTTCTCACATTCGATGAGATAACTCTTGGTGCACAGCATGGCCACAAATAACACCCCGCAGCCCACTGGTGGGCACAGTGGCCAAGATGCCCCTCAGCTGGGTGCTCTGAGCCTACAGCCACCAGCACAAACCTGCCGTACCGGTGCTTGGAGAGCACAGCTTTACTGCTCTTATGAGGGCTGGCGTCTTCTGAGACGTGACCACCTACATGTGTGTCAAATCAGACCTGCTGAGCGTGCCTGTGTGTAGGCTAACAAAAACAAATGCCCCAGCTGTAGGCGTCACAGTGACCCATTAGCCTGAATTTTCTTCCTAAGCCTTGCTGCATTTAAAATTTAATTTAACTACCTGTGTGCTCCACCAATTGCTCCTTATTTTAACTGTTTATTTCCACAAGTATCTATCTTCTCAATGAAAGATTCACGGACACACCTTAATGAAGGCGTTCATTCTTATTTTAAGTGTCTTGTGGAAGTCCTTCACGTGGAAATCATTAATTAGAAGGCTCTCCTTTGTAGGGAGAGTGCTAACACATGTTTTGGTGAGGATGTGCCCTCAGACTGCCATGAGAATGTGTACACGGGCAGTTAGTGAGGTAGGTAATAGTTTGCAGGACTGAGCCCAGACACAGTAACTTTGGGGGCGAGATACGGACAGAAGTAGTTTGCAGAGATGTCAGTTCATGATGAATGTGGGTGTATTTGGAAAAGGCACTTTGCTCTCTGACATTCATAAAATTTGTACCATAACTGTATATTGTAAGTGTCAATATAAATATAAAAAAAAAATCTTTAGATAAAACATTTCTAGAGTGAACATAATTCACATAAACCTAAATAACTCAAAATAAAAGGAGATAGTACTGAGTGCCCAGCATTGCAAGGACACAAGCACACACAGCATTGCTGACTTCTGCAGGGCTCCTCATATGATGAAAGTTACCTATATTCCTAAGTGCTTCCATTATTCTGTTCCAATAAATTCATCCCTCTTCTGCAAAAACCACCAGCAACCCTTAAAAGAATGAGGATTTTGTGGGGGTGCCAGCGCAGGCGAAGCTGCTGCACAACTCTCTGGGTTCCTCCTGTAATGAAGGAACACATTTGAGCACTGCTGATAATGGAGGGCTCTGCTTTTGGGGTTTGACTGCTTGCACATCCATCCCTAAGGAGCACTAAGCTGAAAGTGGCTTTTATTCTGATTTTCTGGACTTCTTTCCGTGGAACTCTTCAAAGAGAGGATGCTGCAGAGGCTGGCGTGGTTTCTGGTCTTTGAGCCTGATGTGCTTCCCTTTTGTAGAGGCTGCTCATGTGGGTGTTCGGGGAATTCTTCTGGTCCTACATCCTACTGTCCTGCTTCTCGACGTTTAAAGGACAGAGAAAAACATCGTGCTGACTTTCTACTTTGTTCAGCCATAAAGCCAATTGTTTCTGATTTTACCATAGAATCATTAAGGTTGGAGAAGACCTCCAAGATGATCTGGTCCAACCACCCCCCTACCACCAATGTCACCCACTAAAGCATGTCCCTAAGCACCATGTCCAACCTTCCCTTGAACACCCCCAGGGACAGTGACTCCACCACCTCCCTGGGCAACCTGTCCCAACGCCTGACCAGTCTTTTTGAGAAGTTTTGGTGCAATTTGCTTGGTCTGCAATATCTGTGAATTCTTCTGCTTGGAGTACAAACTCTGACTGATCTGTTCACAATATACTTTTTTTTTTTTTTTGAAAACAAATTATCTTTCTCTTAACAAACATACTATCATAGATAGCACTTAACAGTAAAACAGCAAGCCAGATTGTGTTGTTTATGATCAGGGAAGATCAGAGTTTAAGGAAGGTACTTATACTTGAAATATTTCTGCCAAATCACAAATATTGCTTAGTTTATGATAATATTCTGCTAAAACATTTTTTATCAAAGACTAACTACTTTTAAATTAAAAATGTTCTGAAAAGCACTAATTCAGGAGTGTTACAGGGAGAATGAAGACTAACAATGTTTGTTAACTGCGTCAGTTCTTTTCATTTTTACTGAAAAAAAAATTGTAGCCAACAAAAGGCTTCTAACACATACTTTTTAGAAAACTGATTTATTTTGGCCTTGGTGCTCTATGGAGTAGGTGGTAAAATTCTGCAGGAAAGTAAGAAAAATGTATAAATGCCAGAAAGGTCTTTTTTTTCTTTTAACAAGTTTAAATTTATTTTTTTTTCCATGTCAGGAGATGAGAATATCCCAACCTCACTAAGCCAGAGTGCAAAGTGATTGCTTTCCCAAGTAGACCTGGCTGAAAAATGGCCATCCACCAATATCCTTCCTCTCCTGCTGCTTCTTGGCACCACCTAACACACATAGTATGTGTTTTGTCTAGGAGGGTGCTAGCTGGAAGGCTGAGGTCCCTGAAGCAAAGACATCTCACTGCAGCAGGTCTCAACAGCAGCATATTATTCACATGTAATCCGCAAGGCTGATCTTTAGCAAAATTCTCTTTTTCATTAAGCGATGCTGCACACCAGACACTAATGTTCCTTCATCATGTTATTTTAAGCAATCACATGCAATTTACATCCATAAAGCATCTATGGCCTCCAAACACATTGAGAAATAGCTGATCGCTTGGCAGCAGAGCAGCTTGTGCCTCCTTTGGCCGCTTAGACCAGTACAAAACAGTTGATCACCAGTGACCAGGTTTTGTTTTCCCTCCGTGCTTTCTGCCAGTGACAGCCTGATTAGGTTGCCAAGCTTTTCGTTAGCAGCACTGCTAATAAGTAGGTGCTCCCTGGTGCTTATTAGCAGGGTCTGGCCAAGAGGAGAGGCTGCCAGCAAAATCCTGGAGCTGGGGAAAAGGTGGGCGATGGTGAAGAGCTGGTGGTGGCACATGGTGAGACTCGTGGAGGCTCCAGGTCACTGCTGGCATTCAGATATCAGGGCATCACCGTCCCTCCAGCACCGTGCAGCAGCCACAAAGAGCAGGTCTGTGCAGTCCGACGTTTATTCATTAGTGGGGCCTTTGAAACTGCAGCTCACCCATGTGAACTTGTTTGTTTTGTCCAAATGTTTAATGGCATCTTTTGGAAGTTTTGCGCCACATGCTCTGATTGAGGTTAACACCATCTGCATTTTAATGCTAGGCCATTTGTGTCCAGTGAACTATTACCTGAGGAGCCCTAGTGTTTACCCTACCTAAGCTGGTGGTGGCAAAGAAAAAATATACACAAAAGATGTAAGCAAGGGAGAAAGGGAAATATTTATTTGTTCTGGGCATGCCACAGAAATCTAATTGCTAAGAAAAGGAGTCTGCAGAATATGGGGAAAATAAGAGCCTGTGCCAGGGAAGAGGCTATTATTAGGTCCATTGTTAGGGGCTCTTAGAGCTTCTTTACCCCTAAAGAAAAACTCACTATTGAACCCAGTGAAGCCTGCCAAACTTTGGAAGACAACTTATGTTATGGTGCTTATCTAAGAGGTTGTAGTAAAGTGTGTTGATGGAGAAAACAGAAAATGTGCATCTGTATTAGCTGCTTTCCTGCAGAAGCCATACAAATAGCATTTACAATAGTTTATTCCACAGAAGTGGTTTACCTGTAAGCACAGTTCTGAAATTGAAAGCTCTGATTTTGAGAATTCAATGTACAGAGGATAAAAATACGAAATAAACTAGGCCTGTTGTGTGGTGTACTAGGAAACTTTAAAACTTCTCTTACTATTGTTTTCAGAATGAGGCCAGACTAAAGTTTGTCTTCTTTGAACGTTTTTAGTGTTTGGTTTGATGGTTGGTCAAGGACTTGAGATGTGTGCAGACGGACATCACCACCAGTTAGATTTCACAGTGACTTTAACTATATATCCAAAGCTATTGCTTGCTAAATGCTGTACTCAGAAATACTATTTTTACAATACAATACTACTTCCTTAGTTTTTCCTCATTGTCTTTCTTGTGTCCCAAATGAGGCTGGGCTCCAGAACACCAGTTCCCATGGACTGCCCCAACAGTGTGCCTTGTCTGTTTGGAGGGAACACCTCCAGAGCCTGCAAAGCTGCTGAGACAGTTGATAGGGTTACCAATTAGTGTTAATTGTTGCCATCTTTCTGTGATACAGATGCCTGTCCACTGGGAACCAGCTGGAGACCACCAAACTAAATTTGACAGAAAACAGTGAAAAGACACCAGCTGAGAACAGTCTCCAGTTACATGTTGACCATTTGAACTGGCCTGATGAGGGCATGCAAGAAGATACCCATGCAATATTTTCAATGGCAAAACGTTATTTTCAGCCAATCCCAAAACACGAAAAAATGTATTCTTATTTACAAATAGGTGACAACTGATGTTCAGGTGATGGTGTGAGTGGCCCCAGGAGGGTGATAGTTGTCTCCAGTGAGGCACCACCAATCCGTCCTCTGCTGAGAGCCTACCGTTCGGTAGGCTTTACTCTTTTCTGGTCAGATCTCAACTGGTCCTTTATCATGTAATCTGGTTCTCTAGAGTAATGCTGCAGTCCAAACCCCACTGTTGTCACTGACTCAGTTGGTAGGCTTTAAAATTGCCAGATGTGACATCTGGTAAGCTGCCTTACTAGGAGGTCAGGAGAAACTTTCCAGAGGGGTGGCCAGACAGATCAGGCTGTGGCTGGCAGGCTTCTTAGTGCAGTACAACCTGGATCCTTAAAAGTCTGTGTATGTACAGCATATCCTTGTAAGAAGACTGGTACATTGCCAAAGTGTTTTTTCATGCTTCATATCCACACAGCCACTTTGAAACAGGCAACAGAAAGCAAACAAACAAACAAAAACCTAACAACAACAACAATGAAACACCTCCATTTAATCAAAAGGAACACTACTCAGAGTCCCAAGGAGACAGGCTCCAGCTCCATTGTGCACCTGGCTCTGTTTGCAGAAGATGTTTTAGGCAGCACCATGACTCTGGTCCCAGATATTCTGCAAAGAGCAATGGGTTTGGACCTAGATAAACTGGCTCTGACTACACTTTGTGCTATGTTTGTTGGGAATTAAGAAAAGAAAAAGTGATGCTAAATTACAGTGAAATAATAGAATAACAACAGCAAGAAAGAGAATTGTATATAGCACGGCAAGGTTATCTGCCTTGCAAATTGTCCACCATTTTGTATATATTTGTGCAGACACAAATATACTACCAACACCAGAGAATTAGTTACCTAGTCTAAGTGTGTGTGTTTTCCTTAGCATCAGCATGTATTTCTGGATGAATTACCAGGCCATGCTAGTTAAAAACAAAAGCCTAAAATTATGTTTCTGAGTCTGACTTTGGCTATTTTGAAGGTGCTGAAAAAACAGCAATATCTATCAACTTTAACAGGAGTGGCAAAAATTAACTTTTTGGAAAATCAACTTACTTTTGAGTAAAACATAGAAAAGTCCCTGAATAGGTTTATAGGAAAGGTGAAATCGTTTTTTAACCCAACTGACCTGTTGAAAAAACAGGGTGGGTTTCATGTTCATGAACTCTTCCTAATGTCTGCATTGGAAGAGATAACTCCTCCTATAAACTTTGCCTCATGTAAAGAGGCCTCAATGACTGCAACAAAATTACTACAGAATCGACTTAGAGAATTTAAACATTCTATTTTTAGGGGGTCTAGGTTTAGGCTTCAGTTTTTGATTGACATGACCATGTATATTCTTGGTTAGGGCATTCCTAATTAAAGTGATTGTGTCTTGGGATTAAGCTGGAAACTGTTTTTCAAAGCTATGTTGCTCTTTTTTTTGTGTGTGTTTCATTCTCTTTCCTTCTTATATTCCACTGTGTCCTGCAAATCTTTATATTTCAATGTTGCTGGTTTTTTGTTAGTTTGTTTGTTTGTGTGTTTGTTTCCATTTTGAAGACCTAAACTGCTGCTGGTAAAATATGTGAGACCTCTATCACTGATGTCTGAAAAAATATGACAAAGCCATATTGTAAGGATAAAATATATCAAGAAAGGATCTTCTTGTAATTTTAAAGGCTTGTTCATGCATCATTTTCCTTCATAATTAAATTTGACTCCTTACTGAAGCAACACATTTGCACTCTTCTAATTGGTAAGTAAGGAGTAAGCACCACAATATATAAGTCATTTTTCACATGAGGCCATTCATTAATAAAGGAAGTGCTTAGCTACAACAATATTGCAAAAATAATGCTTGGCCTTTTGTGAATGAAAGACAGAGAAAATTCCTGTATTTTACAGTTGAGAATTGCTCCAGCAGTCTGACACAGTGAAGTGAATTATGTCATAAACTATGCTTTCTAATTCCCTCTCCCTTCCTTGACTACAAAGCCTATATCTGACCTTAAATGTTATACTGATTATTTTTTATTTTTGCTATAGCCGGCTAATTGCACCAAGACTTACTCATGTACTGTTGCAGGAAGTTTAATTAGCAATTGTAAAAAATCAGCCTTCTGAAACACAAACTGTAATTAGACCAGGCTGTAGCATTTTGCAGTTGTAATAGATGTATTTTGTGCTGTGCAAAACTAGACATTTTAATTATGTTATCTGGTAGTTTAGAAAAACAGAAATCATTTTTAAGACAGAAAAGACTGGTCTAATTTCATTTTACCTTTCAGCAGGACACAGCCAAAACAAGCAGTTTACAAAGAAGGGCTTGAGATAATATTTTGTTCTTACAGATTAAAAAAAAGAAAAAGAAAAGGAGGGGATGGATAGGGAGGGAAGATGCAAAGGAGGTGGGAAGAGCTTAGCAGCCTAACAGTGCAGTCTTTTATGGAAGCACTGCTGAAATGATCTCTGAACTAATTTTTTAATCTAGAATGAGAATTATTTGATAGATTTGCCCAGTAATTAGCAAGATTCATAATCATGGCAACTGATTCTCGTCTAGTGGTGAATCCAAGAAACTGTGCGCATCTGCTCAAGCAGACAGTCAGGCAGTCTGCAACTGATTTGCTTTGTCACAGCAATACTTGTGGTGTCTGATAAGAAAAAAAAAATAAGAAGGAAAAAAGCTAAGCTATCATTGTATTAATAGCTAAATTCATGTAAAAATAAGTAATATCCTGAAGGAGTAGAAACTGTGTTGTATTGCTGTGTTTGGTGGCCTACAGCGTTGTTAGCAATGAACACAACCAGACATGCTGAACTGTGTCTGGCATAGACAAGCAGCTTCTGGAACCTCAAAACAGGCTCAGAATTAACTTATATTATTGAAAATCACATACTTTGCTGGTTGTAAGTGATTTTAGCTCTTTTTGGTAATCCCATGGGATACAACCACACTGACAAACCCAACTTCAGCGTCTGGGGTTTGTTTATTGTTTGGCTTGTTTCTGATGGTGAGCAGAAGAGACACTTTCAGGTTCTGTTCAAGGAACCTCAGGGCTCTCTTTTAGGCTGTTCAGCCTAATGGAATTAAGCCTGACATGTTTCAACTCTATTTCTTTGTAAAATAAACATAAAACAATGGTCTAGATTTCTAATAAAACTCTTGAACCGTGTGAGACTCAAACTTTCCCTGTTCCTTTACACCTCTGTAAATAAAGACCATAAAAGAGGAGTACAACAGGATAAATCAACACAAATTTGAAATCCACTGCAGCATATTAAACAGCGCGGTCTCGCTGAAAGAAAGGGCAGCCCCACGGCTCCTTGCAGTTTGAAGCTAATTGTTTTCGTCAGGATGGGAACGTCTGGAAGTCCACTGCAGTGTCCCACCAGCAAAGCTTCAGTAACTGAGCCGGCCCGCGGAGAATGAGCCCACTTTGTAGCGACACAGTGGGCTCAGACACCACCTATTCTGCTCCCCAAACTGTCATGCATAACAACTTCATTGTGCTAAATTGAACTTGAAAGCAACCAAAGGCTATGAGAAGGAGAGGCTATGAGAAAAGCGTGCTGTCAGCGCTGGCAAAGACTGACCTGGAAAGTAGGCTCAGAGACAGGAGAATAAAGGACCAGGGCCCGTGAACGCAGCATATTGTTTCATTTTAAAGTATGATTCCCATACCAGCAAAAGTAGCAAATGCGATGTAAATTTATTTAAATGGATTCCACTGCTTAAAAGTTTGCCAGCCGCTCTTATCCAACTTTCCCAGCTCTCTGATTCGTTACTTACAGTGGGAATATAATGACATATAGTCATCATTGTAACAGCTTCTTTGCAGGGGCACAATGATGATTAATAGCTAGCAGCAAATTTTCACATGGGCTCTGAAGCACTATAGCGTTAAGCAGCCAAACCCTCCCAAATCCCCCTTTTCTGTTCCACTGAAAAGTCCTCTCCTTGTACCTTGCAGATATGAACAAAGCCTATCTTAATTCCAATCAGCTTTTCCTCATTCAAAGAAACTTTCTCTTTTTCATAATTGATTCATGTGCATTTTTTTGCAGTCTTTCGCTGAGCCTGAGACTTTTTTTTTTTTCCTGGGGGACGGAGGAAATCATTTCAGTAATAAATTGTTTTGTTTTGTTTTCTTCTCCAAAATATATTTCAAGAGATTTCTCAACTAGTTGAGCATGCACGTTAGAAAGAACCAAAGAAACATGAAACTGAAAAAGAAGACTTAGCTTTCTCTGCATTGAAAAATTATTAACCGGTAGCACAGAGGGATGAGCTCAGAGAAACAGCACTAGTAAAGTAAGTCAAAGGCTGCAGAGCAACAACAATAAGCTGCTTCTATTTTTTGTATCAGTTCTCATTCCCATGAGAAACTTACAAATGAAACTGGAATGGATTAATTTTTCTGTGCAGAATTATTTCAAAGACAAGATATCTTTGAATGGAAATATTTTATCAGAAATATTTAGAAATACTTAGAAATAATTTATTTTTCTTTTAATGTTTGTACAATTATGTGCATTTACTGGTTTTCCAAAAGTGTGCCTTCCACACTGACAGAGAAAAAAAAATAAAAAATTAGTTCTGAATCAATCTTCCCCTCATCAGTTTCAAATAAAACTACATTTTGAGAGAATTATACCTGGTTTACACCAGAATGAGCACAGAGCAGATCAGCAGAATTCTGTTTTTATTTTTTGGGGGAGAACATTTCTAAAGACAGAGGAAAATTTTAAAGCAATATTAGAAAGCTAAATGTCAGTTTGCTTTGCTCCCACTGTGGAAGAAATGGTTATGATTCTGTAGCTCCACATATGGAACACATACACTGCTAATGTTTTGCTGATACGCTTTGCACATTATTGGTGTTCCACTCATGAACTGCTGCATACTAAATTTGATCTGTCCAAACCAGGAAGTTATTTCCTAGCCATTGACATTTCAAAATACCGTAGACAAAAATGGATTTTGAAATTAGCATAATATCTAGGAATAAATACCATTTGTTGAAATCACTTCATACAGTATATGAGATGAGGAAATAAATACATTTAGCATCAATCTTCTTCTTCATGTACTTTAACAGAACACTACATTCAAATTGCACATAAATTCAGCAAATTTATTTTGTAGAAGAAGATAAAATTTTTATCCCAATTTCCCACCCAAAATGTTATTTTGGAAAAATATAAAATATCTGTGAACATTTTCAACTGATTTTCATTTGTAGAAAATTTTTATTCAGTTCATTTTGCTTCAGGAATGAGAGCTTCTAATAAGAGAGAATGGCAGATTTGTTTAGTGATTTCCACGGAAAATTTTAAAGATTACTTAGGAAATAGCATTGCATATCAAAATCTCTCCTGAGATCAAATTTCGGCTCCATTTCTCTGTGTTGCAGCACTTTACAAGCAGGTCTGCTACTTTTCTATATTTCTCAGATTTTTACCCTGGTGTAATTTAGCAGCATTGCATATGATTTAATACACGTGACCCAAAACTCGAATCAGGCTCACAGGATTTCTGTAAAGTGTTTTAAATGTTCAGTGAAGTAAAGGTCACATCAGAAAGTTGGGATTCTTTTGCTGTGCCACTGTGTGACACTCCATTCATTTACTTGGAAGATACATTGCATCCCAGAAAATCTTGTTTTGTTTTCTACAAGCAGTTTCACTTTACTATCTGTTAACATTTAGTTGAACGAGTTAAATATAATGCAAACTCTAATACTTACCAGTAACTGGTACTGAATGATGTTTACATTACTATTATTTAAGAGGGACCATCATAGAAAATATTCCTGGAGAAGTAGCAACCTAAACTGCATACGGATGAGGGAGTTTTGTTCACCTCTTTATGGACCCCAAGTTTCTCAGGTGGAGTCACACATCGGCCTGGTGTACCTGCCTGCTGTGTTCTATACCTGGAACTCCAAGTTTGCTGCAAAATATGTCAAATCTTATGTAGCCAGCAAAGTGTCCATTGACTATGTGTCTGAAAAGCCTTCTGTGTGTTGTTTATTTCAGAAAATACACATAATTGCACACTCCTGATAGCCTCAGACAGAGGTATGCAGATAACTGGCATGTGGGGCTAAAATCTCAAAAAACATACCCTTTTCAGAATGTGTAAGCGTGAGCACACTCCACATGTCAACACGTTCATGCATAGTGATGTACCTTTTGGAGGACAGCAGAATCCCAGCACAGTGAGGCTTTTACAACTAGGAGGCTGCATAAGAACATTTGTTCCCCTTTTCAGTCCTGTGTTTGTACTGGTTTGGCTGAGCCTGATGTAACCGTAGTTTTAGATGGGAAGATTTCTTTCACTGGTACTCTCTAGTGATTTCTGGACACGGGTCATACCACATAATTTGCTGAAAATATTAGATGGATCCAGCCCAAGGGCATGGCCAAACATTCACAGCCTTTGCAGAAGTCTAGATCTTAATCTCAAGCTTGTATCTCCAGAATACCTTGCCCTTATCTTTGGCTTATTCTGTGAACTTCTAAACCACAGACTGCAGCTGTCTTTCCTCACTTTGGAGAGTGTTCATTTTGCTTCCACCAGCAGTCCTGAGATATTTTGAAAGGCACCAACTGTCTCCCTAGTTTCACAACTAAACAACACATACCTGACCATTACAGCAGCTGCAAATATGCAGGTTAAATCTAGGAAAATGCTGAGGTACACTTACCTGTGTTTGGTGGAAAAAGGGTCTAATTCTACCATCTCTTCTCATGCTAAGCAGTAACTAACCTCAAGATATCAGTGGAAAAGCTGATGCTGCAAATAACCATTCGGCATGAATAGGAGTCAGAGTCCAGTTCTTTGTGTTTTGGGGAGGCAAAAAGTATTCACATTTCTTTCTCACTCTCATTTGCACTTCATAAATACATTCCTTCCCTTTTTCCACTCTCAGCTTTATCAAAACTTCCTGCTACTTTTTCCCCAAATCTGTTTCCTCACATGCTTCTTCTCTTTCCTATGTTGTTATTTTTCCTGGAATCCAGAAAATCCTGATTATTGCTCCCTGTCCAGTCACCTGCACTCCTGGGTTGTGTTTTTCCATACTTGTTGAAACTGTTCTTCTGCCGAGATCCATGCCATGTCGCATTCCCTTTTTGTGTGTTGATTCCTCAGAGCAGCTTTCCAGTTCATTTCCTCTTTTTCAGTTTGATGACAGCATATGGCTTGTTGTCCTCCATTTTCAGCAGTTTGTATCATGTTTTTAAGGTCACACTATTGTGTAGCAGAGTCACACTCTCTGCATGGAAGATCTCAGACCTGACGTGACTACTAACGTGATGTAATACTGGCCATAAGGGCTCACTTCTATAAGTGTGTCTGTATAGTTCTTCAGTTCTTCCTATCTCAAATTAAATTTTCTCATTCCAGATCTACACAGTTGCACATTTCCGAGTTATTCTGCTTTATTATCCAGTTCCAGACCACTACTTGTTTCCTCTGTGGGCTGTCAACCTAGTGATGAACCTAGATTAAATATCTGGATTAAAATTGTGCCAAAACTGGTGAACGAATGCATTTAATTGTCTTGGGAAACAGCACTGTGAATGTATTGGCATTACATTTTGGGCTTAATTTCAGCTGCATCAGTCTCTGTTAAGGAAGCCAAATGCTGCTGTAAAGAAAACCCTTTTTCAGTTCAAAGTCTACCAAATTATCCAAAGAACAGCTTTTTTCTTCTAAATCTCAGCTCTGAAAGAGCTATAAGAGATAAAAATGTCTTGCAGAAGGTTACCATAGAATAAGACCCCATCTTCCATTTTCTGATTATTATTTTTGCCCTGGGTTCCTGCGTATTATTTAGGTCATCGGTAAGAGCAATAAATCATAGGTATCATTAATATCGTAGACACAGATATCCCGTGACATCATGTTTCTTGAATTATTCTTTTGGTCCCTTGTTGACAATTTTTCTTAATTGCTCTGAAGGCAGTCAGTGCTTTCTGTCTAAAATTCGCCTGTTCCTGTTTTCTCTCACTCTCACCTTTAACCTTTTACTTTCAGACTCTCATGGATCACCAGCCATAGTATGCCTATCCAATAAAGGGCTGGCTCAGAAAGGGGTCTCCTCCTAGGCATGATAAATCTTATTCCTCCAAACTCTTAAAGCAAACAGTCCTCTTCAAAGAAAAGGAGCACTTTGTGCTCCTTAGAAAATAAGGAAGCAAATGTATCATCCATTATGGGTAGAGTCAGCACATGTCGCCTCTTGCCCAAACATCATGCAAAACAAAGCGTTATAAACAATGGGGGAGGAAGATGAGGGTAAACTCCAAGGGGAATTATTGTGGCAGGAAAACTGTGTGTATTGTGACAGTGGAGGAGAAAAGACTCAGAAAGGATATGAGGAAGCTATGGATTTTTATAGCTGTTGGTAGGAAATGAGAGAAATGGTTAATGGAGATATGGAAAAGAATCAGTAGGTGCCCTTCCTTCATTAACTCATATAAAACAACCTGTTCACATTTTCACAGTGTGAAAGAATTTAGAAAAGTTTCCAGAGAGGCACTGGAAAATTGGAGGTGGTCCAACAAAGGGCCATCAAGCTAATCAGAGTGCAGGGGAACTTGACACATGGAGAAATGTTGAAGGAATGGGGTTTATTCAGCCTGGGAAAGAGAAGGCTCAGGGGTTCAGAGTCATCTCATATCTAAATAGTTGTTATAGAGAAGAAGCTATCCCAGCTTCACAAGAATGTGTGGTGAAAAGGCAAGAGGCAATGGGCACAAGATGCTTGAGGGGAAGAGCTGAAGAAAGAAACTTCACTACAAGAACTCTCACGTACTGTAATATTTTGCTCAAGGAGTGGTAGAGTCTACCTTGACAGAAATGTTCAAGGTTTGGCTTGACAAGGCCCAGTATAACTTAACCTAAGGCCTTGCTTTCAACAGAAGGTCAGACCAGGTGAACTCTAGAAGTCCCTTCCAAGCTATGCTTCCCCAAGATTCTGTGACTCAGTCACCAATCCATACTAGAACAAGCTTTAGCATAGAGTTAAAATCCCAGAATAAGACTAGCTTTATGTTAAAAAGTTAGAATAAATTTAAAACATTAAAATAAAACCATGTATTTTCAAATTACATTCATTTCACAAAGCTCAGCTCTTTAACAATTCTAAAAAAATCCTGACTTCCAGACCAGTGTCCTCAGTTATTTAGACAACCATTCACCACTCACTCTAAATCTCTCTGTCTTGTAGGTAGCTGTGTCAGCTTATGTCTCAGCTGTCTATCAGTTAAGAAAAAAATAAAATACTGTGAGCTTCCATTAATGTAAATAAGTGACTTTGATGAAAATGTTTATTCCGGTAGCAATCAGACAACATAATTTCATAAAAAATGAATTTTAATTGTTTTAATTTTATTGCTCTGTAACTAGTGTCACTACAACTCTTTTATTGCATCCCCACTTTGATTTTAATTCTTCAACCCCTCTTTATTTGTATTTCTAGTCCTCCAATCTCACCTCTGTTAGTTTTAATCATCAAGTCAGCTAGCATGTCTGTTCAGGTGCTTCTCCTCCTATTCTTTAAGTTATCATTTGTCATAAAATAGTTCATAATTTCTCACATCTCACTGCAGTTATGTGCTTTCAACCAAATCTCTGCTTGGAGCTGATCCTTCTCTATGATCTTTCACACAAAATCCTTTTTTTCTGTTGACCTCCACCCCTACCTCATGCCCTTTCCAAGACTTGCAAGTTGGTAAGTTTTCTTTCACTTTTGCAGTACCTTTTGCTCCTTCATTCTGAAGGTATTACTTCAACTGGGATTATTGTCTACAACTGTGCTTTTTGCATAATCTTAACTCTTCATTTTTCTTTCCACCACTAGTATTTCCCTCCTGTAAGACCACAAATATTACTTTTATCTTCCTTTTCTAAATTCTCGTGTTCTTATGCCTTCTAGCTATAGAATTAAGGCCAGACATCAAGTGATTTCTTTCCCTTGCATGTGTGTACAGATCTGGACAATAATTACACATTTTGCTCTGTCTTCTTGCTCACTACCACTCTCTGTCCTACCACTCATATGAACAAGTGGTAGATGACAGTGCAGAACACAAAGGCACCATAGTTAGACTGGTAGACATGACTCTGATTAATATTTTCTCTCAGTTATGAGCACATAACCATAAATACAACTTGTAAGAACTTGACCTCATTCTTTCAGAATCCCACCAGAGTGAAGGCACACATGTAACTTAGGTTTTCTGTTTGACTCTCAGCTCTTTTACATCTGATTACTATCAGTTGCTGAGGGCAGAATATTGAATGTCACAGGGCATTGGATCTAACATCAAGGAATCACCTGGCTATTACAGCTTCATCATGCAAGGAAGAGGAGAAGGGATGAAAGATGCTGGCTGATTGGTCATCTTTCTCTTTGGGAAAGAAGGAATTGTGAGAAAAGAGTAGGTGAAAAAGATGTGGTATGTATCCATCCCACCAGGACTTCAGAGGGCAGGTTGGACAGGAGCAGTCTTTTACTCGCCAAGCTTTAGTGATCCAGACATCAGGTATCACAAGGAATTAACCCTGTAAGAGTGATTAAGGAAATTTAGGTCAGGTCAAATATAATAAAAAATAAATAAATAAATGCATTACTGGAGAAAATAAATAATATTCTAGATATCTGCCCAACAGAAGCCTAACTGGCAAACTGATAAGTGTAATAACATTGCCCCAAAAAGGAGTTTAATTTAGGAACTGGAGGTGGATGAAGATGTATTTTTCTACATTTACATGATTTTTGTTTCCTTATTTAGTACTGACAGTCTGCTTATTGACCTACAGTGCATGAAAAACTATGCTTTCTTTTAACTGGTACCAATAACAATAAAATAATAACACACTGACATGGAAGATGGCACAAAAATGGGAATAAATTTGGAACAAGAAAGGGTGATTATATTTGTCTTCTCTTGTGGAAATTGCTGAGTAAGTGCCTTTTAAAGATGGAGTAAAATGAAAGGAGATTTTTTCATTGTTTATTTATTTATTTATTTTCTCACCACATGTTATGTTAGAAAATTCAGATGGATTGTGTGGTGGTATCACTCAGCTGGGCAGCCGAGCTCCACCTCAGCCACTCTCTCTCTCCCACCCCTCAAAGGGAAGGGGGAAGAAAATACGATGCAAAGGGCTCAAGGGTTGAGATAAGGATGGGGAGATCACTCAACAATTATTGTAACAGGCAAAACAGACTCAGAGTAGGTAGATAGTAAGATTTATTGCCTATTACTAACAAGCTAGAGAAGTGAGAAACAAAGGAAAGAAGCCAAAAACACCTTCCCCCATCCACCGTCTTCCACCTCCTCCCCCCAAGCAGTTCAGGGGAATGGGGAATGGGGGCTGCGGTCAGTCCCTGATGCTTCATCTCCACCGCTCCTTCACGGTCCCTCTCTGCCCTTGCTCCACGTGGGGTCCCTCCCATGGGATGCCGTCCTTCCTGAACTGAGCCTGCAGGGGCTGCCCACAGGCAGCAGCTCTTCAGGAACTGCTCCCACACAGCTCCGTACCACGGGGTCCATCCATCCCCCAGAAGCAAACTGGTCCAGCACGGGTCCCCCACGGGTGGCAGCTCCCCCCAGACCCCCTGCTCCTGCGTGGGCTCCTCTCCACGGGCTGCAGCTCCGGCCCGGGGCCTGCTCCTGCAGGGGATCTCCATGGGCCGCAGCCTCCTCCAGGCCACATCCACCTGCTCCAGCGGGGGCTCCTCTCCGGGCTGCAGCATGGAGATCTGCTCCATGTGGGACCCCTGGGCTGCAGGGGGACAGCCTGCTCCACCAGGGACCTCTCCCCAGGCCGCAGGGGAACTGCTGCTGCCTGCCTGGAGCACCTCCTGCCCTCCTGCTGCACTCACTGGGACTGTACTCACTGGGGCTGCAGGGCTGCTTCTCACTTGTCTCTCTCTCCCAGCTGTTGTTCCCCAGCAGTTTTTTTTCCCTTTCTTAAATCTGCACTCACAGAGGTGCAAACAACATCGCTTGTTGGCCTGTCTCTGGCCAGCGGCGGGGCCCTTATCTGACATGGGACAGCTTCTGGATTCTTCTTGCAGAAGCCACCCCTATGGCCCCCTGCTACCAAAACCTTGCCATGTAAACCCACGACAGGCTACAACTTCTCTTTTCCATGGAAGCTGAGGTGAGCTGCTTTTTGAGCCAGACTAGCTCAAACAGTGAGAGAAATAAGAGAATTATTGTACAACTTCCGTTGTGTGATGTAGCTATACCATTTGTCTGAATGAACTAGGTATGAACTTGGAATACATACAATGGCATGACAGACAGATAAAACAAACCTGTAGAAAAATGACAGAGCAAAAAGCTGTTAAGGATCACACACACACACACAAACTTGTGCTAATCTGTTGAGTACTCATTCATGGATGCAATTCAAGACTACAGCAGCCTGAACTGGTGTTGTGGTTTAGCCCGGCTGGCAGTCAAACACCACACAGCCGTTCGCTCACCCTCCCCCCTCCCTCTCCGGGATGGGGGAGAGAAACGGGAAAGTGAAGCCTGTGAGTTGAGATAAAGACAGTTTATTAAGACAGGGAAAAGAATAACAACAATAATAATAATAATAATAGTATTAATAGTAATAATGTGTACGAAATAAGTGATGCACAATGCAATTGCTCACCACCCGTTGACCGATGCCCAGCCTATCCCCGAGCAGCCGGCCCCCTCCACCCCGGCTAGCCACCCCTATATATTGTTCAGCATGACGTCAGATGGTATGGAATACCCCTTTGGCCAGTTCGGGTCAGCTGTCCTGGGTCTGTCCCCTCCCAGCTCCTGCTGCATCCCTAGCCTGCTCGCTAGCAGGACAGAGAGAGGCTGAAAAGTCCTTGGCTTGGTGTAAGCACTGCTCTACAACAATTAAAACATCAGCATGTTATCAGCGCTCTTCTCATTCTAATCCAAAACATAGCACCCTGCCAGCTACTAGGAGGAAAATTAACTCTGTCCTAACAGAAAACAGGACAACTGGGATCAGATTAGACATAGGGCTGTGGAAATGAACCATTCCCTATGAAGCATCTATGTGTATTTTGTACATATTTTCTGCTTTTTAAGTGAAAAACAAGTCTTGAAATCATGTGTGAGTCATCATAACTTTTGGGTGTGAAATACTTGTGCTCTGCTGCAGAAATTCTAGTTGCTTGTTTGGCATTTCCAGGAAACAAATTCTATGAACCATGGGAATAATATAAAAATGGAGCATCACTGTCAAGCCATCAAAAAGAAATAAAACTTTCAATATGTAGGTAATAATGCTACAATCTACAAAGGTGCTATAATATAATATGTCCAAGACAATATGCTATAAACCCACTATATTTTCAGAACAAAGAATCTTTGAAAAGACAACCTTTCATCAGAAGTCTTGATAAGCTTGCACCAATGATCTTAATAAAATTGGACTTGACTCTACTACTGTACTCATAAAATTGCCTACATTTTGACATTTCCTCTGTTGGTTCATGTTTCCCTATAGAAATATATGAAAGTCAAAAAGAGAAAGATCTTGAAATCTTTTTCATGCTTTCGTTAAGATACTTTCTTCGAATAGTGCTTAACTTAAGATAACTGCCAGCTGTATAGAACCAAGTATTTTTAACTTCTCTTCTTTCTCCATCTTCAAAACAGTTGTTAAAATAAAAAGAAAGTGATTTAAGTATCACCTCCATGGTAGACAACTCAATTTACTGCTTTTCTGCCAGGTAATCTATACATGACAGGGGATACAGTGAGGTCTCTGTACTTCTTATAACAGAATTGCTACAAGGTGAAGTTTTTAGTTGCAGAAATTAAAGTCCCCCCCCCCCCCTTTTTTTTGATGGTATATTTAACTTTTTATTTTAATAGAGATAGCAATTTGATATGAATCATGGCTTTGTTTCTTGATATAATACTATATTTCTATTATGTAAAATATACAGAAACCACAATTTTCCTTTCTATTCAAAACAGTTTTTCATTGAAGTTCATGTGAATAGACTAATCTTAGAGATTCTTATAATCTTATAAATTCTATGTTTTTTCTTTTTTTTTTCCCTGCTTGTCACATTTCATATGAATTGAAAAAGAATTTTATTTTAAAGGTGTTATGAGTGATCATTCACATCACAAAGCGAATTATTTTCTAATTTTTGGTCAGATAACATTTTCAAACGATTGAGATTGTGTCCAATTCTCCGCTATACTGAAAAAAAAATGGTGTTCTGTCAAAAATAAAGGTGGCATTTAACAGAGGAAAGATATGTCTTTGGGTAGTTAAAAATCTCTCAGGAGGGTAACATGGTCAATTATATGAAACATGTATATATATATAATATAAATATATATATTCTTTGCTGTTGCTTCCTATTCTTCTTCTCAGCTTGTCTACTGTTCTTTATTTTTCCAAATGGTTACTGTTCTTTCAAATTTAGTAAAAGGAAGGGGAGAAGGAAATTAGACCATGTCTACATTGAGAAGTAGCTTCAATACTCTTTATTGTTAAGAATGTAACCAGATGCTTAACTAAAATATTTGATCTTCAGTCTTTCAGTCAAAAGCTCCATTTTTAGATAAAGCTCAGCCAGAGGAAAGGCATTTGCTTGCTTTATGAACTGAGGAAGTAATATGTGTGCATGTTTTCAAATAAAGCTAAGTCTGGAGCTAGTTTCAGGTTCAATATCTGTCACTCACTGAAAATTGGACCATCTGAAATCCAACGCAAAGCAGAACTCACAAATGGGATTATTTATTTATTTATTTGTTTTTGTGAGGTTGTAATTGTACTGATCACTTGAGTCCCAAGCCCTTATAGTCCCCTCACCCTGCTTTAGTTTATACAGTATTGCTACAGTCGAGCGGCAGAATTTTATGAACACCTAAGCATTGTTGATGTAGGTTTATGTGTATACAAGGTAGTTTTATGGCACTTTGTTTGAATGATATTGTTTGAGATGGAATTAGAAAAACCTTTATTTGCTGTCTGACAGCAGGAAAGCTGAAGGTAAATGATATTATGGCATAGAGACAACTTAGTTTACATGCTGCTCTTGAAGTTGAGTAGTTACTCTGTTGTGTGTTTGGCTTTATGCCTAACCTCTGTTACAGCGTTATAAACATGGCAAAATGAATCTAGATTTTTTTCTTGCATGCCTCTTCAAGCAAAATAAGGTCACTTGTTATAATTGTCCTCCTCAGTACTGATAAAATTCCAAAGTACACCTGCTGTAGTTTATGTATCTCACATGCAGCAACTATATTAGGCTGTTAAAAGTGATATGCACATATGTTCATCCTTCTCCTCTCCAACCTGCCTTAAACTATTTGGCCATGATCCAAATCCCACTAAAATCAATGAAAAGATTTTCTCTAATTTCATTAAGTTTCAGCTCTGATCTGTAGTGACCTTATCTAGGGAAACATGAGCACAGTGCCTTCCTTCAAAACAGCAGCATATTTAGTTTTTCTGTTTTTCTTTTCTTGCTTGGCAGCTTCAAGTCTTTGCTGTTCTGCTTGCATAAGCTTCATAGATTGTGCAGCAAGGCAGCAGAATGAACGGTCAGCCTCTTTTGACCCACACACTGTCAATCTTGACCTTCAGACAAGATCTGCTATCAACACTGGAAAGGAAATATTCATAAAAGCACTTGTCCTTGTGCAATACCCAGCCACAATGCTGCCCAGGGGCAGCAGATATTTCTTTCCTAGAAAGTCATGTTGTTTTTGGACATGAAAACCTGTAAAGTTTGTCTGGACACTGTGCTACCCTGAAGTTTTCAAAAGTCTACAGAAGGTTTCTGAGGACAGCATAGTTCTGATGCAATCATCCAGCTGTAATTATGGGAGAAATAGGGCAGAAGGCTTCTGGTGCAGAAAATAGCAGGCACCCTTTTTTGCTTTGATTCACGTCCTGTGAAGCTGGGCTATCTGCTGCTTCTGCGATGGATGGTCTGTTACTTGAAGACTATCTGTGCTGGGGATGAGGAAACAAAAATTACAGTCCCTCTTACTTTCTCTGAAGAGCAAACACAGCTCTTCAGGGGTACCTGATGAGCTATGCCATGACCACATGTTTTCCTTTATCTGGATGGTGATACAGGCTGATATTCTGCCTAGAAGTCTGAAAAGCGTGGACCTACTTTTGTGAGAGGAAGACAGCCATGAAGATTGCTGTTGGTCAATCCTGGCTTGTTCTCCTTACCTGCAGCACCACCACGGCCAGCCGCCTTCATGTGTCTGCTCCCCTGAGTCTTTGTGTTTAATTTTTAAGGAAAAGCCAGTACCTTCCTGTCCCCAGAGGCTATATCTGTCTTCTGGTGTTTTATCCAAAGCATTGCATGCATAGAAGTGCTTTAGAACCACAAGTAGATCTCATATGAAATGTTGGTTTTCTCCCTCCCTTGTCCCTAACCTTATCTTTGAGGGGTTCCTGAAGGAAATAGGGTGAAAGTTTGAGACCGGTACTTTTGGTTGGTTTCTTTTCTGAGATTGTAGGAGGTTAGTCAAACCAAGGAGTGTCTTTTAAAATTGGATTCTCTCTCCCTGTGATCTAGGGAAGTTTCTAATGAAAATCTACAGCAGATTCTGAAAATGCAGTCTCTGGGAAATTGCAGAGAGGAGTTAGGTCAACAATGCTAATGGATACCGTTCAAAATTAGGGACCAGCTCCCTCTTAATTTCATGAGATTAAAAAAAAATAAAAAAGTTTTAGTTAATACATGTAGAGTTTAATTTATTTCCTGTCTAAAGTTTAAGACATCAGTTGGCATCCAGGTCATACTATCCAGCATTTCCTTGCAATCATAAATGCTAGAAACTTTCAAATTTAAAAAGGAAAAATAGAGGTGTCTTTTCCAGTTGTTTCCTGATTTCTTCTTTTCACATAATTATTTGTTTTCCAAGGATCTCCTTCTCTTGATGGTCCCTGGAATATTGTTCAGCTCCAGCAAAATCACGGGTTTTAGTGACATTACCACATTAAAAACTAGGGTACAGTCAAAATCTATATGGGTATGATCAATATGGATAGATTACGTATTATGGTCTATAACCAAACCAAAGATAAGTGCTGCACAGAGATTACCTTGTGTTCCCTGATGTCATACAGACCAGGTCCCCTCCAACCTGGCTGTAACTGGCCATCTCTTAGCGCTATCAAAGTGTCCTCTTCATTCACTCCCTTTTCCCCTTTTTTCTGCTTCATGGGGAGTGTAGAGGTTCATATGTTAGTCCTACACTCAAGGAATAATTGCACTTACAATAGTGTCAGGTTGCTGGACGTTGTAAATATCAGTTGGCCATGCTGAAGAAAACAATGAGGGAATTTAGCTCCAGATGCAGTCTGTAAGTTCTGAGGAATGCACATCATCTCCAAGTCCAGCATGCCTGCATCTCCTCTTCCACTTCAGGAAGCAGATTTTCCATTCCCGTTGAGCTCATGTGGCAAAATAATATAACTACATGGGGAAAAAAAGGAAATCTCTGAAATACAGCCAAATGAAATGAGGTATTTTTTGACCAGAGAATGGGGAGAAAAGTAAAATATGGAACAGAGAGAAATTGAAATAATGATGGATTTTCTAAGAATGAAATAATTATCTCATTTTCTCCATGAATATATAAAATATATATTTAAGTCTTTGTCTGGGAACCGATACCTCCTCAAGGGAGTAGCACATCTGCACAAAATATCAGGGATCAGCTGGGTTTTCCCAGAGAAACACAGTTTTTCAGGAACAGGTCTTTTGTTAGGCTTGTGATAACAGTCTTGTTTGGCCCAGATGCACAAAATAGCAGAAATGGCAGGATAATTTACCATCTTAATTTGATAACATACATACACTAGCTGTGTAACAGAAATTGTTCAAAGGCAAATTATGATGTAACTGCAGAGAAGTTCAGCACACCGGAAGCTGACCCACACCTGTGTGATACAAGTGCATTGTCAGGATAGACTCAGCAGCTCCATTTCTAGATTGTCTGAGGCACAAAACTCCATTTTTTTTTTCTTTCTAGAAAGACAAACTCTAAAATACAAGTAAGTGTCCAAGCTTAAAAAGCCGCTACAAGCAGAAGAAAAGAATCACTTTTTTTTTTTTTTTCTTTTCCGGATAATTTCTCCTGACAGTTAATTATGTCTATTGGATAGTGAGGTCTCCACTGAAAAAGAAGACTCAATTTCTGAAAGTTGATTTTTTTTAAAGAAAAAATAAGATTTTACAAATATATGGAAAACTATAATATGGTTTTGTGACAACACTTTAAGAGCTGAAGAAGTAAAGTTAAAAAGATTCACACAAACACACTGAAACTTCTTAATTCCCTTTTTCCTTTTGGACGTTCTTTATTGCTTCTCCTCATTCCTTTATCAGGAGGTCATGTAGGAAAAAAAAAAAAGTGAAACTGTTGGGAGGCTCCTCTCCATCTTTTCCTGCATGCATTTGGTGTGATTTTCATGCACTGTCTGTTCTCCACTACCAGTGGCTGAAAAGTCTGGACTATGGGGACAAGGCTTGCCATGGCATTGCTGCTGGGAAGGATATTCTCCATCTACCTTTCTAGTACCTACATGATTTGGTCTCGACTCCTTGTTTCATATGGATTCCTGCATGCTCAACTTATTTCAGCCATGTGCCAGCCCCACTGTTCTCAAACTTTACCTTGTCCTTCCTAAAATACTTGGCAGGACTTTTTGACACTGCTGGTAATGAGCTGAAATTTCTAATGAAAATCTGATCAAGTTAATGAAGTTGTAGATTTCTGAAGTCCTTCCATAGTCGTCATGCTCATTTAATTTTTCCACCTGAAATTGCCATGAGGTGTCATTATATGGGAACTAAGAAATGCAATTAAATGTAAATAAGAAATGATTTTTCTGTACAGAGCTTGCAATTGAGCGGTATATTCTATAATGAGAAAAGAATACACGCTGTACATATGGAAAAAATAAGAGCAAATCAAGACAAATAGACCAAAATTACATTATTTTCCCTTCTTTCCTTCCTTCCCCTTCCTCCACAGCACTCCAGTATCTGGAAGCTGTTTATATCAGAAAATTATAGGAGGATAAGAAATGACCTCCACTTCATCAACACTTTAATATCCGTAGGTACTGCATTGCACTCAGAGATCACGATACTAACCATCCTTACTTACCATGTGGTTTTGCAAGTCTAGACTAGTTATAAACCACCAGGAAGAGGCCATGAAGACTTGCTATAAACCACCCTCTTCTGACACAGTGTCTTTATCTGGCCAGTCGGGCTCATGAAGTATGGTTCACACTGCAGTTTGCTGGCAACTCCGTGTGCAAGTAATAGAAAAAGAGGTGGCTATTTTCATGGGTTAATCTGCCCTTCTGCCTTTTCATTGGCGTGCATGAACAAGGACATAGGAATGGAACTGTGCCATTTATTAACGTAAATAATAAATCTAAGGTGTGTATACTCAATGCAGGAAATATCATAAGCTTAAGCTCCAGAAAGGAAAACTTGGCAAAAAATGTTTTGATTTTCTTCCTGAAGTTAGTCTTTACAAACTGACATATTGATGTCATGTTGAATCTATTTTTTTGTGTTGAGATTGTCAAAACTCCAACACAAAAGGTGTGAAGTTCTGTGGCAACTCTAATAGAATGATAACTTCGTTGCTTAATTATGGCCTTTTTCTTGTTGACAGAGTTAATTGGAGTGTCTGTCTGCTTCCTCCCAGGATGAGACCTGCAGCTAGGTGACATCTAAGTTGGGACTATCATCATTATTTTTGGCCAGGGAATGTTCCTTGACAATGTGGCAGCATAGATGTGTTTGCCATATGCATTTTTGTATTAAAAACATCACATATCTAGACACCTTGTACAGAAATACCATATGTATTGAGTAAATACAAGTAAAAATGGGCTTTGCTGAGGAGTGATGTGGCAGATTGATCTAGTGTTGTAAGACACATCTTGTATGGCCCCATGGTCAGTTTATTCGAAGATGTTCATACAAAAGTCTCCTCCTGGGCTTTACGTGTACTCCAACAGTAACAGCTACTAAGCAAAAGAAGATAAACTTGGAAATAACCAAGGGGAAGGCTGCTTTTCATTTTGAGAAAGAATATAGAGCCAAACTCATGGAAACACAGTAAAGCACCCTATAAGAGTAACTGGTCAACCAAATTAAGTATGCTAAAAATAGAATAAAACAAAACAAAACAAAACAAAAACAAAATAAAATAAAATAAAATAAAAAATAAAATAAAATAAAATAAAATAAAATAAAATAAAATAAAACAGTAATAATAACGTGAAAACCACCTATAACTGGGTTCTATTTCTTCTAGTTCCTGAGCCTTGAAGGTTGAACTCAGTGTATTTTAGCTTTTGACTAGAACCATGATTTTTCTTCCCTGAATGTGCACAATTCTTCCCAAAGTGCAACAATTGCAATAATATCTGGAGCTGATAATAACAGCTGAGTCATACGCACTCAAACGAAGGAGCACACACACACAATATAATGGGACTCTAAGAGGAACCCAGGTATTGTGAAAAAACTAGAGGCAGAGGTTTGAGGCCTGAATCTTGGTGGGTGCTTGGAGAGAAGTTTTCACCAGGCATCTGCCTCGGGTGTGAGTCAACACATCCAGCACAAAAATATCTGGGTTCTGTAGTCACAGAATTAGTTGAATGTCTATGGGGTTGATTTAAAGCATCAGAATTAATTGCCTAAATTTAAACTGTGTAGCTGTGCCTGAGAAATAATGGAGGGAAGTGACTTACTATTGCTTGTGTTTTCACTAGGAGACACTGAGGTAGTCATTTTACCAGTGATGTGTAAACATTACATGGATGTTTTTATATTCTGCTAGTGAAACACTGACAAAAAGAGTTTAGCACAGGAAAGGGCAATATTAAGGGTCTACAGACGTGGGTCTGGTCCTTTCATATCTGACCTTCATGAGTGCAATACAGTTTTTTTATTTTTTAATTTGAAAGTATGACAAGGATCTTAGCCAACAAAATTAAAGGCAAATACAAGTAATCTGAGAGGGCTTAGCTATTATTCAGGTGGCATCTTGAGATGCAGGGCAGGGGGGAAGGTGGCAGCAGTGGTCACATTTCGAGGAGCATTATTCCTCCCAGGGAAATGTGGAGGTTCAACATTTGTTATTTACCACTCTAGCAGTTTCTGTTTCATTTCTGCTGTCACTCGCAGCATTCATACTACATCTGAAGTCAGCTGAAAACTGCTTTTTTATGAGTTATAAAGTCAATATTCAGCTGAGTGAGTCTCTAAGGTTACAAAAACCCTTCTTTCTTTCTTGTCTTTTCTCTTCTTTGTATTTGGCAATAACTTGGAACTTTTACATCCATGTTAACTCTGTTTCCCCTGTTTTGAAGCTAACTCCAAAAACCTGCACTTTTTTGAAGCAAGGGGGGGCCTGTTTGCTGCAGTCCATTAACAGTCTATCAGTACACTTTGCTCTCAAATTATTTCCATTTAATTGAGTCCTTGCTTATAATGAAATCATTGCTGCAGAGCACAGAGTATTGCTACATGAACACAGATCACTTTGCCTGGTTTTCATGTACATTAGTAAATTAGGGAAGATCAAATATCTCCTGGAGCTGATACACACAGAACTGATCCTGAAGTAACCTTGTAGTCACTGTTCCAAGTTCAAGAGAGTGCATTAAGCCATTGCTCTGGAAAGGCAGTCCCAACAGCAAACAAAGATGGTGCTTGAATGTTAGGTGATAAACAAGGTACAAGATAGCAGTTAGCTTCTGTATTTGCAAATAAAGCACAAATTCAGGTGGTAGATTGTGTACTTGCAGATAAGGTGTTAATTGGATGAAGAACTTGAAAGCCTGGAGTACCGGAAGCTCAGAGCCATGGACAAGGTGTTATTGTGCTTAAATAGATAATGCAAAATTGCAAGGAAATGAGAAGAAGAAAAACTGAAGTTGTTAATTTAAATTTACGTAATTAAATGGGAAAAATAAATTAATAGTTTTCATGGTGCTTTGCAATAGATATTGGAAGTTTTAACTAAAACTCTGTGTTTTTAACAGTATTTTCTTGTGTTCTATATTTTATTTATTTTTTTAACCTGATAATTAAAGCTGATTCCTGACCAGTTCCAGAATACTATTGTCCATAACATTTCTCCAACTAGCTACTCCTGTCACTGCTAAGTAATGATTAAATCATAACAAAAAGTAACATCAACAGTTTAGAGAAATATAACTATAGAAATCAATTTATAACTTAACTTGTAAAAGTGAAGGAAAAAAGGGAAGAAAAAAAAAAGAAAAAAAGAAAAAAAGAGAAAGAAAGAGAAAGAGAAAGAGAAAGAGAAAGAGAAAGAGAAAGAAAAGAAAAAAGATTAAAAAGAAAAAAGAAAAAGAGAAAAAGAAAAAAAGAAAAAAAAAGTTACAGCTGGGTAACAAGGAAAATATATTGCAATAAGTGCCAAAGAGAATTTTAGTGTATGCAGCTGAAAAATCTAAGAAGGCAAAAAGAGATCCAAAGTGTCTTTGCAAAGATAAAAAGACAGATAAAAGGATTTGAAAGATACAGAGGCAGATCTATAAATTAAAAAAAGATATTCTAGGAATAAAACAGATCCTACACACACTGGGATTCTATACATAAATAGCTTTGATAAAGCTGTGAGTAGACTTACAACCCAGAAAAAGTCAAGATTATTTCTGTTTTACATTTGGAATCAATAAGGACATTTTTATTATATAAGGATATTCTCTAATGAGGTTAATAAGTACGTTCCAGTCAATAAATAGATGTTAAACAATACATGTCAACTGAATAACCTTTACCCAAGAGTCTTAAAAGACTTGGCTGAGGAGAATGTTCATATACTGGTGTTAATTTTTAATAAACCTCAAAATAGAAGGGAAATACCAGAAAACAGGGAGAATGTTGCTGTGCCAATACTGAGAAAGGGCAAGTGGTCCTATCCAAGTAGCCTGAGCCAGTTATAAAGAACCGTTTTGGGAATCCGTTGGTCAGGAGTTGAAGGACTGCTCACAGCTGATTAAGGAAAATGAATTTTGTCAGACAGATCTCATTTCTGAGTAAAGCTGCTACTATTACAACATATAACACAACAGATATTCTCCAAATTTACCCCAAATTGTAAAGGGGTGAAGAACTGGCTAACAGGCTGTTCTAAAAATGGGAATGCAAAAAAATGGGGTTTTCTACCGGGATCTTCTGCAGGGAACAGGATCACCACTTGTGTCTGTCCACATTTTCATCGATGATGTGGTTGTAACTCTGAAATCACTTGGTGGGAACAATCAATGCGCAGGTGCTGCCTCACCTCGAGTACTGTGTGCAGTTCTGGGCATCACAGTACAAGAAGGATGTTAAACGGTTGGAGGGTGTCCAGGGGAGGGCGACGAAGATCGTGAAGGGCCTAGAGGGGAAGACATATGAGGAGCAGCTGACGTCACTGGGCCTGTTCAGCCTGGAGAAGAGGAGGCTGAGGGGGGACCTCATCGCCATCTACAGCTTCCACGTGACGGGGAGTGGAGAGGCAGGTGACCTATTCTCACCAGTGACAGGACCCGCGGGAACGGTGTTAAGCTGAGGCAGGGGAAGTTTAGGCTGAACATCAGGAAGAGGTTCTTCACCGAGAGGGTGGTCGCACACTGGAACAGGCTCCCCAGTGAAGTAGTCACTGCACCAAACCTGGCTGAATTTAAGAAGCGATTGAACGGTGCATTTAGTCACATGGTCTAAAATTTTGGGTAGACCTGTACGGTGCCAGGAGTTGGGCATGATCTTTTAGGGTCCCTTCCAAGTCGGGATATTCTATGATTCTATGATTCTATGATTAAATATAATGTGGTCTGCTTCATTTAATAACGTGGAGGCAGCTCTGACATTTGTATAATGCTGAATTAGGTGCACATTGAAAGCAATCTGCACCTGCAAAATCAGAGACTGCCTGGTCAGTAGCGTCCAAGAAGGTCCCAAGAGTTGCACAAAACTCCAGCTTTGCTGTGGCAAGAGGAGGGCAGTGCTATCCATGCAGTACAGTGGCATAAGAAATTGGGGTTCGTCTTTATGCTCCACAATGGTGAGACCAGGTCTGAAATATATTTTTTGGGGGTTATGGATCCTTTTAAAAAAGAAGTTAGAGAGCCAGAAGTTGACAGTCTAAAGTGAGAGGCTTAAAGACCCACTCTATTCAGTTTATTGAAGGGAAGGTTGGAAAGGGACCTGATTACAGTGAACAATTACCTGTATGGAGAGTGGATCGGGCCTACAGGACTCTTTAATCTACTAGAGGAAGGGATATGAAGAACGTGTGGCCAGCAATTGGAGCCAAACAGATTCAAATGAGAAATTAGTTGCAATCTTTACCAGGGAGGCTGGTCAATCTTCAGATGAGTTACCGTGGGAGGCTGCAGGACTTGCATCTCTGGGTGTTTTTGGGAAGATGTGCATCGGCTAAACACAAGGAACAGATCAGTCAAAGAGACGCCCTTGAGCTCAATGCAAGAGAGAGCAGATGAAATGCTGTGGCCTCCAATGCTCAGGTGTCAGACTGGTGTGGTCTGACGAGTCCTTCCAGCCTCAAGCTTTGGCAAATTGTGGATCAATAATGGTAACAGCTATCGTACTCACAATGGCAACCACAACTGCAATAGTAACAGCAACATACTTTTGAATTTTTATGTTGTGCCTAAAATGTAAAGAGCCAAATCATAGCTAGGGAATGTTGCCCAGGAAAGTGGATTATCCTATGTGGGAAAGAAGTAAGGATTGGGTCCTCTGAAATTCTCCCGATTCAACCGAGGCCCTACAGCGAGGCCTTGTGCTTCAGCATGGTTGTCTTGAGGTGAGATGAGGAGACAGCTGACCAGATGTGACACCCATGCCCTGCTATCTTGTGATGTGGCACTGCTGGAAAAGGACCACAGCAGCACCTCAGGCCCCTGTGCCCCCTCTCTCTGCTCCCCAGATATGCCATTTCTGTGGAGCGTCAGCACCTGCACCCTCAGAGGGGTAGGCAGAAGGGATTAGTCAGAGAGACGAGTCCATCACTAACTCTCATTTGTGAAAAACATAATTGACTATGGAATTCCACCTTAATGAAAAATGGGGGCCCTGTAAGGCATCTGTGGTCAGGCTGTAGATGAAAATTTCACAAAGATTTAAAGTAATCTAATCATAACCTTGGATACATCTTCTTCTCCTTGACGTGATCATCATCTTTCATGTAATTAGCACCTACTATCTATCAGCTTAAACTAAGCAAACTTTCATTTGACATATCCTGTATAAAACTCTCAGAAGGTTAGCATTTTTAAATGAATGGGATTATGGAGTACCTTTGTCCCATAGCTTCAAGACTGAGGCATTGATAAAACCTTCCCATGTGCCTTTCTGGGGAGAAGCTACCCTGAAACTGTGGCACGGATGTTGAATCACAGGGGACTAAAACACCCTTTTGCTGCTTCACATCTGGGAGAGGGTCTGCACTTTGTAATGCCTGCTGCTGCTTTCCTCACTTCCTCACAGGGAGACAGAAACCCCCGAACTTTCTCCAGTGTGCTTAGAACTAACATATCAGGCCATTCTTTGCTTGCTTTAGAAGAACTTAGTTGCATATTTTCATGATCATGATTTTCATGTGTAACTATTCTAAATATAGAAATTCTTTGCACAAATAAAATATGTTTGTTTTCTTTTTTTATTATTTTGTTATTGCAGTTTGCAATATATGCAACACAGTGTTGTGGATTTTGACATTCCCAAATGGACACTCTTAGCAGTTGTATCAGCTATTTAAAGGACCAATCAGTTCTTACCAGATACATTTATTTGCCTTTGCAGGCATATTGTTTTGTCTCAAATCTGGAAGAAGATATCTTCTGAAAAATAAAATATACTTTTTTTCTCGTGAATCTTATAGATATTGTCATGCTTAGTATAAATTTTGTGGTTTCAGTTTAATTTCTCTGTGCTGTGCCTGAGGACAAACCTTTGGCTGTTTTGTGTCACATGTACTTTGTTGTTAAAAGGTAATGTTCTTGTTGAACATTTTCAAATTGGAAAAAAAAAAAAAATCTACATAAAGCAATTGTAAATGTGCGTGAAATTTTCTGGGAATGAACTTGATAAAATCACTGCTGAAAATTAGTTCTAGTGTATCCTTCAAGGCATTAGGATTGTGATTCTTGTTCTCATATGAGGCCTGAGGTGTTGGCAGTGTCATCGCTCCCAGAATTAGCTGCCGATAGGTCACCCCAACAGGACTTCTTGCATACCTGAAGTCACGCAGTGCGGGAGGGTTTGCAGCGTCAGGTTCTGTGACAAGCAGCTGTGCGCTTGCCTGCAAGCTCCTGGGGTGAACAAGAAGTCATCAGCCCTCTGAGGGCAGCGGAATCGGCAGCCCTGTGGCTGTGTGATGCAGCCCTGTGATGCAGAGTGTGCTCAGGCAGCAGACTTGCAAATGTCCCTTTCTATTCCTCTTCCCCCTCTTTCCCTCACGAAGAGCAGGTCTCTCACACCATGACATTTATTTTGTTCTCCAGCCACAGTTGTTCCAGATGCCTGTAGAAATTCACAGGGTACATTATGGCTAGTCTGGTTAACTCCTTTTCATTTCTTTCTTTCTTTCTTTCTCCTTCCCAGTTTGACATACCTGGTGCGTTGGCACAGTTGCTTTGCAAAAGGAAATGGTGAGAAGCGAACCCTCTGTGAGCAAACCATCAGCAGCAGGGACAGCATCTCTTGAGCATGCATGGGTGGCATGGGCACATGCAGCAGGACCGCTGGCTCATGGGCAGCTGCTCCAGAAGCATGTGTTTCTGCAAGGGATGGTGCTGACATGTAGCAAGGATGAAGCATGATGGTATGGAAGAGCAGTGACTGGCACACCAGCTGGCCAGTGAAGGCTTTCTCCTTCTAAACCAAACTTTGCAGCCCCAGCCCCGTGAAAATGGATGCTTCCAGGAGTTCAAGAAAGAGCCCGGATAGGCACAACGGCCGAGCACAGTGGTGGTTTGCAGCTGGAGGGCAGAGAGGAGCGGCTGGATTGGCTGGGGTGGCACAGACCAACAGACCCGTCTGCAGCTGGCTGCCCGGAGTGGTTACGGATGCACTGCTGGACAGTGGAGTTGGAGAATTGAGCTTTTGAGCCCCAACTGAGGGCATAAACGTGGTCCTTGGCTACCTGATACAGACTCGTGTTTCCTGCGAGCAGAAATGTACAACTATTGTTGTGTTTGCAAAAACACCTGGTCTTTGGTTAACAAACAAGTTTATTTTACCAGTGCCAAGTACTTAGTAAAACATTTATTAGTAAAGTACTTATTACTGAAGTAGCTTCTGTTTGTTACGCTTATAGAATATGGGCTGTGATGACAGTCCTATTTTACTTCAGGTACAAAATACAAATGATCACACAATCGAAAATACAACAATTTCTAACTTCAGTCTTCCCACGTTCTGAATAAATGTTGATCTTGCAACAGAACAAAAAGATGTTCGCTCTTATTTTGTTCTGCTTCTGCTTTATGCTGTCTTTAGGAAAACTTTTCCTATTGACATTCCTATGCAGTGTGATTCAGGGCATGTACACTATGGCATATTTTATTAACATGTAAGATGAAATATCCTACCCATTGCAAGCCTTAATAAATATGAAAGCATTGCACCGGACAACAATGCCTGTGCCCACAGCAAAGCTTTAATTGCTTGGGAAAACTGAGCAAAAATTAACTTCACATCGTGAAGCTATAAAACAAATTAAGGACATTGAATCATTTGCAATGCCTCTGGCTATATCTGCTAAATATTTTCTAACCATTCTAAGAAAGCAAAACAGAAGGCAAACCCTCCATGAATAGAAACAATAATGGTCAGTAGCAAGCATTGCATGTTGTTTGAATGGAAAGCAATTTATCACTTCTGAAATAAAAGCTGTTTATTCTTGTGTTTCACTGTCTGTAGCAATCTTTACAATTTATCTGTGAAAAAGTGGGGCACTGTACCACTATTAGCATATGAATACTTGACACACCAAATTGGCTGTACAATAACAGAAGGACATTTACTATTGGTGTTATGCACGCAAACAAAGCAGCCATTTTTGGGGGAAAAAAAAAAAAAGCAAAAAAGTAAGAGAGAGAGAGGGAGAAAGAGGTGATGAGGGTGTTTAACCCATTGTCTGTCTCTCTAGTTTCACACCACTGCTCTGACGGGGCAGCCTGGCAGAGCATCTGGAAGTCCCCCAAGAACACGAACACCCAGGTTAAATTCCGGGACAAAGATCATACATGATAAATGTGCATCCAGACTAGAAAACCAGTGCAGAATGAGCGATTCTGTGCATCTTTGCCCAAGGCAGGGGGTGGCAGGGTGTGGAGGCTGCACAGGAATGAAGCATTGCCATGGTACAGTTTTATTTCACGGGCCTTGGGTCACATGTGTGAAACTATTTCTCAAAGAGGCTGCATACATAATTGAGGCCCTATGAAGGGCTCTCAGTTGAAGTTGCCAGGCTACATTTGTTTCAAAAGCAGAGCCATTTGTTATCAAATTTAAATTAACTCTCTCAGCGCTGACTTAGGGTTTACAGAACAGCGTGTCAGGTGGTACTAGCTGTTGGAGGAAGGAGGAGTAGTGCCTGATAACTGGCAGCAGCAGCATTTCACAAAGAACAGGAACCTTGACTGCATTTAGGCCTGTGAATTGGTAATTTTAATAAAAATAATAATAATTTGAGGGGTATATTTGTGCCTTGTTGTCTCATAGGAGCCACGGTCCTCTCAATCTTTTTTTTTTTTTTTTTTTTTTTTTTTTTTTTTTTTTTTTTAAATCATCATGATCTCAGCTTTAATTTGGAAATAAATTAGTAAATCAATATTTGCTGTTGTCTTCCTGCAAGTACACTATGTCTGCCTTCTTTTTTTTTTTTTGTCTTTTTTTTGTCTTTTTTTTTTTTTTTTTTTAATGGGTTTTCAGCTGTTTAAGTACGCAAATAGGCAACTGGGAAGATATTTGTAAGTTTCATCCCCGTGTGACCTACAACAGCTGGGCTTGATCCTGCAGTCTTATCTTGCACCAGCAGACCTGGTAGATGTGATTGCAATGTGACTTTTGTCACATTCCAGAATGACTAAGGAGACAAAAGATGCCCAGGCCACACACCCCAAAGCACAAGCATCCCTTTTCTGCATTCAGTGATGTTCACTAGGTTCGTGCTCTCCTTGTGCTTGCCTTCAGTAAATATTTTAGCAGTTGAGTGCCATTGGCAAAATATTTGTGGAAAGCTTGTAGTGGATAGGGGAAGAGCAACTGACATCATCTACCTGAATTCATGCAAAGCATCTGACACTGTCCTACATACTATCCTTGTCTCTAAATTGGAGAGACATGGATCTGATGGATGGACCACTCAGTGGGTAAGGATTTTGCTGGATGGTCACAAACAGTTGCAGTCAACGGCTCGATATCCAGGTGGAGATCAGTAACCAGTGGTGTTCCTCAGGGGTCAGTACCGGGACCGGTGCCATTTAACTTCTTTGTTGGTGGCATGAACACTGGGACCGAGTGCATCCTCAGCAAGTTTGCTGATGACACCAAGCTGTGTGGTGTGGCTGACGTGCAGGAGGGAAGGGGTGCCACCCAGAGTGACCTGGGCAGGCCTGAGAGGTGGGCCTGTGAGAACCTCATGGAGTTCAACAAGGCCAAGTGCAAGGCCCTGCACCTGGGCCGGGGCAATCCCAAGCCCAGTACAGGGTGAGCGGAAAATGTATTGAGAGCAGCCCTGAGGAGGAGGACCTGGGGCTGGTGGTTGATGAGAAGCTCAACATGAGCCGGCAATGTGTGTTTGCAGCCCAGAAAGCCACCTGTACCCTGAACTGCACCACCAACAACATGGGCAGCAAGGCAAGGGAGGGGATTGTGGATTGTCCCCCTCTGCTCTGTGCTCATGAGACCCCACCGGGAGCCTGCGCTCAGCTCTGGGGCCTCCAGCAAAAGAAGGACAGGTACGTGTTAGAGGGGGCCCAGACGAGGCCATGACGATGATCAAGGGGCTGGAGCACCTCTCCCATGGAGCCAGGCTGAGGGAGTTGGGGTTGTTCAGCCTAGAGAAGAGAAGGCCCCAGGGAGACCTCACAGTGGCCTGCCAGTCCCTAAAGGGGGCTGGGGAGGGACTCTGTGTCAGGGGATGTAGGGATAGAACAAGGAGTAATGTCTTTAAAGTAAAAATAAGAGATTTAAATTAGATATAAGGAGGAAATTCTTCATTCAGAGGGTGGTGAGGCCCAGGCCCAGGCTGCCCAGAGGAGCTGTGGCTGCCCCATCCCTGGCAGTGCCCAAGGCCAGATTGGACAAGGCCCTGCGCAACCTGATCTAGTAGCTGGCATCCTTGCCCATGGCAGGGGGATTGGAACTAGAAGATCCTTAAGGTCCCTTCCAACCAAAACCGTTCTATCATTCTCTGAGCTAATCTCATAGCCTGGGAAGAAGCCTTTGTGATGGGCACTTTTAATGCCCTGTCTGGTTCCACTCTCAGGTAATGATGGACTCCTCAGGTCAGCAGAAACTCAACTGTGTGGTGCTGTGAGGTGCTGCGGCCCAGATTCTCTATGGTTCCTACCTTCAAAGAAATCCAGTGCCTGTGAACGCGGATGCCGGGCTGGGTAGAAGCCAGGGCAATCAGGCAAAGCTTTACAGCCTGAGATCCAAAAGTAAAAGGATGGGTTCAACAACTTAGGACCTTTCCACCCAAATGCAATTGATGCGTGCAAAGCAGATTTTGTATCTCAGCAATGAAGTCATAGAGTAAGGCAAGGCAAGGCAAGGCAAGGCAACGAAAGGCAAGGCAAGGCAAGGCAAGGCAACGAAAGGCAAGGCAAGGCAAGGCAAGGAAAGAAGGCAAGGCAAGGAAAGGAAAGAAAAGAAAAACTAATTTTGCAATCTGCTTACAGATATGACAAAAGATTTAAAAATGGCTAAATTTATCAAATGAATTATTAATGGTTAATTATTTGCTCTGTCTTGCCTTAAACTAGGTTTACTCAGGCTAATCAGCAAAGATATGCCAACAATTAAACCCAGCAGAACATCCCAGCTGTGCACATGATGTGTGTGTGCCTGAACACATTGTACATTGCAGGCATTTTTAGCAAGAAACAGATGCCCATACTTTTGTAAATTCTGTATGAAGGACAATGGCACTTTTCCCAGTAAGTTTTGTTTCAAAGTATTAAAGGTTCATAGTTTTAGAGCTTTTAAACCTGAATTTTTTATCCAATTCAATTTGACATTTCTATTTCCATATCCCTGATAAATTAGCTTTCCTAGCTAAGTGTAAGACTTACCATTGTGAAGCTTAATGTACTGTGCTAAATATAACATTCTTAACTATCTGTGTTTTTCTTTCTTGAAACATAAGCCTAGAGCATTTAATGTACATTCCTTCATCAGCATAAGATGCTGATTTGTCAGAGGCAAGTCAAGCCTGTTGTAGCTGTTGACACACATGCCAGCAAGACTGAACTCATCTCTGTGGTCTCTGAAACTCTGGTTTCAGAAAAATGGCAAGACTACCAATGAACACTGTACCACTGAATACTGAAATTACTTTTTCCCCATAAAAATGGACATTCTGGTTTTTAGTATTCATATAGCTAAAAATATAAATAATTGTTTAAACAGTTAACAGGTGACTGCCTCAAGTTGTCTGCCATATTGGAGACTGATCTGTCCTGTAATCTACAAGTATTTTCTGAAAAATCAGAAGCAAAGACAAACTGAATTAAAAAGTCAGGACAGTGAAGTTACACAGTACAGCATTTACCCTTTGATTTTTTAAAAGGAAGCTATGTCATACATGCATGCTCCTACACAACCCTCGGTATGATCCTGAAACTACAAACCATTTGCTTATTTAAAGCTCTGTGCAGCTAACAATGCTACAGGGCTAGTAAATCCTACCAAGCACTCTTTGAGATTTGTGTTTATTTACTGGTGGAGGTAATGTACCATACTTGTGTATCCATGACAACACTGTAACATGCCAGAGCAGGACTAGGTCTTTTCTTGCTACTCCAATATGAGATTAGAAGTAAGAGGCTAAATCTTATTAAATAGCAGAAGCTTTTCAGAAGATAAAACAGAAAGTTTATGGGAGCATATGATAGTTCTTCATGGTACTATATTTATGCTATTTCAATGCTTTCATTAAGTTCATCCGCTGATTGTAAATAGCACTGAATGGTGAGCATACCAGGGGAGATAAAACTTTGCAGTTCCTTCTGGAGTTCTTAATGCAGGAACGTGGCTCAACAGTGTCAAGCTTGAACTGCTAAGAATATCCATTTTAAAGAGTATTAAATTGGATCATACTGTAATTTCTGTCTTTTCTTGAAAGGTGTTTCTGGCTCTTAACTATTTTTTGTTCACATGAAAAATACTTTGATTAAGAATGTTATGTAATCTAGTGGATTAGTAATGTAATTGCCTATTTATATTTATAAATCTGTGCATTCTCTCAGTGCATTTGTGTTTGCCATGGCATTGATATGTTATACTGATATGATTGAGACACAAATTGTGTATATGGTTGTGGAATTTAGACATAAAATGAAAATTCAATTCTTTATAAGCCATTGTTTTACTTAATGTTACTCCTGATTATGTTATGATTGCTTTGACAAAGGTTTAACATTTAAAGGTTTAGAAAAGCACCTTGAAAAGTTAAAACAAATTAACTCTGTGCAAGCAAATCAATGCAATAGAGAAAGAATTTCTTTGCTAGCAGTAGTCCTCAGAACAATATTTATCTTCTCACTCTTCGATAAATAACACAGTAGGTCAAATTCTAGCATAGCTTTCTGGGCATTCATAGATTTAAATGACAAAAGATTTTGATTTAATATATCAGATGTCCTCCAACTATATTTCATTTCCCAGATGTGTTAGTATTCAAGCTATTGTCCAAAGTATGGGTTTAACATGTTACCTATCATCTGATCACAGGATAAAGAGAGTTTTCTGTTTTAATATTAAGTCTGTTACTTGACTGGTCAATTAATTCACTACGATTAGAGGTGAAGAAGTCCTGAAAAAAATCAGTAAGCCTTAGCTGGAACCAACCCATTAAACAATTCATTAAACAATGTGGATTAGGATACAACAGCTCTGGAAATTATACAAAAAGGACCCCTCGGACTGTACACAGTATCTTCTTATTGGTTTTCAGAATAACAGCAAAATAAAATGCAGAAGAAGGACATGGGTTTTAGTCTGCTGTTGATTTAATTTGATCATCAGACTTCAGGATGAGAGGGGGTGGCTTAGACAAGTATTGTTCATGTGTGTGTCTACTTCCTGATGTGTGCACTCACAAAGAAAGCTGTGAGTTTGGGGTGGGATGTGGGGATACAATCGTTCCTATTGCTATCTGGGCTAGCGCTTACTCTGTGAGCTCAGGGGGAGCCTTGTGCTAAAGACACCCATCTAAGTGCCTAACTTGCATTTTCAGCACAGAAAAGAGTGGAAGCTCCTCCTGGTGCTATTCTAAGGTGTACTTAACTATCTGGCACCTCCAGTGTTGCAAGAACAATATTTTTCATGATTCCAGCTTTGATACTGATGTCAAATTGTCATCTAAACAGCGATGCAGAAATTCCTCTGAGCAATCTTTCTCCCTTTTCAGGTCATAGGCCATCACTGTTCTGTCTCCTTTAATATATACCCGTGATGTTGTTGTACAGACTTGTCAGAGAAGACTCCTAAAGACAAAGCAAATATGAAGATCCAGCCAAAGTCTTCCCCATAGCAGAAGGAGATAGGAACGAGATCTACTCCCTTTGGGCAGTTTTGGTTGCACAGGTGTTAGGAGGTAAATATCTCACATGATAGCATCAGTTTCACGGACAAGGATTCTCCCTTACCCAACGATCCCATCTAACTTGCCCTTGTGTGCCTTTTTTTGGGACCACAGGGAGGGATGCTGTGCCTGTGGCTGCTCAGGGGCTGGTGAAGAATGGGAGAGCCCACGAGACAACAGGGGCCACCAACCACACTGGCAGCAACTTTCCCTCCAGTGGCTGTCACTGTTTTTTATCATTTATACTTATGCACCCCAAGATCAGATCTCCTTTAGTGTTTCTGCCCAACAGTAGGAAATGTTAGTTTGCGAGTGATGGTAGACTGAAACTCATGCAACAAGTCAATATAAAAAGAAGGCAGTAAATTCAGGGAAGGCTGAAATAAGCAACAAACTGAAAATTAAAATAGTTTGCCAAAAATACTTGTTAAAAATGAAAGGCATTTTAAGAAAAGATAATATAGTGTGGAATGTATATGAAATTTGAGGCCAATAACTTTTCTATTGAGACATGAGACACGACATTGTCGTGTATGACAAAGCAATTCCTCTTTGCATCTGCCCCCAATGTTCCACAATGCATCCAGGATAGGTCTGTGGAGTGTAAAACCCAGTTTCAGTTCCAGTGCATAGCCACTGTCCTCACAGCTGTTTGGTGATCAACATTGAGTGGCCAGCAACACTTCTACTGCAAATCAATGCTTTTATTATCAATAAAAAACACTGTATTTTATGAAATATTATATTAAAATCACATTAAAAAACAAAATAAATACCTTAAAAAATAAGCAACATGACGGCCTTTCCTGCAATCTATTTCCACATATAGGCACAAATAAATGTTGGGCAATTTTAGGGACTAGAATCCAAATGCAGGAGTGGGGAAAAGTTTCACTGTTCTATGAATAGAATACTGTAAATTTTGCTTGTATTGTCTAAGAGTAAGGTAGGGCAGTGTGATTGACAAAGATAAAGATGTGGGTGATAAACATGCATTTTTGATTAGTGATGAGAACCAAACTGAGAAAATAGTAACTATGGAAAGATCTTGCATGGCCTTATAGTTTTCTCCTCATCAAAATATTTTTCCTGTTAATTTTTTTTTCCTCCACATGTCAGCTACCAGAGTGTTTGAATAACACTTTCTTAATAACAGGATTTGTCATTCTTATCAACTATGTTAGAGCAACCTGTCGAAGTTTTACTCAAATGCATCCTATTGACAAAGTTCAGCACATAGTTAACAAATGTTGTGCATGGTATGTAATATTTTCTGTTTGATAACATCCCATTAGATAAACTGTTTTTGAAGATCTCAGCTGATATTATGTGTTCAAAATACAAGAAAGCAAAACATTTTTATTTATTAGAGTCCAGATGTTAATTTAGCTGTTGTTTATATGCACATCTGTATAGTGTTTACACAACAAGAAAACACCAATGATTTTTAAATTTAGCTAATGTATCACAGTTATGCAGTTGCAGATCTGGAACAAGTATAAAATCTCATATTAGCAAGGAAATATATAAAACAGTGATTTACACCTTACATTTTGTTTGTAGGGTGACATTACTGACTCTGCTAGACAGAATCAGTGTTCCCATTACAAAAGTGGAACTGGTCTGAAGAGGTTTTGTTGGATGTGGCTCTGCTGCTGACATCGTTGACTGGAAACATAAGTCACAATACAGTACCACAAATTGAGTTGCCATCAGTAGCTCTGGGCACAAAACAGACAGCTAGCAACTGGTAAATTGTAAAAAAGATATATGGGTTCTATTTGATTCAGATAAGCATCCAAAAGCATTTAGGGTGGTTGCTGGGATGGACTAATGGAAGGATGCCAGTGTATTTCAGATGATGTTTTAGGGTGCCTAAAAACAACCAGAGTTTGATGGAAGCAGCTGTTTCCACTACTGAAGTCTCTAATGTGCTTACCTAAAACAGATACTAAAGCACTCAATATAAAGGTACTGGAAATGCAGTGACATTGCATGAACTTTGCACAGCAGTAATCTGATCGCAACATCGTTAATTATTGCAGAGGATGTGCATAGGCAAAAGTGGAAAGCAAGGAACAGCAGTTGTCATGACTGACTAAACATGCCTCAGAAAAGAAATAAGTAATCACAGCTGCAAACAGCATTTCAGCTGATCCTTACACAGAAAGGATTAAGGAAGAATATCTGCTTCAGAAATGGGTTAGGTTGCCGGTGGGTTTGTTTCTTTCTTCTTTTCTTCCTTCTAAAGGTCCAATTGTGAATTTCATTGCATCCTCTAAACTCTGAAGTTCATGCAAATTGAAATCTGTTCTTATTTCTGGTGATATTATACCTTTAACATTTTGTCAAATTCTCCCTGTATATATATGAGTCGACAGTTTTTTTTATTTTTAAATATAAACTGAGGCTGGTTGTGTGGCCTCGTCCTTAATAACATATCTATGTTTCACCAGAGTTGAGGTGGATTTTAAATACTATAATGGTGCATTGTCTTTACTTTCTCAGAAAGGACTGCAAGACTCTTCTGTTAGAACTTGTTGGAGGCACATTTCAAGTTTCTTTTAATCGTCTTAATCCCAAAATATGCACAACCAAACTGAGTTTTGCAGTATAATATGAATAATACCATACAAAATTTGATAAAACAGGTTATACAAGTATTATTCTTATTAAAAATATATATTTAAAAGCCAGATTTCTGTCTGTCAAGATGTTTCAGAACTCATATATCTGTATTTAAGTTCAGTTCACTGTGAGTAAAATGTTATTTTTTCATTTTCAAATGCTTAATTGTAAGTGATGTGCAATTTGACTTTACATTAATAGTTTTTTCTAATACATTTTTTCCCCAAATTTGAACTGTATTCAAATGGAGTAGAATACACAGAATTTCAGTAAGAAAGCAATTTTTAATTTCATATTTTTTTTTCTTTTTTTTTTTTTTTTTTTCAGTTGGTAGTTTTATTATAATAAAGACTTGTGGTTATCAAAAAACAACAACAAAAAATCTTGGTGCCTGGTTATATCATTAATTTAGCTGCACATTATTTACAAATTTCCTTGCCTGAGCATAAGAGTGTGAGTTAGGCAATTAGGATATAGGATACTTTGGTTAAATTTCATACATTTGCTGAATTACTTAAAAGTGATAGAACGAAGTGTTCCAAGTCCTAAGGCTAGGCAGGTAAAACCATCTCAGATCATTTATATTCAATGTAATTTTAAAATCAACAAACTCCCTGAATTCTACAGGATTTTAAAGGATATATTAATCAGTGTTGATGTTGTTTAACTGTAGGACTTATTTAAGAAGAAAATGCAGTTCTTACCTGTCTCTCTTTTGAGACTGCATGTGTTCTTAATCAGGTCAGTATAGACACTGTCACCAATAAGCAAAGCCTAAGGTGTCTGATTGCTTTACCTGAGTGTGTTCTGACTGTATTCTGAATACTAGCCCAACTCTTACATATTTTGCAGCAGTAAATCTAGACTCTGAATTGTAAAGCTTGAGAATATATTCCACTCACTGATCAATTTCTAAAGAGCCAGTACGTCACCTGGGAACTGTAAGCTCCAAGTTCTCCCCTAGAAGAGGCTCAGTGAGGTAATTAACGGTCTTGGGATATCATCAACACACAGACATGCTCCTTCCTGTTCTTATGGCTGTGACTCAGCCTAAGTTCATTGGACTGGTTCTTGATTTACCTTCCTCTGACACCAGGGTTCATAGTTACGTGACTTGCAGATGCTATTTTCATTAGTCTGAATACAAATATTAGACTAAGCAAATGTATAAAAATTCATCTCTCAGGCTCACAGCCTGCAGAGCACTGAGGTCCCTGTGTTGTCCTCACAGGAGCGGAGAAGGAAATTCACGTCCCCTGTCTTTTGAAGCATCAGATTCAAGTTGTTTCATTGTAGTATGCTATATGCTTCAATACTCCACACACTCCCTGGCTGTTTTTTTCTACCTGCATAGAAGCAGTCTGTATACATGGTCTGTTCAAGCAGCTCCCATGATATGTCTATGTAATGCTATTGTTTACTCTATACATGCCCATAGAAGTAAATTACAGATATGTTTTTATATGGTGCTCTTAAGTATAATTCTCTCTCTCTTCATTTTCTACAGGAAAAATGGAGTTTAGAGCTGACTTTCAACACTCGATGCACGTTTGGCAGGAGGCCAAAGCGAATCAGAATAAACATCCAGAAGGATATGCCAAACACAAGAAAATCATAGCAACTTAATATGATTTAATACTAATAAAGCAGTTAAGGTTAGTGGAAACAATCCTTGATCTTTTCTTCTTCTAATAAGTTGAAAATGATTTTAGAATGTATCATGTCTAGGGTTGCTCCCTCCAGCTGGAGCTATCCATCACAGACTAGGTGGAAACACTATTTTTTTCCCATATCACAGCAGCAAAACTCTTGAGCAAAACTTGTGGCAGAGGATGCAGGGTAAAGGTGATCCACACTTTTTGCTGCTGAACCAATTTAAGCATCACGTGTCTGTTCAGACACCGTGGGTTGAGAAGCTGCCCTGCTCTGGGCATCGGGTGGTTAGAACATGCAAGGAGGGGCTGCAGGAATGAATTAATCTCAGTGAGGTCCAAGTGATGATTTCCTGAAGATCTGTTAGAAACAGGAAAATGTGAGAAAGCCCAAGAGGCTGCAGGTCTGAAGGAGACCCTGGGCTGTTTTACACTAGCCTTTATGTTGAGAACAAGCATGGAAAGTACCTACAGGGTTTGATGACAGGCACCCAATTGTAAACTGTTCTCCTGCTTATGCATTTTAATAGATTTCTTTCCTAACACATTTCTCAATTAGTTGCCTCTGAAGTAATGATGTCAGTGCTGCTATACTGTCAGCACTGTAAAGAACATTTGACTATAATTTGCTTTACCTTCAAATGGAGAATAAAATTTAAAGAATTATTTATATTGAGTTAACAAAATGATCCCAGAAAGATACTTAAGCTTTCATTTAGCTCATCTGCTGTTTAAAATCAGGTGGCAGACATTACGTTCACACATCTGCTGCTTAATCTTATCATCATCATCATCACCATCATCTCACATGAACATAATTACTCTTACTGTAATGTGTAAATTTAAATACAATGTGTAATGGCATTTTAACAACGGGTGGGAAGTAAATGCCTCTTTTTCTTTGACTGGGCTAAATGGTGTTAGCAAATAAGTATGAACTGCATAAAGATGGGAAGTGTTACTTTAAAGGATACAGTTGTTATAAAGTTAAAAATAAATAAATAAAAAATACAGACAATTGTTGTCAGTTGTCTCCACAGAACTAAACTTAAAACTAGTTAGGACTTGAGGTTTTTATGATCTGTAATGAGCTAGAAGTTTAGGCTAGACTCGCTCTCATTTGCAGCTACCACATTTAATCAATTTCATGTTTCAGATGAAAATCACACAAAGCTTGTTAACACTTTTTTTATACAGGCTGGCATCCTGTGACAAGTGGGGTCGCCCAGGGACTGGTGGTGGGCCCCATGCTTCTCAACACCTTCACAGATGACCTAGATGACAGCAATGAAAGCACCCTCAGCAAGTCTGCTGCTGGCACTGCACTGGCTGATGAGGCAGACACGTCAGGAGGGAGAGACAAAGAGACATGGACGGGCTGGAAGAGTGGGTGAGCAAGAACGGTATGAACTTTAACAAAAAAAAGCGTGAGGTTCTGCACCTGGAACAGCATGGCCCAAGAGCCCAGCCCTGCTGAAGGGGACTTGGCAGTCCTGGTGGACACCAAGCTGAACAAGAGCCAGCAGTGCTCTGCTGGAACAATGAAGGCAAGTCAGATCTAGGGCTGCATCCTCAGGGGCATCAAGCAGAGACAGAGTTGTGATCGTCCCACCCCACTCAGCACTTGCCAGGCCACACCTGGAGCACTGTGACCAATTCTGGTCCCTGGGGTTCCAAACAGGCATAGATGGTCTGGAGAGGGCTCAAAGGAGGGCCACAGAGATGATCAAAGAGCTGGAGAAGCTGCCCTATGGGTGAAGACCAGAGGGGTTAGGTCTTTTCACTGTGGAGAAAAGAAATTTCAGACAATCCTCAGGATAACAGGATTCTGGAACTCAAACAGCGGCTGCAAAGGGGACAGAGGCTGAAGCCACATGGAGAAGACAAGGGGTAAAGGGTACAAGCTGTACTGTGAGTGGTTTCATCTTGATAAAAGAATTTTTTTCCGTTGAGAAAGAAATCATTGGAACAACCTCCTCGGGGACATGGTGGATTCCCCATCACTAGAGGCTTTCATGATGTGACTGAGCAGGGTGCTGTATAATCCTATCTAAGCTCCCTTTTCCATGACAGGTTAGTCCAGATGATCTTCTGAGGTGCCTTCCAACCTGGGCTGCTCTATAAAGGTGAGGTGAGGAGAGCTTTTCAAAGTGTAGCAAATAATCCTGTGCCACCAGGAACCAGCAACAATGCATTTTGCAGCAGGACAATCTATAAAGAAAAAATGCATGCAAGACCAATTGACAGATTCTGAATCTGCTGAAGTAATAATCCAGTTTCAGGGCTGTATATTTGGTTTTCTTTCCCTGCTGAAGAAATATGTTTAAGATGGGATCCAGGTGTCCAAAATGGGATAAAACTGCATGACAGCTACATAAGGTGGAAAGGAAGAGCATTTTCCAGCAAAATTCTGCTGGTAGGGAAGTGAGCTCTTTGCTCACAAGTTAGGAAAAGTAGATTTTGGGACTATCAGTGTGGCGTGAAGTGAGTCTGTGCTGAAAATTACACGATGCTCTGCCACCGCCGTGAAAGAGGCCATTAGTTCTACAAAAGGACTAGGTCACTTCATGGGGATGTTTCCCGTTGCTGAAATATGTTTGAATTAAATTAATTTCTGAATAAAAAAAAAAAATAACTGGAGATTTTAATGGATGGCACTAGGGTCAAAGTTTAGCGTTCTGAATTCTTTTCTTTGTGATTTAAAACACAAACAATAAAACATGGATGAAAATGCAGCTCAATTCCATCCTCTTTTGTGTGTCTTTTTGTAAGTATCTGTATAAATGACTACCTATGAAAATATTCATATGATTATAACCACCATCAGAAAATGTTTTTCACATCTTACAAACAATTTGTGTTTGTTTGAATGCTTTTCTCATTATATGAAATGCAAAGTTAGAAGAAAGATGACACCTCATTTGTGGATCATTGTGTTTGACCTCTGTGGAAAGAAGCAGTTTATTTCATGGTATTTATTTTATAATAAAGTGTTAACATTAACTCTGTTTTGTTTTGTTTTGCTTTGCTTTGTTTTGTTTTGCAGATGAAGCATCTTAGCCACATTCCATGAAAGCATTTAAGATTGATTACTGAGAAATACATCTACAGTCCTGAAACAAAATATGTTAACAAAAAGAAATCTTGATCTTTATCTGCATCATGGGATATTTTGAAAGCAGTAAGTGTTGATAAAATGTATATTGAGATGTGATGTTCTCACTGCTCTGGGGGCAGGGCAAGCTCTGCATTTGAACAGCATGTGACTTTAAAATGTTTGAGAAAAGGCACTACCAGACTGATATAAGTAAAAATATGTCTCACAATTTATTTCCAGCATTTTTTTTTCTATTGAGCGGAGAAGGCTTCTTTAGCAGGTGGACTGTTTTTAGCGCATACAAAAATGGCAAGGTGTGTGCTTCTTCATGCTCAAGAGCATGTCTTAAATCCTGTAGTCAGAGCCATGAAGACAGAGAACCTGGAGAGTACTCAGAAGCTGCTAGTGTAAGTGAATATTTAGTGGCACGCACTAGCACATGCATTAACCCATGCAGGTCCAAGTACTTGACTGGGTTCTTCAAAGAGAAGCCAGTCTACTGAGCTTACAGTTGAAATAAATGGAAGATGAGAAAGGTTCATAAAACCCTGCAGTTGCATGTACAACCTCTGCACCAAAATATCTGCTTACTCACCTACTTGTTTATTTATTTTAGGTGGCATTTTCCAGTAACTTTTACTAGGGCCCTTTCGTTATTTACTTATTTCACTGCATACTGAACATGCCACTCTTCTATTAAATTCATTTGCTTACTCATTTGATTACTTTTGATACTACAAGATCTAACAGACAAATAAGTTAAGGATGTTGTTTCATTTTAAATGCACTTAAACTTCAGAAACAGGCTAATTTGCATCCAGTCATCATTTTTGGAGTGGAAATCAACAAGCTATGATCAGTACCTAAAGCATGATTTTCCTATTTTATAATATTTATGAATTATCTTTTAATATTAAAAAGCATTATGCTTCTATGAAATGTAGTTGTGTATATTTCATTCTTTAAAGTTTTCTTAGAGAATTATCTTTATATTTATTTCCCATTAAATTGCATTTTTTTCAATTTTTTTTTTACTTTATCTTTGTGTTTCTTATACTCAGAATATTATAGATTTATATTAAAGAAAAGATAAAGTTTAGTGAAAAATCTTAAAACCATTTGAACAAAATTTTGTTTTCTACTACTATTTTAGATTAAGGTTATGAATGCAGAGTTAAGCTATTTGGGAAATAGCTTAGTAGTTCCCTTGCAGACAAAATTTTGCTGAAAGTTCATGAGGCAAAGACGTAAAAACTAAGCTCTGTGTGTGTGTGTGCATGTGTGTGTGTTGCCAAACCCTGCTGGTTGTTCAGAACATTTTTTTTCCACCAGTACAACTTAATTTGTGATGTATTTAATGTATATTTCTTTCCCAATTTTCTGATGAAATAAATGGATCATATTGCTTAAGCACATTTTCCTGTTTGGACTCCTAATTAAAATCTTTACATTCTTTTAAATTCCTTTTCTAAATCTTTCAGGAGGTCCAGCTGATGAAAATATTACTCTTTTTGGTCTTTATCTATTTTAATTGGGTACTGTGGTGATGTGTAAACCTCTGGGCAGCACCATCCTGTAGTGATGGAAGAGTAACAAATAAAACAGCACAACTTAATTTTGAATAAAGGTTGTTGTTGTTGCTGTTGTTTTTTAATAGCCAGGACCACACAATATCTGACCTCAACATATTCATGTTACAAGTGGTTTTAAGGGCTGTGGACTTATTGCTTACTACTGTTTTTTGGGAAAACAACAACAACAACAAACAAAGAAACAAAAAAACTCTGCAAGGCTGCACACGGTGGCGGTGCTGGGACAGGAGGTTCCCTCAACCTGGCTGCTGCTCAGCCACAATGGGGCTAAGCTCTGCTTGGTGCTCACCTCAGAAGGCAGTCAAGCAGCCTGGGCTTCCATGGGACATCAGCCAGCACAGTCATGTCTTGGTGCCCTTTGATTAACAAGTGACGCTAACGAGAGGTGTGACACCTAGCAGGGTGCATTTAGCTGCAGGTCCAGCTACACATCCATGCATGGACTGTTGTGGATGTCATACAAAATGCATATCACAGCAAGGAAATCCTCCTTGTGTAGAACCATCCTGCTTCCTGATACCTCTGAGTCTTGTCCCCAACCTCTAAATGCTGGAGCTAATGCCAACAGCGTGCAGAGCAAAGAACAAAAGGGCTGCTGGATCTTGCTTCCACTGGAGAAGAGAGAAAGGCAAGGACTGACCTGTGACCCCAATGTATACCGCCTCTTTACATCACCATTCATGGAGCTCGTTTAACCCTGCTTACTTAGGAATGATGAACAGCATGAGTGAATTTGGCTCTGGGTTTATTATGGACATCAAAAACAGAAAGGCAAAAAGTATAAAATTAAGTGTATGTTCATAAGAGTATTTGAGGGCAAAATCTGTGTTCTGAATTTAACAGAAAGCCAGAAGATGTGTGCGTATGGACACATGACCATCAGATGAGGGCAATACCATCAGCATCAAGCGGTATGTAATTAGTCCCTTTAGCCACGGAACTTGTTCCCTTGCCATGCTGCTCCACCACAGGAGACAGCCAAAAGCTCTCATTTTTGCATTCCCCTTTTCACTGGTGTTCTCATCTCTGTACCAGCAGCTTGAAGAGTTAATAAAGTTTAATTGTTCTGAAAGATCATTTTGCAAATAAACACAGCAATTCAAAATGGAAAATGGAGTAGATACAAGGTGAGGCTGTGTGAGGTACTGATCTAGATGTGTTGCTTAAAGACCATTTGCAGCATTGCCTAATTGCTTCAGATCAAGCATTAATGAACCCAACAGAGCACTAGAGTTGCCTTCTGCTCACAGTTGCATTCTGCTCAGATGTCACGACACCTCTTGGAGCTACAAACATCTGATACTGAACTGCCCAAGAACATGGAAAAATATTCTGGTGTATTTTGCGTGCTGAGAAAAACAGTGCTTCCTTCTGCCTAAACATTAAAAAGGTAGGACTTGCATCTGCTCATCCATATTATGCTTGTGGACTTCACCAGATTTAAGATTTATGACTACACTGTGATCAAACAGTATAGGACTGAATTTAGATGCATCTCACATCAGTTAGATCTTTACGGTTTTGTCTTCTGACAGCAACTATAGAACTGTGTACCTGAAAGCTGTCACCGTTGCACATTTTATTTAAAAGAGGCAGTCTGGTGCAGTCTGGTGTACTGGCTTCTAAGTTTCTAAGTCTCAGTACGTGAAATACAGGATTCAATCCTTGGCCTGATTATTCTTGCAAGAGCAAAACATCATAGGTATCTAACCACAGTTGGAACTGATCATGCCCCTAGAAGGAGTATGGTTTCATGTCAGTCTTTTTGCCATCAGTGGGTGCCAATCAAATCAGACATCCTAAGCAGCAATGTGAAAAAACAAACAACAACAACAAAAACTCTTTTTTTAACTTTCCTTTCCTTTCCTTTCCTTTCCTTTCCTTTCCTTTCCTTTCCTTTCCTTTTTCTTTTCTTTTCCTTTTCTTTTTCTTTTTCTTTAGCTTTTTCCCCTTTTTTTTCTTTTTTTCTTTTCTTTAGCTTTCTTTTAACTTAATATCTGCAATTAATTCAATTCATTAATTGTTTCTCTGCATTCTTCTTCATTTTACACTGCACTTCAGTTGACCAGTTCAGTTGCTTCAGCTCACCAAGCATACTGATCCAAAAACAACTAACCTGGCTTCAGTCCTCCATAACCTGCTCTCCCCTGTGATAGTTAGAAGTTTGCTCTTTTAACACAACTACTAGACATAACAAATGATTTCAGTCAAGTAACGACTGAAGAGCAAACCTAAATTAAACAGTTTTTGCTTTAGTGTCATTAGTATAACTTTGCTTCCCTTGGGCAGTGAGTCAACTCTTCCTTTTGTTTCCTACCTCACCACTGATGTACATACAGAGCAGTTTGTAGCTACCTTTGATGACCCTGCTGATATTTGCACTCACTTTTTGCCTTAAGGTCATGAAACAGCTTCCAGTGAGCCATACCCAAGGTCCATCTGCCCTTTAATCTCATCTCCAGCCAAGGTCAAGAGTAGGCACTTAGGAAAGAGTATAAGAGGGTGTGTATTAAGTTTTTTTTTATAATAGCCCTGGGAGGATTTTGTTTCCGATGAATTCTCTCCATAATTTAAAAGAGATTTCACAGCATCAGAAATAAACTGTCAGTCCATGCTGAGCCTACCACTGACGAACCTATTACAATGCAGTCTTACTAGTTTACTTGGTTTTCTTTTTCTGTTCCCTGATTCTCGCATTTTGGCAATTTGCATTCCTTCAAGAAGTGACAGCTCTCATGCCTTCTTTGTGCCTCTGTTTAGCTGAGGCAAGCCAGATGAAGCTCCCATTGGGAGGTCGGTGATATCAGACTTTGTGTGTTCTCTTGTAAAATGGTTTGGGTTTGATGAGATAGCATCTTCCTACACTCCTTCTTCACCCAAAACCTTGAAAGGAAAAAATAAAAGCCTTTATAATTGTAAATCAACACAGAAGCAATAACCTTAATTTGCTTTTGACGGATGCCTCCATGGGGGTACACTCTTGTTTCACAAGAGTAAGAGGCTTTTGCAATCAGTTTGCACTTTGTAAATCATGTCTGAAGCCACAGGAGAAGAGATCAATCTCACTCAAGTGAGAGCAGCACCATTCAGAAGAGATACCTCAAATAGTTTTAAACCTCAGGGTTTGGGATCAAGGAGCTCAACATAGATTAATTTACCCAAAAAAGAAATAATTTGGCCAATATTTAGCTCCACGATGAAGCAAGAGGACATCTATGAGCATCAAGCCAGTGGTATCACACCAGCTCATGCAGCAGATAATGAAGTGAAGGCCCAGATGTAGCCATAATCCTGAGCACAGGGCTTTCATATAGGACATTTACAGATGGACACAGAAGTTTCCTAGTCCGTGACTTCTTTAAACACCAAGAAAAATAAAATAAAAAAATTGCTGTTTTCCTGTAGCTGATTCTACATCCTCAACAGAAATGAGCAAGAAAATCCCCAGTCAGTATGTGTTTTCCTCATGGATTCAAATAATCTATTCTGCACATAAATGACACTTTCCTTTTCATTATTCATTCCAGATGAGAGGACTGCTTACTTGGCCACATAATTTTTTACAAGTGTATAAAAGCCAGTTAGCTGCATACCATGTACTTTGGAAGGCAAAATGGAGGAAATTGTTCCCAGGTAGAGTTGAGGAAGACCACCTAGGAGTTGTGTGTCGGTGTGGGATGGGGTTGGACCTGAAGATTTGCAAAACCTGCATGTTCAGCCCTGCCTTTGGCAGCCCATGCTGTCTGACTTGCACTGCCAGCGTGGGAATGGAACCCAGCAGAGCTCCCACACTGCTCCCATGGTTGTCCTGAGCCGGATATGCCCTTGGAAGTGGGATCCACGAGGTTAGTCCCCCTCTAAACCACCGAGATGTGCTCTATTGGTTATAATTTTGAGGAGAATAGTTTTGTTCTTAGTTTTGCGTTTGCACCTCCAGAAATCAGAGTCCAAAGAGGTCGGACCATTTGTCATCTGGATGCTATGCAAACACCTTAACAGGATGCTTAAATTAGGTGTTTCACCTTAAAGTAGTTGAAGTTAGAGGAAAAAAAAATCGTATTGCCAGCTACTTGGCAGCTATTAGACAGATCAGTAAGATTGTCTGAGTATACAAATAACTGACTGCAAAAAATGAGAGTAGGGTAATACCACTTGTGTTCTGGCACAGACGTATTAGAGAACTGAAAAACCCACTTTTAGTTAGATTTTTTTTTTTTTTAGTTAGATTTTCCGCACCCTGCAACATGCTCGTGTCGCAAAGTTGCACATAACACATGATTTCAAAACCTGCATGTGGTACCGGTGTTCCTTCATGGGCATCTATTGCTGCTCCCATATTCAGGCATGAACAGAGGTTTGCAGATGCCCTTGTTAGTTTTAATGGGCATAAACACCAAAACACTAACCTGCACAAATGTCCAACAACATTAAAATGTACATATTGCTTTTAGGCATCTTCAAAGTGTGGGTGTTTATGGAGGAAGTAAGAAAACTGTTGATCTGTTAAAACATTGCTGAAATTTTTATTCCACCAGGAAGTACTTTCCTTATGAAATACTTCAGTGTTCTTATTTTAAATAAACTGTATTGAAAATACTCCTCAATATGTTAAAAACACACATTAGAATGGAAATTAATTCAGACGATCAACTCCACAAGAAACAGAAACCCCCCTTAACACTTTTTTAATACATTTTAATGTTCAAAAAATACATTGTCTTTTATATAATGCTTTGACACCCTTTCAAATGACTGAATTAATACAATGTCCCAAGTCTTTCTTTCCTGAAAATACAAGAACAAATGTTAACCTGTTTAAAAAAAAAAAAAAAAAGCTACAAAAAAAAAAAAAAAAGAAACAAACAAACAAATTAAAAAAAATACAAACACTGGTCCTGCACGTCAACAGTATGACCCTTTGTTGTATGCACAAAGAAAGCTTCAATTCCAAAACTGTTGATCCAGATGTTTGTACAAACACTAGGTACACTAGATATAGAGCACAAATCAAAAGTAGCCAGACCATTACTTCAATCAGCACTGATCTTTAAAGAGAGAGATTATTTAAATTATCTTACCCATGGAAGAGCATTCTGCATTGTAATCATTTATATTGCTACATAGAAATGAACAAAGGATTTCTTCTTTATCTAGGTATTTAGGCTGTGCTCATCCACATGGGATTACCTTTAATGACTTCAGGAGGGGTAATTCAAATAGAAGAGAGGAATGGAATTTTGTCTGCTTTACCCATCATCATTTCTAAAAGTTAAGGAGTGAAACAATGTGCAATTCTGATTTGAGCAAAAAAGCAAAATTTTTGCTCACTTTGGAAATTATGGAGTGAGTGATCCTGAATGTGTCCATATACCTGAAGATGCATTGCATGGTCGTTCCAAAAATACAGCAAAAAAAGGCAATAGGGAACAAAGCTGCTTTTTAGCACATAGAGCCGTGCATATAGCTATCTTCAATCTTTATGGGAATGCTCATAGCCAGTTGTAGGGTTTATCTTGAAAGTCATCAGCTGAGGCTTTTTTTTTTTTTTTTTTCCCCTGCTGTAGACAAACAAATAGGAAATGCTTTATCTCCCACTCAATTGCGGAGAGTGTCTGAAGGAATCAGGAACATGTAAAGCAGCTGTGCCCTATTAGCAATCTGCAAGCAATGTATTACCAGTCACTGTGAACGAATGCCCACACCCTTGATTCTTCACAGCAGAGTCTCACATGCCCATTTTATGAGCAGATGTGTTATTGTAGTCACACACAATGCAGTCTTTCAGGGAAGACAAAGAAAAAAAAAAAAAAAAAAGAAGAAAGATAATCTTTCTGGTTGGAGTGGGTTAGCAAAATCTGCTTCCATAACATAACTTATCCATGCTGGGCATCTGTGGCGTGAGAGGAGCTGGTCACAGAATCACAGAATCGTCTAGGTTGGAAGAGACCTCCAAGATCATCTAGTCCAACCTCTGACCTAACACTAATAAGACCTCCACTAAACCATATCACTAAGGACTACATCTAAACGTCTTTTAAAGACCTCCAGGGATGGCGACTCAACCACTTCCCTGGGCAGCCCATTCCAATGCCTAACAACCCTTAAAGTAAAGAAGTTCTTCCTAATATCCAACCTAAACCTCCCCTGGCACAACTTTAGCCCATTCCCCCTCGTCCTGTCACCAGGCACATGGGAGAATAGACCAACCCCCACCTTGCTACAGCCTCCTTTAAGGTACCTATAGAGAGCGATGAGGTCTCCCCTGAGCCTCCTCTTCTCCAGGCTAAACAACCCCAGCTCCCTCAGCCGGTCCTCGTAAGACTTGTTCTCCAGACCCCACACCAGCCTCGTTGCCCTTCTCTGGACTCTCTCAAGCACCTCCATGTCCTTCTTGTAGCGAGGGGCCCAAAACTGAACACAGTACTCGAGGTGCGGCCTCACCAGAGCCAAGTACAGGGGGACAATCACCTCCCTAGACCTGCTGGCCACACTGCTTCTTCTACAAGCCAGGATGCTGTTGGCCTTCTTGGCCACCTGAGCACACTGCTGGCTCATATTCAGCTGCCTATCAACCAGTATTCCTGGGTCCTTCTCGGCCAGGCAGCTTTCCAGCCACTCATCTCCCAGCCTGTAGCGCTGCTTGGGGTTGTTGCGCCCCAGGTGCAGGACCCGTCACCCTACAGCCTGATCTGTATGGCCTGCCTTTGCCAAGAATTATTGCTGAGAATGGTGCCTATGTTTGTCTGAGTGATCCCCATCCCTGGCTTCCCTTTGGCCAAGGTGTCATCTGATGGGTTGCAAAAGTAAAAGCCATCTATGAAGTCTTGAATATTCCACTGGGACTAAACTTCTTATACTTTAAGTATTTTACAACCCTGAACCAACAGAATGTGAGGTGCCAGTCATGGTACAAGCTCTGCTTATGGAGATTCAGCCACAGATTCCAGTGGAGGTCTTGCTTTGCAAACACTGATCTCCTCCCCTCAAGTAATTCAGTGCTTTAATGACTTTAAATCAGCTAGAGATTGCAAATACCACATTAAAGTCAGGCAAATACTCTCAGGGGCTTTATGATGGAGAACGGGAATATATTTCTTACTAATGCACATTAAAAATTATACGTATATACTTGTTTCTGTGAATATGTGATTGACAATTTCATGCACCAATTTTGCTTTTAAGCTGCACCATTCTTCATAATAAGAAAGGAAAATCTGTGGAGGTTTTATCTTAATTCTTAGGTATTCACACACTGCCCATCAGTTTTACATTTATCCCTAAAAAAAGCTAAGTACTCAAAAGCAAGCAATCAATTAATTAATTAACGGGAAATTTTGGTTTGTTGACATTGCAGGCTTCTGTTTTTCTGGTGGGATTCCATTCTGTTGCCTATTTGTGTTTCACACAAGAGACTTATTTTCCCCTGTTCTCTGACAACACAGGAAATATGTTTATGTAAGTGAGAAAGACGGTTCAGTCAGAGGCATTTCAAGCAAGGAAGCTGCTTTGGAGCACATGAGGATAATTGGAAGAGGTAACAATGAACTAAGCCATATTTACACAAGCAGTTACAATAATAGCTCACAAGCTCTAAGAATGTTTTATTCGTATTAACTCAATTGCACAACTGGTTTGTCACTTGACACTTTACCCAACCTGTAAATCTCCCTGCTAGATAGGAAATCTAGTCCCATTGCCATCATCCTTCACATTAAGCACACATCTCCTGCTGCTGTACATAAGGGAGGGTAGGGGGAAGGAAAATCTAAGGATTCTTTAAAATATTTTGTTATTTTTTTAATTCTAACCACAACACATTAGAATAAAAAGCCCTGCACCTTACATTCCTTGATGAGCTTTACAGAAATTGCCATAATTGTGTGTTTTCTGTTTTTTGTGGCTTTTTTTTTTTTAAATGACTGCTTCCTGTAAAATACTTTTCGTAGTGAAAGATCAAAGCAAAGCAGAAACATCTGCTACAAGGTGATAATTCAGGTAAACGCACTCAATGGTAAAAATGCAAATGTTGAAATGTGATTGACTTTTCTTCTATTTAATGTTTATTTTCCCTGCCAAAGCAATGACAAGTTCAAACTAATTCCAGACCTGCTATAAAATAAATTGAAACCGCTATAAGTCAGCCCCTCTCCCTTTTTTTGAACTTAACCTAGATCTCAAATGGTAAAACACAGCTCAAAGGTTTCATCCAGTCAGCCTTCTATTGAGCTCCAGAAGTGTGAGAGAGAGCTGAAAAGAAATTATCCCAGATCTAAATATTTCCAAAATAATTGTCATTAATTAAAACCATGAGAACTTACCACCCCTCTTTCCTGACAACAGCTCTGATTTCTGTGCATATTGTGTGTCCTGTAATTCTGACCCATCCCCAGAATTAAACTTCAAATCAGCAAAATGCCCTGTCTTGACAATCCTAAATTTGTGAATAACAATAATTTAAGAAGTGAAACAAGCTGGGATACACTCCTACTTGCAGATGCTCTTGCTATATCATGTGTGGTGCTTGAAGGTTGTAGGGAGAATGGGGACGCGCTGGTGGCACGTGTGGTACATGCCAAAGGTGCGGGCTTTCCCTGCCTCTGCAGGCTTCATGAGATAATTCACAGCAGGAAGTGCCACATACCTCTGGAAAAGGGGAAATAAAGAGCATGGGTATCAACCATAATAACCTGCAGCTTCATTTGCCAATTTCATACCTTTTCATCTTTTTTTTTTTTTTCCTCCACTTTGCATACAGTGCTACTGGAGAAAATCTCCTTTCTGGGAGATTCTGGAGTTATCTCAAAGGTGGTTTTATTATTATTATTATTATTATTATTAATTATTGTTATTACTGAAGAGGAAAGGCTGAATCTGGACTTCCCAGGTGTATCTACATTAGACCAAATACTGTAAATTCGAAGTGAGCCCAGTGCAACCTGCAAGCCTTTGGACAGGTGCAACGTCTTCTGTGGTGTCTTGCATGGAGCCTGCAGCAATGACAGTACAATTAATTACCACTAATCATGGTAACCCTGACAATTCAAACACTGTGGAAGACTAACATCATCTCCGGATTAAAGCTTCCCCTGCAGAAGGCTGTTTGTGATTGTGTTTACCTGTCACCCCTGTTCTGTTTTCTCACTCCATGGAAATATTAATATTCTCCCCAAAGGTGGGAATGTGGTGGAGCAGGAGGGACGCCAAAGCTCCACTTCCCTCAATATCGCTGAGGGCACTGGGGGGAGATGTTTGGCACTGACTTGTCCACTGGAACATCACCAGGCTTGCTAGAAGAGGTGGTACTGAACTTTGAGCGTTTTTCCTCTGGTTTCAACCCAAACAGAGCTTGCCTTCTGCTTGCATTGTTGCTGAAGTATGTGTGGTGGGCTGTTTGATGGTAAGCAGATCACACGTTTTGGGGAAAAGCCAAGAAAATAACAGTGGTTTCTTATGGCCTCGTAAACTGCTGGGCTCCGACATGTATTTCCCAACCAGAGTATTTCAGTGCCTATGTGAATTTCTAAATGTCTAGGTACGTGTAAGAACAGAAAGAATTGCACTTTTTTTGTGCAAACCAAATATTTCTCCAACAAGTAAAAGACATTGAAGCTCACTCTCATCTCATTCAATTCTGTTTTTGCATCAAATTTTACGCATTTTTTTTGGAATCAAGCTCAATATGTATATAGGACTTTTTTTACACTTATTTGAAATATTCGATAAAGATGGATAAAATAAAATGTACTGGATACATTATAAATAATAATAATAAAAATAATAATAATAAGTGGCAGAAGGACCCCAGAATACTTCCTGAAATACACAGTCACAGAGAATATATGATGTAGCCTCAAAGAAAGATTCCATCCATGTCAAATTACACAAGTGTAATTTGTGCTAAGGCACACATGTTGCTAATGAGCATTATTAAAATGTTTACACCATAAGTCTGCACCCCGCAATCAGGATAGGTAGTATATGCTTACAAGAAAATATTTTAGAAGTGGTTTAGATGGAATTAAAATATTTTATAGAGAAAATTTTTGGTCTGCCTCTGCCTGTAGAGCCAAGTTCTGTAACTAGTTTTCAGTCAAAATATAGGAGGTTTAGAAAGAATTATAGGACCCTCAAAAAGTACTAAGCTTAATTTATCTAGATACAAGTTTTTGCTTCCTGGAAAGTCTTAACATGGTTTTTGTTTGTTTGTTTGTTTTTGTTTGTTGTTTTTGTTTGTTTGTTTGTTTTAAGGGCTGCAAGCACATGATCAACCCCTCTTGGAAAATCTCTTTTATATGGGCACGAAATACTGGACATCCTCCATTAAGATGACAGATACTAAAATGACTACACCGTTGGATATGTGGAAAATACACAAGAAAGAAATGAAATTCCTTCTGTGTTTTGTGTTTTTTCTTGTAGGGGAGGGAGGGATGTAGAGTTGTACCATACAGACATTACTCACACCTGCAGGGAAGAGGAAATTTTAATAAGGGGAAGTCTTGAAGTTTTTTTGACAAGTCCTGAAGGAGATGGAGCTCTGGTTAGCAGGAATGTTAGATGATCAAAGGGACACATTAAGTTATTACTTAGGCTTTTTTTGAAATGTATTTTATCTGTGAAAGAGACATTGCAGGGTTACTTTTAGCATAGACAGACACCCCTAAACACATGCTGGCTGCCGTGAGCGCAGACCACGTGTGCCATACGCCACCCCCAGGAACTGTGGCAATGCAGCCACCTGCATTGTGTAGGGCACTGGAAGCCAGGTGGTGTCTAAGTGGCACGGGGCTGGGCTATGAGCATCCTGCCCATGGGCTCTGCCAGAAGCTCCTGCTTGCTTCTGTGGGTGTTCCTCCTTGGTGTCCTGCAAGTCCTGCCTGAAACAGGGAAGCTCTCCAGAGCTGGAGCCCGAGCCTCTTTAGGGCAGACCTCGGCACTACTGTAAAAAGATGTCAGTGAGTGGACGTGAGTTATGTACTCCTGCTTTCCAAGGCTTAATGTGTTCACTGGTTGCTTCTTTTCCTAAGACTCTCCAAAGATGGTTGGCCAAACTGCAGCCTAATGGGTTAAAAACTTGATTATTCTTTATCTGAGAAATAAACAAAGCTGTTCTGAAGACCCATGCATTCCTTGTACAGCAGGGTGGGCAGCACAGGGTGACGAGGCTAGCTTTCTGAAGCTGCAGGAAGGGACCTCAGCTCCCCTATACCCATGCTGCCACGTGGAGCCCCTCATGAGCCCCATTCTTGGTGTCCTTGGGAAGAGGATGTTCAGAGACCCTGTCCCCATTCTGCGTGGGACTGCTCCCCCTTTCTGCTCCTTCTTCTGGCTCAGTGCTTCGTAAAAGGGCACAAGCAATCAGGTTTTTGTAACCTACTCCTAAAGCAGAGCAAACTCAGTGATGCAGAATGCATAACTGCAAAACGTTTTTTAATGGTTTCCATGAAAAATTGAGGGGGAGAAAAAGGGATGAAAACATTTAAATCGTGTGTGTATAAAATACCCTTCTGGTTCCTATAAAGTTAGACTGATACTATTATTTCTACTCATTATATTTAAGAAATTTGAAAATTGAAATTCATTCTGACAAACTCATTTTCATTGAATTTTCCCTGTTATTTTAGATATATTCACATTTAAATACCCACTATTAATATTAATTCATGCTAAATATTAGTTTCATAAATAACATTAACCAGATTTAAACAGTCACAGGCACAAGCAGGAAAGTATCTTTTTGCAGAGCTGACAGTCTACAGGCAGATGTCCAGGGCACAGTTAGTGCCATGACCAACTATTTTTTGTGCAAGAAAACCTGAGGAAATTCTTAGCAGCCCCCTAAAACAGTGTGGTCCTTGGCTTCCAGGTTGCAGGAATTCATGTTATACATACATTAAATATTTGTCAGATCAATTTGGGGGTGAGAGGGGAGCAATTTTTTGAAAATTTCCTTGTTGTGGAATAACCACTGGTAATGTGCAGTAACCACTGGTAATGATTGTTGAATGACTGGCAACTCGATGGTGGCCCAAGCCAAAAGACAGTATGCTTATTTATGGCCCGCCACTGTGTTTACATAAAGACAAACAACTGAACTGCACTCAGCACAAGGAGTAAGCACAGTGGAACAAAAAAAAAAAAAAAAAAAAAAAAAAAAAAATTGGATGTAGCATACCTGTGCTGTCATTCAGCACGGCATCCACTTCACTCTGTACACACACACACACACACACACACAGCCCTCGTTAATGCACTAGCACCATCCTTACCCTTGTGTAAATCCACAGAAATAAGCCAACCTTATGTCAGAGTGGTGAGAACCTGATGCTGGCCCAAGTAATCAGTATTGGAGGTGGGATTTTTAGATAAAAATCTGAATTTCTTTCATCACAGCAGGGGAAAAGAAAGAAGTGATTTTGGCATGTGGTCGCCAAACGCAAATTCAATCCTAGTCCCAAACAAGAAAATTGATAAACTACATTACTCTCTTAAATAAATGTAGCCATAAGTGAGGATTTTGTCTGAAGGAGAAGGAAAGAGATAGAGAGAATAAGTTATTTCCTTTAGGAGATCAAAACATGATGTGGAAATCAAGAAAATAAACCTAAATGGTGTTGTAATCCCCAAAGAAAAACCTTTGGCAATACCGTGCCCGCAGTAGATAGCTGGCAAACACGTAAATCGTTCTATCTGGAAATAACTGAAGATTACCAGAAACTGATTTAAATAGCCTTATTCTAGCTGACACAGGCAGGGTGTTTCGAAAGACAGAGCCGTGGCAGGGTGGGGGCACATCCTGAAGGGAGCACCTGGGGGAGCAGTGAGAGGTGCTGCAGATGCACGTGCTTTTTTGGACCCTTTACTTTCTGGTGTTTAGGATTTGGACGCTGCAGATAATTTATAAAACCATCACGCCCGACCTCCCATGTTGTATTATCAGCAGGGTTATCAATTGAAGCACGGATCCAACCTGCAAGGGGCTGGTGTGCTCTGGAGGAGGGTGGCCTACAGCAGCGCACAAGGACCAGGGAGAAAGGAAGCCAGGAGAAGCCCATTGTTACCCATGTCTAATCCCGACCAGAATAAAGAAAATATACAAAATAACCCTAGAGGCTTCCCCAGAGAGCTTGCAGTTAAAAAAAAAAAAAAAAAAAAGCAAGCGCAGAGGTAAGATGAGTAAAAAATGAGCCATTACTGCTCCGTCTGATGGGTAGCGGGCATCGTGCCAAGGCCAAATGAAATCGTCTCGGGGAGCACCTACCCACAGAGTGTCCTTCTCAGATAATGAAGATGCAGGCCTAGGAAGCTCACTGCATGTATCTGCTTTCCACAGACTTTATTTTTTTTTTTTTCCCCAGACTATGCTTGGTGCGGTTCCTAAATTTTCTTCATCACAATAACACGAGTGGGCCTTTCTCTTCATTTTCAATTTTTTTTTTTAAAATCTGTTTCTGGCTAAGATGACTTTCAGATATTACTGGCAAAAAAAAAAATAAATAAATAAATAAAAAATGAAATCCCTTTGGGACAGAGTGATGAGATGCATAGTAATTGACACAGCTAAGTTCTGCAGCAATTTCTTTCTCGTAGGTTTCTGATGCTTCCCAGCTTAAAAAAGAGGTGGCCTGGAGTCCTATGAGCCTTCAGAAGGGGCTGAATTCCGGCTCAGCATCAGCCTCAGCAAAGGAAAAGCTGAGCAGCCTGCGCCACCAATTGCAGTGTAAACATTTAATAAATATTCCCTCTTTTCATCCTTTGCCCTTTTCAGAAATGAAAGGTTGTAATTTACACGTGTGATAATTCCTAATTACGTCCCCACAATACCTGCTTGGTTTATTTATTTTCTGCCTCCTTTTGCGGAGGGGTGGAGCGGATGAAGAGAGCAGCACTCCCGCAAAAGAAGTCACTAGCTCCCTCCCCATGACAAAATACGGAGCCGCAGCCAGGATTTCCCATGCACCCGCCAGTGGTCTCATGCAATGGTTCTATCGAGCATTTCTAATTACAGAATTCTAGTGTTAATTGCAGAGTAGTTAGCTGAAGCCATGTGTGTGCCTATATGCGCGCATGCCTGCGTCCTTGGAGCAAAACCAGAGTTTGTCTGCTTTTCTGCTTTATAAATATTCTAATATGGATGTGGTTGCAAGATGCACTCAGTTTGCTTTTTTTTTTTTTTTTTTTTCTTTTCCCAGCAAAGTGAGGCTGCAGGAATGGCTGTGCTTGGGCTCCATATGCAGGTTCCAGTCACATATTCAAGCTGGACAATAAAGCAGGGCAAAAACAGCTGATACACAAAGGGGACCGTCTAGACAGTGCCCCATCAGTCTGGCTAAATTTGGTGCTGGTATTCCCAATGGGACTGTAATATAATTGTTCTGGTGTCTGTGTTCATTCCCCCTGTCAAACACCATCCCAAATATGCATCCTTTTTTTCGATACAATAGGCCCAAACTGTACCATTAGGTAGAAGCAGCTTTGAGACAACAACCTGAGCAAATATCTCCTAGTGTGCAGAAAGCCTGTTCTTTAATTGCGGGATGGGGGGAAAAAAAAAAAGTCATAAATCTTTAATCAATATGGAATTAATTCGGTTTTCAAACAAAATGTAATTATTTTAATTAAGAAGGTAAAAATAATTGGGGAGGGGGGGAATCTGAAAGTATACTTTTTTATGGGTGCAAAGCAAAGATTTCTTCTGTACGTCTGTTAACCTCTCAGAAAAAAATTAGCAGAAACTCAGAGATGTGAAAGTATAATGATTGCTATGGATCATAAGTTGTACAGGAGGATAAAGTAAAAGAAAAAAAAGGGTAGGGGTGCTGGGGGGAAGCTGTTATTTTGACTTCAAAATATGTAAAGAAACCAGAGGTTACTTCCTGAATTTCTGTGAATTAACTGAGTTATTAGTTTGGAATTTTTGATTGTTCAAAAGAAATTTGATAAATACTAGAAGCACAAAGTTATATTGATTTAGACTTATGTTATAAGTTTGGAAAAATCTGTGAAAACTCTGGAATAACCTACAAACTCTAGAATAATCTACCAACTCTGAAATAATCTACAAAAAGATGATCAAGGCAACGAAGCGCAAATAACGGAGCTCCGAAGCGGAGCAAGGGGAGTTCAGTCTGTGTCACCCTGACTGTGTCACCGACGTCCTCAGACGCAGAAGTCAAAACCAAGCAGCATGCAGAGAAGCAAACTCCCTGCTTCAGGAAGGGGGCCTGCGGGAGGAGTTTCCTCGGAGGAAACTTTTGGTTCCTGCTTTTCTTTGCCTGTACTTTCCTGGAAAAAAATCGCCCTGAAGGTTGCCAAGGGGGACACAGGGCTGCTGCCCTCCGAGAGGCAGAGGGACGGGAGAAAATATATAAATACGACCAAAAAAAAAAATGGAAAAAAGTCCTCCCGAAATACAGGATTAATGTTGCGGTCAACATTATGAAGCAGCCCAGGAGGAAGAGGAGGAGAAAGGAGAAGGGGAGAGCGCAGCAGAGAGGTGCCCCCAGCCCGAGGTGCGGGGGGGTCGATTTTGGGGTGTAGGGGTCGGTTTTGGGGTGTAGGGGGGGGCTCTGCAGCTGCCCCGCTGAATAAAAGAGAAGTTTCCTTTCGGGAGGGGGCGAGGCCCGTGAATACCTTGCCCGAGATGAGGCATATTGAAAACTATATTAAATTACCCTGATTAACAATTTAGCCACGAACAGGGGAGCTTTGGGAGATCTCTATAGGCAGGGCTGGGGGCTATTCATGCCGGCAGCTCCGAGGTCGAAAGGTTTCTGAAGTTCACAGGCTCGGAGCCTTTGTTATGCTAACAGGCAACCTCGAATCAGCTGCCCGCTGGAGTGTGAAATATAAATGATTCCTTGAGAACTTCCAATAAGTTGTCACTCTTGTTCCCCGAATACCGGGACAGGCTAATTTCTAGCAGGGCCCTTTTTTTTCTTTTTTTTTTTTTTTCTTTTTCTTTTCCCTCTTTTCCGCGGCATCGCGAGTCCTAAATGAATGCCTTTGTAGTTCAAATAATCTTTTTGAGCGAGCTGCCCTACCGTAATAGCCCAAACGCGCCTTGATTCCCGCCCCCCCCCCCCCCCCCCCTTTCTTTTTTTTCTCTTCAAGGGCGAAAACGGGGATTTCTGCGGACTTGCCCTTCCCCGAGCTGTCCCCACGGGAACCCCCTCGCCGTGCCAAATCACACCTGGGTGTAGTGGGGGGTACCTGGGGGAGACCGCTGGGGGAAAGGGCTGTAGGTCCCGGGTCCGAAGCAGAAAGGGGGATGAACGTTAGGCCGCCGCTAATGGCATTAAGAGGGGAAGAATGAGTTAATTATCTTTACACGCAAAGACATCAATCTGGGGGAGGAGGCGGTCCGCTCCGATTCGGGGCGGAAGGGTTGCGGGGGAGGAGGAGCAACCCCCCCAAACCCCCAAAAGCTGGAGATGGGTCTGGGGTCGCAGCTGGGGGGAACACAGTACACGAGCTCTTCCCCTTGTACCCACAGCAGGTAACAGGACCGCCGGCCGCCCCCTGCCCCACAGCATCCCACCACGGAGCTGGCCGGGTGCTGCCCGCGGGGCTCCAAAAATTCCCCCGGGGGAGCGAGGAAGGAAAAAGTCGGGTTTGGGCTGCCTGCCAAGAGCACACGGGCAATATACATATATATATATATATATATATATATACACACATATATATATATTACGTATACACATATGTAATACATACGTATACATATATGTATATTACATATACACACACATATATGTGTATGTATTTTTTTATTATTTTTTTTGCGTGGAAACATGAGAGTCATGAACCGCCCGTGTCCTGGGAGGTATTAACAAGGCTTCCGACACCCTTTGAGTTCACAAGGAGCTCGAGAAACACGCACTAATTAGTGTTCCTCTTTTGTCTCGCCCTATCGAGATTTCTTTTTCAGCGTGAGGAACAGTATTCCGTTCTCCTGCAACTTTTCAAAGCAATAAAAAACTGCTATATTCTAGAACTATTGACAGATCGATAGTAAATTGCCAATAGTGGCGTAACCAATAACCTCTGCAACTGCTGATCCTGACCCAGACCGCCTGCATGCTACTGACGGTGTTGCTGACGGCATTAATTTCATTGACCAATAACTTCACACCCTTATTATCACCTTTTTTTTCTTTTTATTTTTTTTTGTGTGTGTGTGTGTGTCAGAGTTTTGAACTCTAGAATTTAGGCTACCTTCTTTAAAAAAGACAAAAAGACAGAGATTGCATAATGCTAGCTGGTGCAATTATTAAGTTACAGTAAACAGATTTTCGGGGAAATTTTCTTTTTGAGACGGTAGCTTTGAGGTATACTTAAAGTATTTTAGTTGAGGATGGCATTAAACGTTTGTGATCGACACATTCAGATAGAAACGACATCAACAGGAACCAAAGCTCTTAAGCCTTTCACAGAGATAATGCGAACGATTAAGACAGTAAATGGGTCTCTCAGTAAACATCAACAGCATTAGACAGAACGAATGTCGAAAAAGGGGCATCCAGGAGTTTTCCCTTTCTGTCATTCCCGAGCCGTGCACCTGAATTTTAGTTTGCAGAAAATTAATCTCCTTCGCGTGAATAATGTTTTGCTTACATATTTGCCTTTTGTAAATACATTTCAACAGAGAGGTATACAACACAAAAATATCTTTCATTTATATGTATGAGTAAATATAAAGGAAGATGTAGTTTGCTTGTAGCCAGTAGGCAGTGATAGCAACTCTGTAGTATATGGGAAGACGAAAATACATTTTTACACATCAAGAACTATCTTCGAGGATAATTACAGTGAATGGCAATAAGAGAGCATAAAGAAAGCCTGCGAGGGAAAGAAACAAGGAGAAAAACTGCAATATGACACCCACAAGATGGCTGCCTTTTCAATCTTTCTCTATGATTATGGTTCAATTTCAATAGGAAAATTAATGGAGAAATGTTCTTTAGCAAATCAAACAGCGGAACTACAGTGCGTTCCCCTAACCCGTATGCTGGCAGTAACACAATGCATTAAAAACGCTTCAACTTGTATAAATATAATAGTCCATTATGTGTTTGTCTGAAGCAATGCCTACTGCACCTCAGTCACCATGCTACTGGCCACAAGTTTGGGTCCGTGAGAAGGACAGGAAGGTACAGACGAATATGTAAGATAAAAGATCACTTCAATATCAAAAGCAGAATTGATGTAGATGTATGTTACAACTACATTGTTTCAGCAGATGAAAAAATATATATCTGTCTATTTAAAACATATTTTTAGGGAGCCTTCTCAGATTCGGGGAAAAAAAAAAAAAAAGAGTGAAAGCCTTTATACCGTCTTCTTAACTCCTCGTTTCTTGGCCAAAATCTACAACTATTAAAAATGATGGCAATAAAATAAAGTGGCGTTCAACGTTGGATCACTAGCTTAATCATAAACAAACAAAAGATATTACAAAACATTAGATTAAATCCACCGAGTTTAGATGAAAATAAGGCTTCGTATAAACTCTAAATAGTTTGGATTTTAGCCTATTCAGCAAAATTGTTAGGTTACGAGGTTACTATGTGGGCTGAGACTACAGACGAAGAACAAAGCAAATGGTTCAGTTTCAATAGGAAATATAATAAAAACCCCTTTATCTAAAAGCCATCAGGGACAAGCACTCAATACAAGTTAACAAGCAGGAACTGATAAGATAACATTTATATGAGGTCAGAAGTCAAATGCCAGTCAAAGGCTTTTAACCTCTTGGGTCATAAACAGGAATAGTTAAAACACATAGATAGTTATTTATCGGATTTTAAAGCTATCTGATCATTGTGGGTGAACAACGCGATGATTTAACTAATTGGGATTTATAGAACAGGAACTTCACAGTCGTTAACATGAAATGCCAAGCTTTTAGCCTATAATTCTCCGTGGTTTTTTTTTTTTTTTTTTTTTTTTTTTTAAATTCGCCTTTCTGCCTCTCTCGCAAATTTATAGACGAAAGCAGAGAGGTGACCAAAACAATAAACGTTGTCTTAAAACAGGCGCGTACGCAGTCAATACGTGGATTGATCTGTTCAACCTAAGCCTTGTCTAAGGATTCAAAAGGCTAAATATTTACAGTCAACATACATAAAAGAACAATAACCTCCCTCCCTCCCCATTGTGGTGTTAATGCCACTGGAGTTTTGTTTTGTTGCCTTTCTTCGAGTCCATTAAAGGAAAAAGAAACCTCATTCCAGGGTAAAAAATAAGGGATTTCCCCTCCTAAAAACAAGCAAGCAACAACAACAAAAACACAAACCCCCAGTAGTTTCTGACATTGAAAATCCCCGGTTTAAGTGCATAAGTATTGCAGGTGGATCTAGAAAAGATTTAATTACATTTCTAACCTAGCCAAGGAATAGCATTTTCTCCGCTAGGTAGTTTTTATTTTCTCTCGCAGATCTAGTCTGCGAATTCCATAACTCGCCTATATTTATGTCCAAACGTGCATTCTGAAGGTCATTCTAGAAAAAAAATATCGAATAAAATCTATCTACCCATCGTCCCAGAGAGAAACAGGGATCGACAGAAGGCCCTTCTAGGCCCACTGTTTCTTTAAACGGAATTCACAATACACCAGACTAACATTGTGGATTTAAAATGCTTTTAAATATTTATCAGAAGTATTTTATCAGCATATTCAAATGACACCTGGAGCGCACTCACCTTTATTGACAATCTCTGCTCTGGAAGTCCATTTGCTTCCTAAAGCCCCCCAAGCAGAACAACAAGGACTAACGGTTTTCATTCTGTTAATGTTTAGTAAAAAACCAAGCAACCTTAATCAGCATGCTGATTGCATCGTCAACTAACAAATAATTTACTACTCTGAGCATTGCATTCCATTAAAAGCTCATTAAATTTTCTGTTCTCCAATGGGAGCTTTAGCTTTTGAACTGCGTGCTTTTGCTCCAAATTATCACTTATTCCATTTTTTTAAGAAAATCTTTCCTTCTTTCCTTCCTTCTTTCCTTCTTTCTCTCCACAGATGACTTTCAACACTTATATACACAGAAGCCATGAGAAAATAGATATCAGATTTTGATTGCCATCACAAATTCAAAAACCTTTTGGGTCGCGGGGGTGCAGAGGGAAACTACTTTGCAAGATTCTCACTCGGGCAGTTTAACTTCGGTGAAACACCCCCATTACACGGGAGAGGAGCGGTGGGTGATTTGTGTGTGTGTGCTTCGAACATTTTTGGGGAGTTGGGGGGATGTATAACACAGCAACATTTTGTCTTGTATGTGAAGCGATCACAAATCAGAAAAGAAGAAGGTAAAAGAAAAAAATAATGAAAAGAAAAAAGAAATCCTAAGCCTTTCTTCTCCATCCGTGTAAATAAAGAACAAAGGAACAACAACAACAAAAACCTGCCCAGCACCATCCTCTGGACTCGCGTATGGAGTACAAAACTTCTTCCCTGTCCTAAATATCAGGGACTTCAGTTTTATGGGGCTATCATGGAGGAGTGAAAAGCTCATCTTTCTCAGCCTTGCACACTAAGCTGCGCGTAACCGCTATATTTACTAAATAAAACGCAAGGAAATGTCAGCCCCTAAATTAACATGCATGTTTGGATTGCTAATTGCGCTCATTGCAGATTTGGGTCATTTTGCATGAGTGACTCTAGTGTATGGCTGAGATTGCCACGCAGCGCGGTGGACTCCTGACTCCCCATGCTAATCCTGAGCCCGGTGATTGTGTCAGGTGCAGTTCTGCATGCCCCAGCAGCTGGTTCATCCTCATCAATGCAAATGAGGCAACTCCTACAATCACAGCTCTGATTGCTGAGGGCGGGCTGCGGCGCCCAAATCACAGCCACCGACGAGACGACTGCAACGTCCCTTCGGCTCAAAGCCAGCCCTTTGCTGAGCAAAGAGAGCGGCCACCAAAAATAAAATAGCACAGTAAAAAAATAAATAAAGTAATAATAAAGTAAAATAGTAAAATAATAAAATAAAGTAATACAATAAAGTAGTAAAATAATAAGATAATAAAATAATAAAACAAAATAAAAGGAATAAAATAAAATAAAATAAAATAAAATAAAATAAAATAAAATAAAGGAACAAGACCACGGAGACATCCGCCAGTTTTTGGGTGTTCCGTGTAGTGTCCCCTGGACTCGAGCATGACTCCGCAGCCGCAATAGTGCCATTAACGCGGTGCTTAGGTTCCTGCCAGGGGGATGCCGTCCCCTTGGCCAGGGACGTTTCCCAGGGCGGTGTCCGTCCGTCCGTCGGTCCGTCTGTCCACAGCCGGAGAACCCCTGGCCCCGGAGCCCTGCTCCCGGGCAGGGTCCCCCCGCGACCCTCGTCGCAAGAATACTTGATTTTTCAGTAACCTTTGTATAAACTGATCAGAATTGCTGAAAACAGCAGCAAAAATTTTTAAAAGGATATTTGCACTGAATTTTCCACCTGTTGTGTTGTACTCTGCTCTGGTATCAGTCTCCCTCCTGCTTTTAAAAGCCTTTCATTCATTTGCAACTGATAAGCTTTGAAGAGCTGGGGGCAGGGGGAGGTCCACTTGTTTCCAAAACAATACACTAACTCGGGAGACTTAAAAATACATATTAAAATACATATTAAAAATACATACATTCATAGTGAGCTGCCGGAGCCCCACAGTTGCCAGCTGTGAAGAACACAGCATAAAATCTTTTGTTGTGCCCAGACAGAAGGAACAATGCCATGTGCAAAGATCCTTCCAGTAAGAGAGTCACCAGCCCCTGGCAGCCTCCTAAATCCATTTGGCAAGGCACACAGGCAGCTCTTCCCTCCATCATCCAGAAGCTGGTGGGATAACAGATTTCTAGGACTGCTCAACAGATTATAAATTAGTTAGTCTTCTCCTCTATAGGGGAAAGAGTAGAAGTTACGCTATGCCCATTCCTACAAGACTCTTGGTGAACTTGCTCCTTGCAGCTTGAGCTAGCCTCCCATCGTCTTCCTGAACCGAGCAGAAACAGATAGCATTTCCTCCCTACACACCCCACACCCTCTCTCCTCTCCTCTCCCCTCCCCTCCCCTCCCCTCCCCTCCCCTCCCCTCCCCTCCTCTCCCCTCCCCTCCCCTCCTCTCCTCTCCTCTCCTCTCCTCTCCTCTCCTCTCCTCTCCTCTCCTCTCCTCTCCTCTCCTCTCCTCTCCTCTCCTCTCCTCTCCTCTCCTCTCCTCTCCTCTCCTCTCCTCTCCTCTCCTCTCCTCTCCTCTCCTCTCCTCTCCTCTCCTCTCCTCTCCTCTCCCCTCCCCTCCCCTCCCCTCCCCTCCCCTCCCCTCCCCTCCCCTCCCTTTTTCCCTTTTTCCCCTTTTCCCTTTTCCCTTTTCCTTCTCCCTCTCTTTTCCTCTCTATTTCCCTCTCCTACTCCTTTTCTCTTTTTCCTCTCTCCCTCTTTTTTTTAATGTCAGCTAAGGACCTCTGATAGGAAGGTCCCTCCATGTGAAGGACCATGTATTTGTTCTTCACTGAGGTAAAAAATTGTTGAGCGAGGTTCCATTATAAGTGCAGAGAAATACTTCAAGAGGCTGCTCCTGATCAGTGACCCCTTGAAAAGGAATTTGTGCTGCTCCTATAGGAATCATGCTTCTCTTAAAGCTAAATCTCTGTGGACAGAAACTGTACCAAACTTATTTCTCCTTGCAGGTTGAGCCCAGAGAAGGATATATACCGAAGTAGACATCAGAAAAGCTTGGCAAGCCGCAGGTTGCAAGACAGTAGGGAAAAGACAAGATGATCTGTGATAACAAAGCCCAGGCCAGGAACCTCCCAGCACTGCCGACAGGGATGGATGTGCAGAAGCCGGGGTAACACTCGGTGCCAATCACTGCCTAAAAGCCCATGTGTACCCATCCATCCTTTGCCTAGTCACAAAAAGTCAGTCCCATACAAGACAAGAGGGAATAAAGAGATGCCAGCACATCAGATCATTTTAGGTACATGCTGTAATCTTCAGCATCTATAGTTTTATCTTTCTTCTGAGTATCAGCCTTGTCTTGAGTGCACAGCCATGCGCTTACACTGTCACAGTCATTCACACGACCACCATGTTGTTCTAGGACAGGTTCTACAGAGTCTTTAGCTTTTGCTGTTTGTACACCAAATGCCTTAGTCAAAATTTATACAAGAGCTGGAAAATGATCGTAACATTTTTTAAAATGCCAACTCTGACCATTATGGCAATATCCAGGACACTGCTAATAAGCAAAGACAAATGATTCTCGCTATGAAGGAGCAGTGTGGCAAACCAGAGCTATCAAAGACATTTCATTTTCCATTATTTCCTGATTTTTTGCTCTTTCATTGCAGACAAATGGCTAGTACGAAAGCAACATGGGAGCTGGTTGTAGCATATTTACTCAAGTAAGTATTTGGGTGTAATAATGAGCTTATTTTAAAATATTAATATTATATAAACGTTAGTTGAAGTTGACAGTAAATATTGAATAGACATATCAAAAGGACAGCATGTCATCTTTACTTCTCCTACATGAAGCCTAACATTCAGGCTGCTGTTTGTTTTGTTTGTATCTATTTTCTTACAGAAAATTATTATTATTTTTTTAAACTAAAACAGAATGATGAATGTTTATGACAGAAGAAGAGAGAAGGAGGAAGCTTAAAGGTCTGGCTGCCCACAAGAGATTATGACCAAGTTCCCACAACTACTGTCTAATATGTTACAATAATTAATTATGAGGTCTCTTTTTCAAGACATTACAATGAAACATGGAGGAGCAAGGTCTAAAGTTTTTGTAACTTTTTCAGCACAATGCAAGCAGTTATGCTCCTAAAATTATGTTCCTAAAAAACAACAACAAAAACAGCAACATTTTCAACATTTTTCTCTAAGTGATGCACAACTGGTAAGAGTTACAGAAACTTACAGAAATTTACAGAAGTTTTACAAATATAGCAAATATCGAAATCATTCAGGAGGTGGGCAAAGGAAGAAAATAGGACTAAAAGTGGTGTAAGAGAATGCCCTCAGCTACATGTTCCCAGCCATGCCAGAGGCAAGATGTTCTAATTCCCTTCTGTGCACTGCAATACGGTTTCTAAATATATTACTTAACAAGAAAGCCAACACTTTACTTTTCTAAGCTATGGTCTGTTTCAAAAATCCTCCCACATCCAAGAGGCCTTTGTCTAAGTATCTGCAGCACTTTCTTAGGTTATGAAAGATGCAATATACATGTTTCTTCAATGGAATCTACTGGTCTCAGAACACTGCTTTGTATGATTTGAGGAGAGATTTAAAGAGGTAAGAGATAGCACAATCACTGTTTCCTCCCAATTTAATATTGACACAATTGTTCCTGGTACTAGCGTGTTGGCGGTGGTGGAGTTCATGTGTCTTCTGCAGTATTTCGGAATTTATACGGGTAGATTGTATTATGCACGTGTAAATGCATATGTATTCACAATTACATCTGCTTACTTTCATGACGAAAGTATTTTCTGTTTGTCTTCTGGGCTTATTAGCATTTCTGTATAACTGAAGTTGCTATTTGCAAACCACTTCTAAACTAATATCCCATTACGAATGCCTCCTTGTTAAGTAGTTAGGCTGAGTTCAAGTATTTTTGTAGGGAACTTTTTTTTTTTTTTTTTTTTTTCCCCCTTCCATAGACAACCAAAGCGAAATGCTTTGAAAAATTTATAAAAATTTTATAAAACACTCACAAAGGGGAAAAAGCCTCAAATTGGTGCAGATAACAGTGAAGCATTTTGAAACCCAAGGGGTATTTAAGCATTGTCTTAGTTTTTCTTTTTCTCCTCATAGTCAGCAAAGACTTTCTGCAGAAACACCCTATCAGAATCCTTCAGTGTTAAGACGCCATGTGCAGTTTTGTTAGAGAATTACTATTAACCTATTGTTTCCCAACAGATTTACTCCAAGAGAGGGCATAGGTGTATATACGTGCTGGGAAATCTAGACACATGAAAAATGAAGATATTTTTCTTGAGAGGCTTCTGCCACTAGCAGGTTCATGATTTTGAAGTCTCACAGACTCATTTTATTTTTCATTTGACATGTCTGGACATAGTCTTTGGGTTGTAACTGAGAAAACACACCTTTCTTCGGCAAGCACTCTCATGCCAAAGGCATGCTGGACTTCCCTCACCTTGTGTAGAGGTCCACTCCTCTATTTACGCGGAACTGAGGTGGTGAAAGGGGAGGAAACAAAAGCACTTGCTTGATATGGTCCTTTTGTCTGAGAATCAGTATTTGCGCAAGAGCTATAACGTGAACTTATTTGATAAAATTTTTTTGTCATCTAAGTGGTCTGGTTTTCAAAGATTCACTCTTGTCTAAGTACAAAGTCCTTAAATTTAGACACCTGTTCTCAAAAACTTAATTAAGAAGGCAGTGAGCGCATTCTGTCTAGTTTTATGTTAATATAATCAAATGCAGTAGAGACACACGCAAATATATATACATATTTTCACACACAGGTGTACACATTTCAGCTATCTGCCCATCTCTCTGTTTCTGAGTAACCGCAAGGTCAGTTGCAGACTTGCCTTCAATATTTGCAAAGAACTGTTAAAATACTATTGCATACAAGACATTGCATAAATTATAAGAAAGATTTTTATACAGGAAAGTTTATTTTCCAGGGCATTACTGAATGACAGACAGATTTACTTGATTACAAATATCACATCTGCAGCAGAGTGAATGCAGCCTGATCTCCTTTGTATTAGTGTCTTGTGCTCGGATTTGCTAATGCCTGAGTAAGATGAGCTGGCTTTAGATTTTCAGGGACCTTGCAGAAACTTACATTTTTCAGATAGGTTTGGGTGGAAACTGGCCAAGAAGCTGTAAAGTATGGGGTGAAATGACTATGAAACACTATCATGTGCATGCTCACACACAAACATTGGGTGATTAAGGACAATTTAATTTATCAGGAAAACAGGCTGAAATGTTTAAGACTGAGAAACGCGTTTGCTTCCAATATGCTTGTGTTTTCCCGTGCTCCATAATATTGCAGGCTGTTAGGGGATTGTTTCAGATGAGGCACCTCAATACCAGAAAGTATGCCAGCAGGACTATTTTTTTTTTTTTTGTAAACCTTTTTCAATTTTTATTTCCTTTTAATCTCAGAGAACTAAAAGGGCTTGGTTGAAAACATTCAGCTTTTTCAAACATGTCCCCAAATTCCAGGGTCCCGGTATTCGGAGCTGTGTATTCCCAGTTAACACTGAAACACCGACTGCTTTAGCATCATTTACTCGGAGCCAGACTACAAAACTCATTGATCTCCTCTTTGCATAGTGGAGAGCTAATGTTAACTCTGCCTCTGTGACGCTTGGTGTTACAGAAGGATGGCAGAGTTCTCCATGTTTGTACCTCGGGGATGCTTTGCAATCACAACAAGGCACACAAGGGCAGAGTTGAAAGCACTCAACAGATGTGTTGTTCTACTCCACTTTTTAATTTGAGCCTCATATCTTGACTACATTCATTTTCAGACAGTTTATTGACCCAGATTCATCTGTAGTGTAGCTGTACTGAAATAAATGGGTTTACATTGGGGATTAATTTGGCCCATTATACTAACATCTACATTTCTTCATAATCTCATAATTTCATAATTTATAATTTCATAAATATAAATTCAATTTATAATTTCATAAATATAAAGATGTTTTCAAGGTTTCTTTTATTTTAAACTGAGTACAAAATTGCTCCTATACATAACTATTGCTCCTATACATAACACGCTGATGGACTGAGAGAGAGAGGAGAGGGAGAAAAACACAGAGACAATAAGTGGAGGCAACAAAAATTCTTCAACAGCTTTTATTCTGTGATCACTGAACATCAGTTCCAGCTAATGGCTCTGAAGCAGCACAGGACTTTACTATTGGGTATAAACAACACATAATGAGCATCTGTGGGACACTGGACAACTCCCGCCTGTGAGGGAAGGTCTTTGTAACTCATGTGGTGTTTTGTTGTTTCATTTTATTAACTCCCACTCATTAGACGGTGATGGTGCTTTCAGCTAACTTCTTCAGCCCCCGTGGCGTAAAGCGCTTCCTGCTGCTGGCCTTCAAGAGGTTTTGCTGAAGGGAAGAACGCACATGTGGTTTGCATGGGTGTTCTCACAGAAAGGTAGCTGAGGCAGACAGAAAAAAAAAGCACAAAGAGCTGCTTGGTTTTCCATGTGCAGCCCTTGTTGTTCCCTGCATCGCTCACCAAGCCAGTCCTGCCTCCTTCTCAGGCAGACAGGGAAGTAGAAAATTCACCACTGACCTTGATCTCCTCTTCTGGCAGAGGGTCCGGGACGGGAGAAGACTTGTCTCCTGACCCTAGCCTTCCCTTTGACAGCTTGGGACTAGAACAAGAAAAAGTCATTGCCCGATCCCCACCCACTCACAGCCATTCATCCTGGGGCCCCTTTCATGGAATGAGCTCTACAAGTCATCGTTCTGGTGAGGAATGCAGGGGCATGCGCTCAGATTATAAATAGGGGGTGGAGGACTCCTAACCATTACAAACACCGCTTGTTCGGTCTGATTCATAAAAATAGAGGTTAAGAATATTATTGGAGTGTAAAATGTGGTGTTTTTTGTTGTTGGCTTTTATTTTATTTTTTGTTTTGTACAAAGAGTATCAGTTGAAAGCACATAGTAACACTTACAGGTGCTTGGAGTACCTTTCTGGATGCCCAAGGACCACAGACACCGAGTGGAGAGGCCTACGGCAATTTCCGAAAGCTTTTGAAGAATCCTGCTGCCAAGTTGTTTGCTTGCTCCCAAGCCTCTAAACATGCCAGAGTTACTTTGTTCATTACACTGCTTCCCTGTGAAGCAGCGGGTTGATTTAAACATTCTCCTTCTGACCCATAAGACCTTCAGTGGTCCGGTGCCTGCAAACCTGCACAAGATATTTTCTACCGAAGTTCCAAGTAACTTCAAATTATTATTTATTATTATTATTATTATTATTATTATTATTATTATTATTATTATTATTATTATTATTTTTACACTACACTTCTGGAACATTTTGCCAATTTGCAGTCCGCTCACTCACGTTATGATTTTTTTACACCCGGCTGCTGCTCTGGAAGGCTGCAACACGTACCGGCCCATTGCTGGTATAATTACATTCTGATTACTGCAGTTATAACAGTTTCAAACACTTTAGTGTGTCTTAGAAAAAAAAACAACAACAAAAAAACCCACAAATCCTTAACGTGGAGTGTAAAGAAAACACTCCCTGCTTTTTAAAAGGGAATACCACTGCCAGAAGGCATTTGCTGCTCACACTTGTTTAGCATGCGGTGGTTAAGTGGAGTCGCAGCACACCGCCAGCCCTACTGCGTCTGTCACGCTGCTCAGCAAGAATGCTCTCGCTGCTTAATGGCTTGGGTTTTTTGTAGGATAAAAAAGGAAGCGTGTGTTCACTATCATAAAGTGCATTTCAAGTTAGTTTAACAGACCAATGGATCAGTTACCACTTGAGAGGTGACACAGTGTAGACAAGATTAGGAGTACTTTATTTAAGTGCCAGACTTAGATCCTGCAGCTTGATGAGCCTGTTGTCTGCTGTCCCCTCATTTGGAGCAGCGTGTATTTCATATAACAGAAGTTTATATACCTACGTGTGTGTGGGTGTGTGAGTGCATATGTGTGTGTGGCACAGCTGTGGGGACCAATATATGAAAATTATTACTTTCATGTATAGGTAAAATAATTTGCTCATCATTTCAAAATATGATAGGTACGTTGGGGATTAAAATCCAGAAAACTCAAGGTTGTTGGTGTAAGATGGGCATCATCAGGAGTAGTCAGCATGGATTCACCACGGGGAAGTCATTCCAGACCGACATGATGAGCTTCCAAGACAACATGACCAGCCCAATGGCTGAGAGGGCAGTGGGCATTGTCTTTGTGACTACGTTAAGGCGTTTGTCCCACGTAAGATCCTCATGGAGTAGCTTTTGATGTAAGGCTGGACGAGCAGACAGTGAGATGGATCTAAAACTGGCTGAACGGCTGGACACGGAGGGTTGTGGTCAATGGTGCAAGGCCTGGTGGGAGGCCAGTAACAAGTGGAGTACCCCAGGAGCTGATACAGGGTCTGGTCCTGTTTAACAACTTCATTAACGATCTGGATGACAGGTAGATTGCACCCTCGATAAATTTGCAGATGACAGAGAACTGAGGCTGTGGCTGACCCACCAGAGGGCCGCGCTGCCATCCAGGTGGGCTCAGCAGGCCGGAGAGGTGGGCTGGCAGGAGCAAAGTATCTACAGCAGGCTGAGGAAGCTGATCCTTCTCCTCTGCTCAGCACTGGTGAGGCTGCACCTGGAGTAATGTGTCCAGCTCTGGGCTCCCCAGTACAAGGCAGACCCAAACATACTGGAAAGACTCCAACAGACAGCAAGTTGATCAAGGGATGAGAGCCCCTCTCCTGTGAGGAGAGGCTGAGAGAGCTGGGACTGCTCCACCTGGAGCAGGGGAGGCTCAAGGGGATCTCATCGGTGTCCTTCAATACCTGAAGGGAGGGTGCAAAGAGGACGGAGCCAGGCTCTTGTCAGTGGTGCCCAAGGACAGGGCAAGAGGCAGCAGGCACAAACTGGAGCACAAGAAGCTCCCTCTGACCACCAGGCAGCACTTCCATGCTGTGAGGGTCCCTGAGCGCTAGCACAGGCTGCCCAGAGGCTGTGGGGTCTCCTCACTGGGGATCTTCAAAACCCGCCTCGACACGGGCCTGGGCACCCTGCTCTGGAGCAGGGGTGGGACCAGATGAGCTCCTGAGGGCCCTGCCAGCCTCAACCATTCTGTGATTACGTGGTCACAAATGCCCCAACTGGGCAAACAGTTAAGGCAGAAACTTGCATTCTTAATCCGTCGATCATGAGATGAAAATCCACATAGCAGAAAAAAAAGGCTATTTTAAAAGTTAAAAATAAAGAGAACATATTGTAATGACATTTGTTCTCATTGTTCCCTTCACACAGTTCGTTACATTCTCTCTACATAGGCCCTAGGATTGCAGATTTTCCCATGTTTATTGGTATAAGAAATATCTCAATAATTTTCTCAGACAGGGTCTTCTGGGAAGCTAATTTATTCATTTATTCACAATTGCAATGCTGTGTGTCCTGTGAACAGGGGTGCACAGTAAAAGCATATCATTACCTTATATCCCCTATTACCCGATGTTTAATTCCTCCCCTTTCCTCACTGGCTGAGTACTACAGGCCCACAACCTACACTTGTAACTACGCCCTGTATATACATTTTTATTTGACTAAACTTTAATTCCTTTGTTGTTGTTTTTTGTTTGTTTGTTTTGGAAATGGAAGGGCCCAAGATTTTGTAGCTTCTTGTTCTTGCCAATTCTGCAAGTGTTTGTCTTGTTTTCCGTAGCCATTATTCTTATCCTGGGACAGTCTCGTTCTCTGGAGATAATCAAAACCCGCCCAGCTGCCATCCAGCACAATGCGATGTCTCCCCATGCTGAGGTCACCCAGCAATGGGCTCTGAGGTCACCCAGCAACGGGCTGTGACGTCACGGCCCTCGCTGCTCATATTGGGGCGCCGGCAGAGCCCGTCCCAGCCTGGCTCGTGCCTGGACTCCCGCTGAGCGTTTGTGCGAGGCTTGGAGAGGCGAGCAAGGATTTGGTGGAGCTGTGCTGTGGGGCCGCCGGCAGCTGCTCTCGGTGCCCATCCCCACAGCCAGTGCCCGTGTTTCCCCGGCCCTGCCTGGCTCAGGCAGCCGGGGCCCTGTGAGGCGCGCTCGCAGCAGCGCAGGTGAGCTGTGTGGGGACACGTGCCCCGGGGCGGCCCGCGGGGGGCATGAGACGGCCCAGCCGCGGGGCTGGGGCTGGGGCTGGGGCTGGGGGGTTTCCTGCTGAGGGGCCGGGGCACAGCCAGTGACCTTCTCTCTTCCTCGCAGCGCGTTCAATACCTGCTTCTGCAGTGTTGGTGCAGGGGAGCAGCTTGTCACCATCAGCTCTCCCCAGCCCAGCCTGAAGATCATGGCCACAGAGGAGGAGTGGACGTGTCCCGTCTGCCGGGAGGGCCGAAAGGACGTGGCCTATGCGACACCATGCAACCACCAGTTCTGCCTGGGCTGCATCCAGCGCTGGGCAAAACTGAAGGCGAGCTGCCCACTCTGCAGGACGGGCATGAGGACCATCAAGGTTTCCGTGCGGGGAGAGGAGGACTACTTGGAATGCATCGTCTCCCCTCCCTCAGTGCCCGTACCTGAGGGCTTCCAGGCAGGCAGCGCCACCACCTCCCACAGCCTTGCAGCGCCAGCTCTGTCCTCTGTGCCAGCCGAGGAGAGGGATGCGGAGCCCGGTACCCGAGCTGCTGTGGGTGACCTCCTGCCCGAGGACTGGGCCGTGCTGTTCAGGGAGCACCGGGACATCCTCAACCCTGTGCTGCCCTGGCTGCGCTGGGAGCTCTCAGCCATCTATGGGACACGCTGGTGGCAGGCGAGAGCTGCAGAGAGCTTCCTCCTGCACTCCCTGTGTGTGATGGGGCTGGACAGGGACGCCTTGATTCATCACACACAACCCGGCATGGGGCCCCACACCATGCCGCTCATCGACGGGCTTGTCAATGCCATCGTGGGTCTCTGTGGCGAGGAGGCATGGAGGCTGCTGGGCCTTGAGAGTGGCCGCATTGCCAGGGCGCAGGAGGACAGCCCTGCAGCTGCTTCTGGTCCCATTGCCTCCATGCAGGGAACCATCAGCACCAGCCCCACGCCCTCCAACAGCAACACAGGCCCTAACATGGAGGAGCTGCCCAGCACATCCAGCGCTTTCCAGCGTGGGGGTCCCGGTGAAGTCCCAGCTGCAGCCAACCCCCAGGAGCAGGAAGAGCCTCGTGAAGAGCTGGGGCAGGAGGCAGCAGCAGGTCCCTCTGCCCGGGGCTGCAGGCGCAACTCCTCCACTCCTGGCCACTCATCTCAGGAGTCCCGGCGCCCCAGGAAGCGCACCCGGGCAGGCAGTGCCCAGGACTCCCCCCAGCCCTGCAAGAGGCCGCCCCCCCGGCGCCTCTAGCAGGGCTCCTGGTGATCTTAAATCAAAGAACAACAAAATATATGACTATAGCACAGAAAAAGTCCGTGACTCAAAAGTGTGACTCAGAAGAGAGCTGGCACAGCCATGTGCATTCTGCTGCCTTCTCTCCCTTTTCCTGGTGCCATCCCCGCGTCCTGCTGGCCCCCACTGTCCCTCACACCCACGACGGCAAGAACGTCATACTTGCAATGGTAGAAGCAACCTTGGGATGACTGGAAACATATCCTTTGCCCCATGCCACTGCCAGGAACACAATCATGGGCTTTGAAAAACAAGTCCTATGGCGACATGGCACCCCAGAAAAAGAACTGAGTATCTCAAACAACCTCAGCGACACTCGGGCCAAAGAGCATGGTATTGAGTGGGTGCATCACAACCCCTGTCACGCACCAGCCTCCCGCTGTCCCTCAGAGACGTTACGGGTCGCAGCTGCCGCCTCACAGCGCCGCCAGCGGCCGTTAGAGGCCGTGCGCAGAGGGGGCGCGTGTGCCTTCAAGGCCACCGGCGCTGGGCGCATGCGCGTCTGTGCGCCGCGCCGGGCGGTGAGTAGTACGCATGCGTCAAGGCGCCGCACCGGCCCTCTCCGCACCGCCCTGCTCTCCTCACACGGCTCCGGCTGCCCTCCGCGCCTGTCGGGCCGTGCGTCCGGCTCGGTGCCCCCTGCGCGCACCGCCGAGCAGCTCGCCTCGCACCCCCTCGCTAAGCATCCAACGGGGCGACGCGCGGAGCGCTCGGATCGGCGCCGCCTGCCGTCTCCGCATCCTTTTCTGCTCAGGCATCGCGGCGGGCAGCCCTCAGCGGGGCGGGGTCCTGGCGGCGGAGGGGTCCTGCGGTGACCTCGGCGGTCGGCAGCCGGCGCGGGGCCTGGCGGGGCGGAGCGGGGCCGGGCCGGGCCGCGCCGGGCCCACGGGAGCCGAGCGGGGCCGATAGGAGCGGGGCGGATTTATGCGCTGCGAGCGGGGCCGGGCCGGGCGGCTGGAGCGGCGGCGGCGGCGGCGGGCGGGAGCAGCATGGTGAGCGGCTGGGGGGGGGTAGTTAATTGGCTAATTAATTAATTAGCGCGGTCCCGAGGGCGCGCAGAGCCCTCGGGAGGCTGTGCGGAGACCTTGAGCCCTGTGTGCGGGTCTGTAGGTAGATAGGGGGTAAAATCTACCTAAGTTAGAAAAAAAAAAAAAAGCTATTCAATTCTGCTAATATTCAGATATTTAATTAATACTACTTATATATGTTTCTTGATTATGTGCGTTATGTGAAAGGAAGGGTAGCTCTTCACCTCCTTACATGTTTTCTTCCTTTCTTTTTATTTCTTTCCTACAGGGATTAGAATACTGAATATCAAGGCATCGAAATAATTCCTGTTATTTGCAGTATTCCACCCATCTATCACTGCATTTCAAGATAATTTTGGAAACCTCTAAACAAATATCCCTTTTCCTTTCAGTGTAGGCCCTTATTTTAATAAATGGGGTGCTTTTTTCTGTTTTCCGATGGGCTTGAGAAGTCAGTTCCACTTTTCTTTGCTAGTTGCTGGCAGTGAGGACAAATGCTCCTTGGCCGTGGTTCCATGGCATACATGAAAAAACGTTTTTTCATAGTCCACTTGTAGGCTGTCTGTAAGCTGCATTCTCAAGCACCAAGTCAGTGGTAGAATGAAACGTGCAACAGTTTCTTTTGCATCAGTGGGCATGCAAATTAAGTCACTGAAACAACTGGAAAACACTGCTCCGAGTTGCGGCCACCCACACTCACCTTTGCAGCTGTAATGCCTCTAACACAGGCTCACAACTTTGAGTTCTGCACAAACATTTAAAATGTTTACATTTAACATTTAAATATAAAATTTACATAAACATTTAATACCATGAGGTCGTGGTGTTTGGAGTGCTCAGTATTAGAGTCTTTCAACTTTTTGTTTTTGGAATGATTCTTGTAATGGCAAAGCTTTCAATGCAAAAAAACGAATGTTTTGGGGAGAGATTTTCCGAGTTTCCAGCTTGTGTTTTGATTAGGGAAATATGGGTAAACTAGATTTTAAAAATCTGTTAGTTGCAATATGATTTAGCCTTGGATTTTTTTTTCCATTGTAGTAGATCAATTTTCAGTGTTCTGGCTAAGGGATGTTCTCTATCAGTTGCTGCAGTAATAATGATAATTTTATGACTTTAAAAGTTGCCTTGGTTCTGGTCATGAGATTTCTACAGCAGTAACTTGACTTGCCTGATGTTTGCTGGTTCTGTAATCATGATGCTTAGATGGTACTTGTGCTTCTTGTTCCACTGAGAACAAAACAGAATTGGTTGGTGGGAGAATACATCTTGATGCAAAGGCAGTCGTGCTGCTGTTGACTGCTTCCATCTGCCTGTTTGTGACTCTCCTTTGAACGCGGGGAAAGACACTGGTCAAGGCAGACTTTACCTCTTGGGTGGGAAAGACCCATGGAGGTGAGCGGTTTGGTGGTAGTCTGGAATTCCTCACGTCTTGTTTCACACTGTTTGATATTCTGTACCTTTCTGCTATGTTGCAAACAGCAGAAAGAGTAGGAAAATACAAATTCAGGAAATTTTGGTCGTAAAACAAAGAAAAAATCCAAATTTGAAGGAGACGTCTCAATGTAGATGTCTTTCCTAAAATCAGCTTTATGCGTTTTTGATATTTACAGATGGTAAGATATTCACTGTCTCAGATTACCACCTGTATAAAATATCAGTCTGGCTTACAGGCATTTTGTAAAAGTACTCTTTTTCATAGGAAGCATACATTTTAAGACTTTGCACAGTGAGCTCAGTTTTCTTTGACCATCCCATATAATATTTTATGATACTTAACAAGCAATCTTGAATTGCATTTGCATTTCTGCAAAGCACTGTTCTGCTTATACAAGCTTCAGCATGTATATGTACATAGAGAGAAAACTCTGCCTGTGGAAAAGTCTGATCTAACAGTAAGAGCCACAATGTGCCATTGATTAAATGGCATTTCGAATATATTGTATTCAGCTCTAAGGCGTCACAAATACCATCACGCTTTTGGAATTCTGTAAGAGAGGAGTATTGGCTATATCCTAGAAATCTTGCGGGTTGCTACTAGTATAAAAGCTTTTCCACATCTTGCCAAAAGGGTCATGAATTTTCAAGTACGTTTGTGTGCTGCCATGGAGAGAGTTTGCTATGCCCTGCATTAACATCTGTAGGATACTCCAGTGCACTCGTGCAAAAATCTTGCTCTTGCAAGACTTGCACTTCAAAAAGTAAGTGTCGACGCTGTGTTTCTGAACGTGAAGCTGTGGATTGGATGCTCCTGGCCGCGCTCTCGGGCGTGCAGTGGTGTTGCTGGTACACCGTTCTGAGCAGTCCCCATGCTGTGTGCAGCTCTTGGCTTCAGACCCAGGCCCCTGTGCAGGGCTGGAGTTGGATGTTGTTGCAGACAAGTAGTTTTAAAGTCCTGAGTAAAGCTGGGCGCTGAATTAGTAATATACTGCTGTGTGTGGTGAGACAAAACCTTGGAGGGCAGAAGATGAGGTAAAACCCTGACATGGTGCTACAAGAATAACCTTGGGCAAGGTCAAAATGAGGCTGAAGCCATGCCTTGGCATAAACCTCGGTTATCTTTGTTTTGCGTGTTCTGTAAATAAGTTCATGATGAATAGAAAAACGTCCTTTAGAAGTACTACTTTTATAAATGTTTTTTTGTTTCTTTTGGTACTATTACGAGAGAGTCATAGTTGTATTATAAGTACACATCTCTTGTAGATAAGAGTATTGTAACGTTATCATAATTACTTTTTCTTACCTTTTGTTCTCCTAGTTATCACCAACAACATCTCCACTTACATGGTGTTAGAGGTATAGACTGTGAAGGCCAAAGTCTAGGTTATACTTTATTCAAACTTGCCATATTGCCTTTTGGGCTTATCATCGTTTCTGAAGGCTTTAAGAGCCTGGCTATTTTACCTTCTAATGCAACTGTTAACACCTCTCTTGTAGACCACTTTGGCATTCTCTGTTATGTTTTATTAAAAATGTCTTGTAAAATGTGTGCTATGTTGCACAAGCAAAAGAAATAATTCCATACTTCTTTCAAGGTCCTGGAATTCAGTGCTTGAGAGTTTTAAAACACCTCTGACCAAAGATCTTCCTCTGAAACAGAATTTCAGCAACTCTAAAATTTATTAAACATTGTAGTCCCTGGTTGTTCTGTTTCAGTCTCATCTTTGACCCTGGGGTTGCTTGCCAGCCTCTATTTTGCAGAGAAACTGGACGGTCGTTCCTTTGGGCTGAGTGCTTCTCAGCCCAGTTCACATTGACAGAAACGCTTCTCTGATCAGCAAGATACTGATTTATACCTCCAGTGTCTTGAATTTGGCTTTCAAATTCCAAGCTGCAGAGCTGAATCATGGCAGGGACATGGATCTATGTGGAATCAGAGGATGCTGCAGTTGTAGGAGATGAGCTCAAATTCTTCCATTTTCCACAAGCTGTTCTGTAACTTTGTACAGTTTACTTAATCTGTGCAACAGTTCCTCATCTCTAAGATGCCTTTTATGAAAGACTTTTTCTTGTAAAATTGCTTTGTCCTTGAACAACATCTCCTTCAAATATTTGTCATATTCTGTTAAGTAGGGCTAGATTTCTTTTTTTTAAGTTGTGGATTTCTGGCAAAATGCTAAATTCTGTTTCCTCTAATTTAAAGTGTGTCAACAGAGAATAAGGTATTGGTTCCCACCAATACCTAATCTGCATTTATATTCCTGAAATGAGTGGCTGTGTATTTAAACTGATATTAGTGGTAATAAGAAGACTTAAAAGCATGTGTGAGATTTTTTCTAGACAGGGCCCAAATTGGAATGAACTCTCTATTTTGTGGTTTTCTGTGGGGAAAAAGTGCTGTGACCTCATGTTGCAATTTTGAGATGGTTTGGGATGGTGTGGGTTTTTCTAGAGACTACACGTGTACTAGTACACGTGTAAATAAGTAGTTTGTAAGTATGTGCAGGTAGAAGAGTTGGCACAATGTTGTGCTTCGCACGTGTTATTTTGAGTGGGCATAGTGCCCACTCACATTTTTTTAACTTCGTGTGACAGCTTCTCTCTGGTAACCTACTGCTTTTGGTTGATTACAAACATTCAGAAATCAAGAGAAGAGTGCACTGATTGCACGAGTGAGTGTATCCATTATTAACTGCTTGAAATGTAGAAAGATACCAGAAGGCAATACCTGTCTCAAAGTTTAACTTAAAATCGAAATTAGCAGTATTGTTGCTGCTGTTATGTGTTTTGGTTTTTTTTCATTCCTAAAAACCTGCTAGGTTGTTTCCAGTTGCGAGCTGAAATATTTTTGTAGGTGTTTCTGTTTTTAAGGAACACAGGAGCAACCTTCGTGGGAATGAGCATGGTGAATTCCTGCTGAAAGGGAGCGGGGAGGATGCAGAGAGGCATTCAGTTGCTTAAGACAGAATGATCCTAATGGGATCAGTTACAACTTGCAGCCTTCACTCGAGTAAAGAAATGGGTTTCTCTAGGGGCACTTCTAAATAGTCTGTTGAATTGTAAACATTTTAGCTCAGCTAGTGGACCTCCTACTTTTTTTTTTTTTTTAAACAACTGCCTTGATTTGCATCGTTTTCTTTCCTCTTAGTTGCCTTTAGTTGAAGACTTCAGCAAACAAGCTAGGTCAAGGGACAGTGGTGTTCCAGTCCCATTATTTGAATGTGAGAAATGGTTAGGCTTATCCTAAGATGGTCAGAATAAACACTTGGTTTTAGAAATGTATGGTTTTGTAGACAAGTTTACACAAGTATGTAAACATACGTGTATTGTAAACAAGTATGGTTTTGTAAACAGGTTTTTGTAAAAAGGGTATATAGTTGATGAGCAATATAGTAATTTAAACATATCAATTATATTATGCAGACGGCTTATTTTAATAGCATTTCCTTTCATTTTAGGTATACATCCCCTTAGGTAGGGAATGGTTTTGAGTTGTTTTAGTTGCGTGACTTCAAGACGCCAAGAATCCGTAATAAAAATGCAGAGTTTAAAATAATACATAGAGATTTCAGGACTAAGCTGGATCATAAGCAAAAGTAAGGTCTTCTGAAGTACGTCAGAGAGTTGATGAGAGTAATGTAAAGGAGCGGTTGAAACTTCAAGGGTGCAAGAGAGGCTTGAGTACTGAAGGAACTTTTGATAGCTGAGGAAAACCCAGACATCTTATTTCAAGTTACAGCAAAGTAGGAAATACTTCTAAGTGGTACTTGAAACCTCATTATGAAATGTTTGATAAAGTTTATTCTAAGTGATTGCAAATGGAAAAAGGTAGTTTATGCTATCTTGATCTTCTTCAGTCCTGTTTCATTAAAGATGATACTGGACATCGCCTATAACAACTGATCTATGATTTTCATAAAAGCAGAATTGACAACACAATTTGTGATTTATTTAAACAAAAATTATGTTAACCGCTAGTTGTGTAGCAGGTGTCTGTGGCAGGGACCTGACTTTCATGACCATGCTGAAGACTTTTATGACTCCTGTCTGAAGATTGAAGACCGTGAGGAGGGGACGGCATCCACCTGATCAACTGGGGGTAAAAAGCATCTCTGCTAACAGGATGGCGAACCGGGTGAGGAGAGCTTTAGATGAGCAGTGATGGAGGAAAGAGGTGGTGACTCACAAATCAAGAGGAGAAAGTGGTGGTCTGAAAGTCTTTGAAAACAACTGATCAGGGCAGAATGGGGCCCACTGATGTATAAACATAAATAAGGAAATACCTGTACACAAATAACGAGGTCAGCATTAAGGGGGAGAAGCTCTCATACCTCTTCTGGGCCATTAGCACAATTGGTGCATTTCTAATGTGACTGTACAGTAACGCCTGCAGCATGGGGAACAAAGGGGACATGGGGGGTTGGTGTGGCTGTGATTTCATTGGGATATGAGGGAGACTTACTGCTTGAGAGCAGCAGGGATGCATGGAGGTGTACCATGGGATGAGGAGTGAACTGTCTGAGAGCTTATGGGTGAGTTGTATTAGGGCTGAGCAGTATGCATGATGTAAGTGTCTGCTATACACAAACGTCTTATTCACAAAGGTGTAGAAGATAAGCCCGTCTGCAGACAGCTGGAAGAATCCTCATGTGACTGGCACTGGTTCTCACAGGGTACTTCAACCACACCAACATCTGCTGAAGAACACAGGAGGATACAAACAATCCAGGAGGTGTTAGCTGTGCGTTGATGGCAATTTCCTAACACAGGTGACTGAGAAGGTGATGAGGAAGGGTGCTCTGTTGGACCTCAGACTTGCAAACAAGGAAGAACTGGTCAGTGATGTGAACGCCGGTGCAGCCTTTGTTGCAGTAACCATCAGATGGTAGACTTGAGGATCCTGGGAGAAGGAAACAAGGCAAATAGCAGGTTCACAACTAGTCTTCAGGACAGCAGACTCTGGCTTGTTCAGGCCTCAGCTGGAAGAATCCTGTGGAGTATGGTCTTGGAGAGAACAGGGGTCTGTGAAAGCTGGTTGACTTTCAGGGATCACCTCTTTCAAGCTCAAGAACAATAGATGATGATATGCAGGACGTGATACATGCGGGTGAACATACAGCTCATTGCAAAACTCAAACATGGGAAGTATGCAAGAGGTGGAATTGGGGTCAGGTCATCTACAAAGCAGGTCTAACCAACCACCTGTATTAGGACCAGTATCACCAAAAAAATGCAAAGGGTTTTCATAACTGGAGATTACTTGCTCAGAGGCGCATCAGAGCCCATTTGCTGTCTGGACAATCTCTAGCGAGGTTTGCTGCCTGCTGTGGGCTCACATTTGTGATATCATGAAGAGGCTACCAAGCCTCGTGAGGACTACCACTCAATCCTACTCTTTCAAATGAGGCTGCAACAAGGAGACTCTGAAATATCAAAAGGGGCTTTATATATAATATTAAAAGAGCTGAGACCGTTCAGCCTGGTGAAAGCTAGGGAGGGATTTTGTCCTGGGGTATAAATACCCTGATGGGAGCTGGGGTGGGGAATTAGCAAGATGGAGCCAGGCTTTTTAAGAGTGGTGCTCCATGAAAGGACAAGAGGCAACGTGCACAATACAGAATATTCCATTTAAACATTAAAAGAAGAAAAAAAAAGATTAAAAAAAAAAGGTGAGCCCGTCTATGACTTCTTTGCCACTGGTTAATGGCATACTGCTTCTGTATATAGAAATATTTTTACCTCTTGACCTTCTATTACACATTACGTCAATACAGAGCTACTGAAGTGTAATTCCCAGCTTGTACAACTGCAGACAGAAATATTTTCTCTTCAAGGCATTGTTAGTAACTAGCAATATCCAAAACGTTATGTCTAAGAATGAATTTAAAGGTAAACATGTACATACCATTTCTTAAATGTAGTATTTTGTGTGCTAATTGAAAATGTACATATACTCCGTTTCACAGGAAAGTATTCCCCAAAATAGTTTGAAAGAGTGGGAATATCTAATTTGGCTGATCCTTTGTGTCTTTTCAGTGCCATGTTTTGGTGAACTTTCCTCATATTGGTTGGATAGTTTTTCTTCTTCTATTGCTTGTTATATGTTAAGTTTGAAAGTCTTGGAAATACGAGAAAATAAAATGTACATACTTCATGTTTTTAACATGGTATTAATTGATAGAATTTCATGTGCAGGATTAAAGTAATGTGATGCAATGTTGCTTTCATTGTTATTTAGCTTGAGAAGTTTAACGTTGCTTAATAAAGCAACAAGAAACAAGCAAGAGCTAACAGTCAGAATTAAAGCTTGCTGAATGATGAGGGGTGAGAGTACTGCTGGCCCTGCTCAAGTGCCAAATCTTGATCAAGATTTGGGCGATAAAGTGAAGTTACCTCCATTCCTGTGCACCCTCCCCTCCCTTCACCGTATGTTCCTTTATTTCAGTAAGGAGCAAATGCTCTGTACTAATAGAAGGTTGACATTTCGAGACATAGATGTTGTAAATTCTTAGCTCCAGTGGGTTTGTTTGGTGTCAGCGCTTAAATCATGCCAGAACTGAAATGACCACAAAAAGCAAGATTATAGTCATAGTCGGTGGTGTAACATTGAGGTGTGGCGTACCGTGGAGTGCCATGTCAAGATGTAGCTTCACAACCTGGTGAGCAGAGGCACTCTGGTGCAGGCAGCATCATCTGTCAGAGAGTTGCTGATGCTACTAGCCTTGAGATCCACCAACACCTCTTCTTTTAGGTGATACACGTAACTGATGATGGCAAGGTCCAGGTGATTTATTGAAAACTGATACAGCATATTTTTTTTTTCCTGTCTAGTTTAAAAAGAAATGAAAAAATGTTATCCCTGTGATATGAAGGTGCTTTCAATATGTAAAAACAAACAAAAAGGTTCATCAGCACTTTTTAGAAACACATACTGACTTGTTGTTTAACTTATTCCTCTACAGGGTGTGATAGGTGTACAGTTGGTGGTGACCATGGTAATGGCTAGTGTCATACAGAAGATCATACCTCATTATTCTCTTGCTCGTTGGCTTCTCTGCAGTGGCAGGTAAGATTAAAAAAAAAAACACACACAGTTGCTACACTGCTTGTGAATATGATAAAACAATTATGCATCAGAGTAGAAACAGTAGAACATACCAATTTAGTTTAATTACTTTCCAAGAAAGCAATCCACTGTTCTTGAACTTTATTTACACAGCACTGTGACACCTGACTTACAGGTTCAAGGTATAACAGCAGTGCTGCTGGAAATGGAGTCTTGTTTGTGCTATTAATTGTATCAGCCATAAAGTTAGCTGTTGTCCAGCTTCTACATTATTAAAGACAAAAGCTGCATACTTTAATATTGAAAAGCTAAACTATATACAGAGCTCTAAAGAATATATTCTTAACAATGCACCTGCTGATATACAGAGTGTGTAGGCATTTATTAAGAATCCTGTTTTTTTAATACTTCATAGGACAGGATTAGTATAAATTTCAGTATAAATTTCAGTATTAGTATAAATTTCAGTGTAGTACTTTCATAACAATAGATCAAACAGATATAATGAGTTGCAAGGGGAGCATTCCCTGTGTGTTTGTATCCATAATAACTAAAAGCAGCTGCTGTTTTGAATGTAAATCAGTATCTTAAATATTAAAAAATAAAAATGAAAAATAAAGTTTTTTTTTTTTCTTCTGGGAGGAAAAACACTTTGTATGATTAGAAGGTAGTATGCCATCTTTCATAATTGTTAAAATTTTGAGAACACAAAATCTCTGCTCTTTGAGTTCTGAAGGAATATCCTTGAATAATAATGTGCTCCACAGGATTCTTAACTGGTCTTGTGCAATTTTCCACTACCTTTTTACCTCTGCATCTTGGAATTAGCAGTGTTTTATTCTTTTCAATTTTTCTCTTTTCAACACTGAAATAATGGCCAATGAAAAATGACTCTTGTTTAAATGTTAATTAAGTATTACTTGTTAGTTGGAATGGAAAACAGATTTGTGGGCAGGCAGATGATACAAAGAGGAATCATACTCTTAATTGTTATGAGAAGTTTCATTGTTGAAGTATTACATTGTTAGTGAACTCTTGAAAATTTTTAGTAAATGTGAAACTGCAACCTTTGTTTTTTATGGTGTGGTACTACTCTAGTGTTTTTATCAATGATAATTCAAACAATATTTTCTACTTTAATGTAATATTTAAAACATTTGTTTACATTTTGATTTAAGAGGTTATATATTTGTCTTTTTTTTTTTTTTAAAGACTTGTTCAATATTAAGCCCTTGTTCTTCATTCTTCTGGAATTTTCAGTTTCTGGATCCTTGTTCTAAGGCATACCTTGTGCCAGTGAAAGGGAAAGGTTTGCTTTTCAAATATGTTTTGTCATCCTTTTCTCTTTCTTTGCACACCTACAGATTGATAAGTACATAAAGCAAGTTTTTTGTACTTGTGCTCCCACTGAAGTCAATGGGAGTATTGTTATTGCTTTTCATGCTAGTAACCTTGCAGATCTCATTGTTTCTTTTCAGTGCTCTATTTATCTGGTAACTATTTTAGTGCATTGTAGTTTCAGTCATTGTGAATAACCCTCGGAATACAAGAACTATGTGAAGAGACAGAAATACTTCTGTTTTCCAGAAATGAAAGCAAGCCAGAGGCTTTGCTGAAACAGGAATCTGAATTTAACTGTCAGAAAGAAAAATAGTTATTTTCTTACTTTAGCTGACAAGTTTATGTTAACATATTTTCCTTAGTGTTGCACATTTGCAAACAAGTGTTTTCTTTGACAGACCTGTGTTAGTGGGGCGGTGGAGAGTGTTATACACATGTATATGTACACCACACACGCTGCAGTCCAGCTTTCCTAGGAAATGTTACCACCTTTTCCTCCTTCCTCTTGTCAATATATTTCAGCTAATCTGTGGTTTAAGTTATTTGGCCGAAACGTTTTTCTTCCAAAGAGGTGGGAGGCTTTTCTAAGTGAAGTCATCAGAAATACCTACAAGAGAGAGCTCTCACCAAAGGGGAGGGAGGTTAAACACGTTACCAGTAAAGCCAGCATCTCTAAGTTGTCTAAGAAAAGTTGGTTTCAAGGTGCCTGCATGTGTGCATTCAAAGTCCATTAAAAGAAAGAAAGGCATTTCAAAATCTAAGAGTTCTTAGGGTGGATACAAGGTAATCTATTCAGTTGCAGAGTGAATAAGTATTGACTGTTGAAAAATCATTTACTTATATTTGAAAAGGAATGCAAACTTTTTCAAATGATGCTGCTTTCAGAGCTTCAACAGAATACGAATATTCACATTTATTAAGTAAATGAATTTGCGGCCCAAGTATCTCCATAGACCTTTGCATTTTTAACTAGTAAAACTGTCTCTACCAAAATGTTGCTTTTAGGTTGCTCAACCTCTTCTGTCCTTCTATTTCCAAGCCACTGTAGGAAGACAGGAGAAAAATGGTGTACTGTTCTGCATTTATTAATGACAGTATTCGAATTAACTAGGGCATATCTGTGCTGGTCTTGCTATTGAGATTAATTTGAATCTATCAAAGCTACAGGGTTGTCTCAGCTTTAAACATGCATAAGCTAAAGCAAATACAAACTAAATATTTTTTCAGCTCTACCTTTATGAAAATGTTTGAAATCTTTTGGTTTTAACATTTTAAATTGAAGGCTGTAAGGTTTATTTAGTAAAAGAACCCTCTTGTATCCTGTTAGTTGTAATTATGAATCACTTGGAACACAATTTTGTAGTGTAATTAAGACCAAGTTGTTGTTTAAGTATCCTTGATTTGTGTTAGTATACTAAACAGGTAAAGAATTTTGGCTATAATAATCTCACATTCACTGATATAGATTTGAGTGGTCCTACTCGATGAGCTTTTTTTAACCAGAGTAATAATGATGGTTATGGCTGTTTCTGATTATTACCCTGTGTTAACCTGTAACACAAAATAGTGGCTTTCTCCACAAAAGGACTTCCACATATATTTGGATAAATTTTCCAAGTCTGTTGCTGTTTGTTGTTGGGCTCCTCTGCCTTGGCATTTCAGCATGGAAATCAGAGTGACAGTCTTCCTAAATGTGAAGGGCAGCCCACTTTTGCCACATGGGAAAGACTTTATTTCAGCTACCGTGGTTCTTGCATAGGAAGAAGGATAAACCTTTGAGACTGAACCATTTCTCTTTTTTCGCTTCAGAACTCCCTTGTCACCACTTGCCTTTTAAATAAGTGGATAGTGCATTGACTCGTGCAAGGGGAGAATCTTACAGCTCAGCTACATGAAAATTAGTGATTTTTGTTTTTTTAAGTAACACTTAAGTGTGAATCCATAAATGAAATAATAGAACATGCAAATATCTTTCTAGGCTGCAGTTATATACTTTTAATTTATAAGTATCTGTGCTTTTGTAAGCCACGGTGTTCATTTCTTCCTTTTTCTAGTTAGATTAAAGTTATCAGAGGGGGGGTGTTGTTTAGGACAGAAATACAGGTGTTACGATCTGGTCTGTGTAAGAAGAAGGACTGATAATAGTTATTTGCTTTAAGAAGTGAAGGGCATGCTGTGAAGGATAATGGTAAAGCTTTCTAATGTTATGTAATTAGTGACTCATCCTGAAGAGTGCCGAAGTTTAGCTGTGGCTGTTTGGTTCAGACAGTGCTGATGCTTAAAAGGGTATTTTGCTTAGGTATTGCAAATGACTGTTGTTTCAATATGCATATAGATCTGTGTTGATACATAGTTTTTTTTTTTTTTAAATCACTAAATTGCTAATGCTGACACTGTGTTACATGAGATTTTCTTTTTCATTAGTTTACGATGGTATCAACATCCTACTGAAGAAGAGCTACGGATTCTTGCAGGGAAACAAAGAGGGAAGAGCAAAAAAGATAGGTAAATATTTGTCATACCCTTCCTCCCCCCCCCACCCCATTTTTTAATATCATCCATAAAACAACTTTGCTGTCAATCTTATGTCTTTGTGGCTCTAAAACTTCGTGTTGCATATGACTACAATGCTTACATTTCCACAGCTCTGTACTGAATTGTTTTTTCAGTTTAGAGGGAGTTGAACATGTCCAAATTGTGCAGGATTAGATAAATCTCAGTCCTTAAAAGTGGCTTGTGAAATTGCTAAGGACTTTTTTAATGAATCTATTCATTTCATGGAGACTGAGGAAAGCAAATCTTCTGTAGGATTGGAGCTCTTCATGCTGAAGCAAAAGAACGAAGATTTGAGTGTACTAGTTGAACACAGGATTATACTGAGCCACTACTCTTAGACAGCTATGAAAGAGGTAAATGCGCTCCTAGGATGTATTAGGTGAGGTATTTCTAGTAGAAGAGAGAGGGAAATAGTAATCCTCTTGCACAGGGCACTTTTATAGAACTTGACCGGGATTACTGTGAACAGTTCTAATCACTCATTTTCAAGAAAACTGAATTCAGACTTGAACAGGTGAACTGCAGGGTGGCGGGGATCATCCAGAAAACAGCCGGTCTACAAGAGGAGGCTAAAAGAGCTTGGCTTTTTTAAGCTAGGGATGACAGAGCTGTCCTTCAAATTCCGCTGGAAACAGGTTTCTCCTGTTCAGTCTTGGGGATCTGGAACACCTTCACCAAAAGTGCAACAGCAGCAAGAGCAGTTGGAGGAGGTGGAGCTTGGTGCGTTAGAGCTTGCTGTGGTGCAGAATTTCTGAATTGGCTATGTTTAAACCAAACAACAAAATACAAAAACATTCTGTCTTTCTTTTTGGTGATCCGCGAGGTTTTCTGTAGTCCTTTGTCTTTTATTCCAATATGATTTGCTCTCTTACTATTCCTAACACCTGTGTTAATCCACAAAGTTCACCTATAATCTATGAATTGTGCAATTTTTTTCGATTTCAAAGTTTTTAAGTTACATAGCTAGGAATTTTATTTGCTGTGTTTTGAGGTAAAGAACTAAGTTGTCACCTTAGTGTTAGGTAACTTTAATTTAAAACCTCGCTGTATCTATCCACTTTCTGTTAACAAGTTGAAGCAAAAAAAAAGTGAATAGAATTGTGAATAAAATCTATAATTGTCCATTTAGTCAGTGATACTTCCTAATTACATTTTTAAGTCCACGAATAGGAGCCTTAAACAAAAATCACATTACAAAATAATTTTACTTTGCTAATGTCTTTCCTCAGTGTTGCCAGTCTTCTTCCATGCAAAGCATGTGCGTGTGTTCTCACTTTCAACAGAGCAATTGCATGCTCTGCTGAGTGAAAGCATGACAAGTTCATGTAAGTTTAAACTTCATAATCTTTGGAAAATTTACTGTGAGACGTAATAGGAACCTGTATCATAAGCCACCTATACATACGTTAAGTCCTTTTTCAACTATTAAGCTGTTGCATATAATGTTTCAAATGTGATGTTATACCGTTGTGTCTAGGCAGTCAAATCTTGTTGGTGTCAATTACTATGATTGACATAATTATCTTACTACATTAATATGTAACCAAGAAAATACATTTGTAATAAATAGGTAAACATTATTAACAGGTGGATAGGAAACCTCAGAGGAACCAGGAGGGTAATACAGAGGCTTAAATGTTGCTTGTATTGCTTTGCCTTTATAAAATGAAAATATCCTTACTTTTCAGTCAATGGATATACCTCTGTTCCCTCTAAAGAAGCTGCTGCTGTTGGAGAACTACTGACCTACTGTTAAAGTAGGAACTATTCCTATTGAATTGGCTTGGATATTGGCTTCTTTAGGTTGCACCAACTGGAATGCAGTGCCCTTTTGAACCAAGGGGATGTGAAACAGAGCAGGAGAAATAACACATTTATTTGATTTTTTCCATGTCACTTCAGGTTAAAGAATGTTTTTCATCAAGCTTTTAGTCTTGTGAAATGTAGTGCCTGCTCCTTCAATAATTTTTCAGTTTGAAGTAATAAGAAAAAAATGGCGAAAGGAGATCCAAGGAACTTGTTTGAAAATTGGCCTTGGAAACAGCTGTTGTGTGAACTTGTATTTTACTAGTCTGTTTTACTCAATGCATATTACATTTCAGAATATTATGCTATAGGTTATCATAGCAGATGAATATTAGGTGGATTTTTTGTTTCAGAGTTGTGTTGTATTAAATTGTTAGGCTAATGAAAAGGTCCATAGCTACAATGAATTACTTAGAATTAAAGCTGTTAGACATCCTGGGTATGTCCTGTGTCTCTTAGATTATGGGTCCCTTGGGATGACTAAAGTGTAGGAATTTAGTTGGTCTGAAATGACTTCAGTTATCCAAATGCTTATCTTCATCATGATGATGGTACTCCTGGGGGCACGCAGCAGAACATGAGTATAATGGGGGACAGGGAAGCATGCAGAAGCTTGGGCACTCAAGCAGCTGGGCAGTGCTACAAGTTCTCGTTTAGACTTGTGTACAGGAAATTTTTGAGTAGTGGTTTGTATTTCCATCCTTATATTGCAGTTTGTCCATTAAAATTCTTGTGCTTTGGGTGATAGTAATATCAGTATCATCTGAAAAAATAGTATTTATTGATGCCTTCTGCTTGTATTCTCAGCTCACACGATAGCTGAGAGGATCTTATTCTTTAAAAGTATGTTCATGATTGATTTTTCTTTTTCTTGCTTATCCTAGTAGCTCTTCTTTTTATGGAAAATCCACCTCTCCTTTTTCTGGTTTCAGAGGTGCTGTTCTAAAGAATTCTAAATTCTAAATTCTGTTCTAAAGCATTCAAAGAATGCTGTTTTGTTCTAGCCATTGTGGTTTTTTTTTGAGGTCTGTGGTCTTTGTTGTTGTTGTTGTTTTTTTTTTTTTTAACCTGTGAAAATATTTTTGATCTGCTTCAATGATTTTTTTATATATAGTGATGAAGTAAATTTTACCTAGGTTAGTGATGATCTGTCAGCCCATTTTATGTAACTTAACTTGTTTCAAGCTCTTTTACAAGCATCCTCAATTTAAAGTGTAGTGGTATGGCTTATTTTAAAGCTTATGATGTTAATATAGTTTCAGAACTCCAGCTAAAAATGCACTTGGTGCTCTAAATATCTTTTCTGGTTTTTATTTGTCTATTGTCTTGGGGGGGGAGGGGCATGGGCGGGGAAGATTCTTTAAAACTGTTACTTCTAACTAGCAATTTGAGAAACAAAACATCATGTTATATATGACGTTTTTGATAATACTGTATTTGAAAGCTGATTCAGTGGAACTAGAAGAGGGGAATGATGATGTCTAAGTAAGCCTATAGTATTTCTGTACACAACCTTTTAGATTATAAAACTGTCTTATAGTTCACTTTGCTTGATGGCTGGTAAGATACATCTTTCAAGGATCTAGGTTAGCCCAGTTTAGGCAACAGTCTTGATATTATATTAGGCCCCAATGGGCCTAATACTATTTTGGGAAATTTGTTTTATTTATTTATTTTGGTGTGGAGAGGAACCTGGCCTGGACCTCAACTGTGGAGTCTTAATTTAGCTTTGGTTTTCATCAGGGTGTTTGTTTATCAGGATAAATATATTCTGCTCTGTAGATGTACTCAGATCACAAAACTGTTGAGACTGGCATAACTTCTTAGACAACTCTATAGCTCCCTGACGGTCTGAACAGCGAAAGCTTCCTTTAGAGAAAATTAGTCTGGAGTAATTGATGCTCACCAGGTCTTGTTCTAGGACATACTGAAGACCCCGCATATAGAAGCCACTGAGACCCATGAGTGTATGAGACAGTATATGACAGTAGTATGTCAGAGCGTTGAGAGATAAAGCTAGTAATTATTGACATGTGTTGCTGTTTCTTGAGATGTTTTCATATTTGAAGTTGAATTAATGCTTTTAGCTAGGTAGATAAAAATGTTTGCATTTAAAGGAAGAATGGTCTTCAGACTTAAATTTGAAATGCCATTATGTAAAAAAAAAAAAAAAGTTGATACTGTGTTATCTGTGTATATTTTATTTATCTATTTATTTATTGTTCTAGGAAATATAATGGTCATATTGAAAACAAACCTCTAACCATTCCAAAGGACATTGATCTTCATCTGGAAACAAAGTCTGTGACTGAAAGAGACACTATAGGTAAGAGCAAATAGATGCAGACAGAAATGCAGAGTTCTTTTAAAGCTTTTTTTTTTTTTAAAAAGAAAGTACTTGGAAGTTTCGGTTACTGTTTTTTGTTTGAAATGATGGCATTATGTATCTTGAGCAAACTGTGTTTTACTTTTTTTTTTTTTAAGAGAGTGAAGAAGTATGTATATATACATTAAGCAATTGCCAGTGAACGTTTAATCTTGAACATGAGAATCATAACCCTTACATAGAAACTCTAACTAAAATTAAGCGGAGAGCCATTTTCTGTTATGATGTTGAGATCTGAATTAGGTATGCTCTTTGAAATTATGAGGTTAATATATAAAGGCTGGGATGATAAAATTGTAAAAATCTTGTAGGCTTAGAAATAGCTGAATAGTAACCCAGTATCAATTAAGAGAGGTAAAGAGAGAGGCTCAGGTTAAGAGGAGAGATCGTTGAATGGAAAACGTGACTGTTGTTGATGCTCTTAACTTCGATAATGTGGATCTGTCTAGACCTCAATTACTTGAAAACAAACTTTAACCATCACTGTTTATGTCAATAAAATTAAAATTAAAAATATCACATTTTTATTACATTTGCAAATTTGTATTTTTCAGCATTGCATTACTTTCCTGAGTATCAGTGGCTGGTGGATTTTACTGTTGCAGCTACAGTTGTGTATGTGGTGACTGAAGCCTATTACAGTATTGTGAAGCCCTCACAGGAAATGAATATCAGTGTAGTGTGGTGTCTGCTTGTCTTGGCGTTTGCAGTGTATCCTTTTCTGTTTTCTTAAATCATTCTATCAGTTCCAAATAGCTTACATCGTTTTGCAATTCATAGAAAGCTCTGAACTATTGGTTTGCAGAATACATAAATATTTATCGTTTGGAAAAAAGGTTGTATAAGCTAGTGCTATCGTCTGGTAATGTATATGCTGTACATGCTCTCTGTACATGGTGGTATCAGCTGCTTGTAAACATTTATTCCAAACTGTTTATGGAAAAAATACATGTACATTAACATAAAAGTCATACTCTTAAGCAGTATGTGGCTGTTGTAAACCCAAGACATGTTAACAAATATATTGTTTTGCCTAGCCTTGCAATGCATTTCTGTACAAATAGTATTTATAATTTTTGAAGAAGCGTGTGATTTACTGCCCACTTTTCTGGTATGTTTAGTCTGATACTGCCTTAACTAAATAATGTATGTAGTCATTTAGTTTACAGTTTCATGCATGAATGCATAACTCTAGATTTTTATTTCTTAGATTCCATAGAAAATAGAACGTGTAGGCAGCTGTAGGAGCAGAGATGGTACTGTGTTTTCAGTGATCTGTGGAAAGCTACACTTGCTTCTGGAAATAAGGGAAACAAAAGCAGAGTATTTTAGGAAACAGGCAATATCAAGCCATAAAAGAAGCAACTGTTGCATTTGTTTTTACTGAATAAAGCAGTATCAGATGTGGATGCTTGTACAGTAAGTAACTGCTTTCCACAGAACAAGCCAGGCTTTGGGGAGGAAAGTTGCCTTTTAAAGATGAGAGAGATGATGAAGCAAAGAAATTGAGTAAGGTCCTGGAGGAGTGCAGGTCATGCGGAGACGAGTTAGAAAATGAATTTGTGCAACTTCTTTGTTCCCTCAACAGCTGACAAGTGGTTGAAGTATCAAGTTAGATACAACAGTTGAATATTCAAAATCGATCCTTCTGTGGAAATGTCTTTTCAACACAGAGCCTTACAGTGATTTCTTTGTTGTTTCTCGCTTTTTTTTTTCATATGTTAGCTGTAGCTGGTGGTGTTATTTATGTAAAACCTGAACTCTTGGTTATAACTCTCAGATATAACTTGGTTATATCTGGCTGACAGTTCTGGATATGCTTAATACTTTTCTCTTTTTGATATTTGTTAAAATAGATGCTGCCTTTACCATAAGGGCAGACATTCCTTTTCTGACTAACCTGAAGTATTAATGGTATGCAGAATTTTCCTTGTAATGAGTAAGAACTTCTTGGATGACAGAGTTGATACAAATTCTGGAAAGAAGTGACTTGGCAGTAGCTTGCGTCCAGACCAAGTATTTCTACATTGACTCTTATTTGTTAGTGGAAAGACCTATGGTACAAAAAGTGGTTTTCTGATCTGCTGGGTACTGACGAGAAGGTCTCTGCTGGCTCTTGTAAAACTTTTAATGACATATTAGCTATGTTATTAGGCAGTCTTTTTTCATTTGGTTGGATGAAGTCAGGAATTACAGTTTAGTCTCAGCAGACAGTCAGAGGGGGAGAGAGAGACAGAGGGAGACAGAGGCAGATGCTGCTTAAGAAATAATTAATGAAAGCCAACATCTCTGACTCCCATTTTGAGAATGAGGAGGAGGTTAATGAACTAATGGAAGACTTCAGGTACTAAAGACAAGCACTCTTAACTTTGTTGGTGGCAATGATCTATTTGCTTCGTCTTTCAAATCTTGGGTGTAACCAACTTAAATAATACTACAGTGATTGCAACTGTACGTGACATGCAGTTGTGAATTTTATATTGCCATGGATTATGTGTGAAAGTTGACTGCAACATTCATTCTTACGGTGGTGTTTCAATGCAGTCCTAAGCACTGCTTTCATTTAGTCATTCATTCAGAGAAAAAACAGTTGGAGAAAGTTATAAACGTTAAGTTGCATGGCAGCTTTCTGCTTCAGTAATATGAACATGCAAGTGGCTGTTGGGGTCTTTTTCTGATTGCTTCTTTCTGACCTGCTGTTTTCACGTAAATTGAGCCTACACCAACATTTTCAGGTTTGTCCTATTCTGTCCCAAGCATTTGAGATCTAATTGAGCATTTGGACCTGAAGGAGATTGTAACAGAGTGCGTGGTGGAAGCACATTACTTGTGTTTTCTCACTAGCCTTCGTACGTGACTGAAAGGGAAGTATGGCAGAGAGGAAGTAGCGCAATTTTTGTTAGAATTTAAGACAACTATCAAATAATCTGTGGTTTCTCTTTGAAACACTGGTATGAAGCATATTTCCGATTCTAAAAATCTTCCAGTAGATTGTCAAATCCCATAATTATATGTGGGATTTCAAATTTAAGGTCTGCTGTGGAAATGGACAGGTGATTTTTTGTCCATTGTCAGAAAGAAATCATTTTGCAGCATAAAAGGACAATTGTATTAGGTGAAAACTAAATTTAGTGTGTGTATTGGTGGCATGATGTATAGAAGTACTCAGACTTTTTTAATTGTAAGATCAGATAGAATAATACTAAAAGCAAAAGTTCATGTGCTAGAAGCTGAATTCTATTTAACAAACTGAACAGTTAACTTCATTTTTTAGTATTGTACCTGGGCGTGTATTAGCTAAGAAGCAATTTTTTTTTTTTTTTTTTTGCTAACAGTATACTTTGGAGAGAATTCTTAAGGAATTCTAGTAGTTTGTTGGGGTTAGAGAAAGGCTAGAGAAATTGAAGTTCAAAATTCATGTGGCACTTCTGAAAACATAGACAAATCAGGGAAAGCCTGGAGTAGAATGGCCTTGTATGTAGGACCAAGAGTACCAAAACAAATCCGTGGAAATCAGAAACTCGCATACAAGGCTACTCTTTTGTTTTGAATGCATTGTTCAAACAGTGGAGCCTGAATTGTAGAAATTTTAATTAATCACCTCAAAAAAAAAAAAAGTCTACCTTTTGGATAGTTTGTGAGCTGATGCAACAGAAGGTGTGATTTGTTATCCAGTGGTAGGTACGTGAACAGTTATTCATGAATTGTACAAAGGAAACAAATGGTTAGAACTAGTCTTCTAACACTGTGCAAATTTTATTTACTGTTTTTTTGTTTGTTTGTTTGCTTTCCTGTGACATAAAACAAACCTTGCTTTTATTGGAGGCTTCTTCACAGAGTAGGTAGTGGTGTAGAAATCCTTGTAAAGTCACTGCTTCCTAATACTAAAAGGGCTTGACTTAATTACCTGTGTGTTTCCTGGCTGATGGGATAAAGTATTGTGATCCTGTCCAGTCTGAGGGGTTAGTGGCAATGCAGAAGACTGCAGTACCAGGGAGCTCAGTCTAAACTTGTCTTTGTATTAGAGTTAACATCTCCATAAACATGTTGTTATAGCATATTATTGGCATTACAGCTTTTTGGTTGAAGGGGGTTGGTGCAAAGAGTGATAGACAGAGGTATTAATGAAACAGTCCATTGTGATCGCTGGAAGCTAGGTGAGTGAGAAGAGATTTCAGAAGACTGTTTCATTCTTGTTTTATTACATCAGGCCTCTGTTATGCTGAAAATCCTTTAAAACTTACATGACTATTTAGTTAGCAATTCAGTATGTTAGGACCAGAAGTGGTCCGTCATCATGTGGTAGCCCCCATACTTTCAAATGAGAGCAGTCAATGTGACGTCAGGAATTAATTCTAGAACAACTTCTATTTTTCTGAAATTTGTAGAGGTGGCTTTTGTCAGAAGAAATACTCAAAATTAGTGAACTGAATTATTGATCAGAACTGTTAATGCAGCAGAAGCAGCAAGCATACTTGCAGAGTGTTGGGTTTATGTTTCATTAGTGACAGAATGTGGGTGAGGGTAGAGTAAGACAGGATTGAGAGATGGTCCATCTTAATAATTCCATGTTTAAATTGCTGTACTTGTACAAGTGTTTAAAATTCATGGTTGAGAACAACTGACGATGTCAAATTATTCAGTTGTAAGACTTTAAATAGGTGTTGTACTCAACCCGTTCCCTTGAAAGGGCAACGTATTTAGGAGAATTTATATGGTATAGGATAAATGAGATACTTCTCAGCTGCAAAACTGCCTTTCATCTTAAAACATTTAAGTAACCCAATTTCATTTATAAATTAGGAAACCTGACTGGCTTCTTTTGGAAAATGTATCAGTGGCCGTATTAAAGGAAAGCAACAGCCTTTTTTTAACTTGACTCAAGGTTGATGTAGAGAAACTCAGTCATCAGACCTTGAAATAACCTCTGGAAACTATAATTTTTTTTCAGTATACATGCAGTTAGAAATAATATAGAAGTTTGTTTTTCTCCTGTGACTCCAACAATTTTATGAATTTTATTAGGAACTGGAGGTGGATCTTTTTCTCTACAGCCATGTGCATAAATACCAGTGGACTGTATCATTTGAAAATTCCAGAATTTTATCAACTTAAAAGATAAATTTATTTTTCTAAAAAATACATGCTTCAGTTCTACAAGCATGTTTTCTTTTGTGACCAAAATAAAGAAATTGGAGGGGGGGAAGGAATCTCTTAATTTAGCACAGTATTCTCCTGAATTACTGTTTCAGTAGGTCCTGAAGCATAGGGCAAGCACTGAAAGGAAGTCATAAATAGAACTCAGATTTCTGTTCTGTAGTTCTTTCATTTTCTCTGTTCCTAAAACAGCTGAATAATCACCTCTGTTGCCTAACAGAGCGTTTCAGTCACACTTAATTTGCGTAATCCTTAATTTTACGTACAGGGAACTGAATCTGCAGTAGAATGGGAATTTACTATCAGGATGCTTTTTTTTTTTCTTCCAGATACTTTAGGCAAAACCCATAGTTGAAAACATGAAATAGGGTGTTTTAAAATCTGCTTATAGGTGCGTACTCTTTATCACAAACTTTATGAAGTACTTTGGATAACTGTGAGATTTGAAATAAGTGTATTTTCAATTTATGCTGGATATCCCTACCTGTAAAAAGGCACTTGGTTTAAGAATTATTTTTGGTGAAATATATCAAAGTTGCATTTTGGAAAAAATGTTTACAAGGTTGTGAATTATCTTGGCCTAACTCTTATATTTAAAAATCGTCCTGACGCTCTTTTAATGGTCGCTGTTAGAAACACAGCTTTCTAAAACAGTCTGTGTAAGTTATTAAGCATCTCTTTTTACGATGAGGTCTTCCTTTAGACTTAGGTATTAGATACCATACCAGTAAAGTATAAAGGGAGCTTAAGTTAATTAATCTGAACTTAAGAGTTGTTAGATGTTGTGCTTAGGCCAACTTACTGTTTATATGAGCTTATTGCTGTATTTTATTATTTCATACTGCTGAGATATGCAGTATTGCATATTGAGATAATTAATGAAATAATGAAATACAACAGCATATATGCTAAATACGTGCTGTTTAATGAAGTGCAATATTGCATAATTACCTATTTTTTTGAGATACGACTGTTTAAATGTTTTATTGAATAGATAACTCTAAAATGTATTTTCATATAATCTACATCTTAAAGTACTTCCAGTATTTAAAGAAATGCAAATATAGATGATTGTTATTGTGTAGTGGAAAAAAAACAATATATGAAAAGACCGAAGTCTCTTTTTTTCTTTTCTTTTTTTTTTTTTTTTTTTTTTTCGTAAGGAGGTAATGTCTGGAGTGATCTCTCAGTAGTTTATTTAAGCATGAACTGGATAATACCTGTCACTTGGGGGAAGAAAAATTAAAATACAGTGGGCTTTAGCTTGTAGTAATAAGTGTTGGCAGTACACTACAGAAATTTTAGTTATCTTCTGTTCTGTTTTGGAGCTAATTATGTTTAGAAATGCATAGCTCAGTAAACACTAAAAACAGTTTGATAACAGAGCAGGTGGCTTAGATGTTAATATTTGTGACTCTGGGGTTACATGAAAAGACTAAATATATCATACCAGACTTGCTAGATTTTTTTTTCAAAACGAGAACGGCATAGTTTTTTCTTTTGTATGTAGTACTAAATATGCTGTTATTTTATTGTGTTTGATAGTTGAGAAATCTCACACGCATGTGGAAGTTGAGAAACACAAGTGTCATATTTTCATATTTTTTCTGCTTAGTAAAAGTCATCTCACAATATAAGCAGCAGTCCTGTGGCACTTGTCGTGATTTGTTGTAAGGCAGAAGACAAACACATACTTCTCGTGAGTAGAAATTCTCTCCTTTTAGAAATGAGAGAAATTTTATCCCATTGTTGGTAGAAGTGCTTGTTGGAGCATCCTGTTCCTTGCTGTTTGCATGTACACTGTAGAGTTGTGTGTCCTGGAAGAATATCTGTGGCTCATCTCTGGTTAAAAACATATTTATTCACTTCCGTGCGATTACAGTTGTTGCATTCAGAAGTAAGATTTTGATTTCTGAAATTGACATGTATTAAATCTTGAATTATGTAGTTAGGAATACTTTTCATTTGAGTTGATATTTTACGTTGATGATAACAATTGTTTTATTTTTGGTTTCTTAAATATGTTTTGGTTTCTAAAATTCTTAAATGTAGTTATTTTACAAACTTAATTTTCCTTGACGTTTTTCTTGTGTAGTAAGGTACTGTTTTCATTGACCACCCATTATTTCAAAGTGGAAGAAGGAGGTGAAAGATCAGTCTGCGTCACCTTTGGCTTTTTCTTCTTTGTGAAAGCAATGGCAATTTTGATTGTGACAGAAAACTATCTAGAGTTTGGGCTGGAATCAGGTAACTCCTTTCTTTAGTGTTTGTAATGGCCTTATTCATTGCATGACTGGAAAAATGATTTCAAGTCTCTTAGGAATTTTTGAGAAACACCTATGTTAATATTAACTCTATATGTGATGCACTTGCTTTGGAATACATACTCTTAAGGATATCCTGTATGTTTTTCCTGCTTTGTTTTAAATATTGTGATATTAATGGGTTGTTTGTTTATATTCACCTTCCAGGCAAGGTTGTTTCCTTATCTTTGCCTTATTTTTGACCTGTTTTGCCTCGCATAGTAAAGTGAAGATCTACTAAAAAAAAAAAAAAAGTACTTAGTTTGTCAATGTTGATTTTGATATTTGTACATTTCATGACCATGAATTAAAAGATGTTTTCAAAGACTGAAAGAATTATGATAGCATATGAGTACTTTTCAAAAGATGTTCTGTTATGTAGCGTTTTATTTCAAGGGGTTCTGTGTCTGTATTGTTATAAATTACATATAATGTATGTGTCTCTGCAGGATTCTCAAATTTCTCGGAAAGTGCTATGCAGTTTCTTGAAAAGCAGGGTTTGGAATCACAGTAAGTTTTTGGAGATACATTGATTTACATTATGTTTACATTTATAGCTGAACCACTTGGATTTTCTTAGCAAGCATTTGTCTCACATGCTTTGCTCTGGTACATGCTTACAGTCCCTCTAAAAATGTGAAGAGGTGAAAATTATTAGTGAAAGTTATCTCTTAGTATTCATAAGTATCTTGTTGCATTTTTGTTTTCTCTTTTTAATTTGGACATAGTTTCTACACTGATACTTTGTAAGGAAAAAAAATGAAAACTGTAAACATTTTTTTCAAGGTAACTCTTAGACAGTCCTTCCAGTTTTGCAAAGATTGGTTAAAACAGAAGATAAACATCTTTTTGCTGTTCCTCTGGTATGCAAGAGAGTAAGCGTGCAAAAGCTTCAGATGGAGCTTGCAGTAAGGCTGGCATTAGGAGTAAAGTTTGTCTTTCAGTCACATTTTCAAGTTATAATAGTGTTTTCCTCTTACACCAATACATCTGCTTGCTATAGGACATCCAAGTTTTGTTTAGACTGTCACAGAAAGGTGTTGTTGCTTGTGATGTTGCTTCTATATACAGTTGCTGTTACAGGCAGCTATTGTGTATTGTAAAATGGACTTCTGCTACAACACAGTTCTTGCACAACAGCTCTAACTCCAAGCTCCATGCATTTATGGGGTATGTCACTACTGTGGGAGCTCAGCTTTGAATTTCTTGCTTGGAAGTTCTCAAGTACAATGCCAGAACTATGGGGTTTCTTTATTTCTGAAGAACAGAAGTCTCAAATTTTGCCTACTTAGAAAAGGTAGCATTTCTAGATACGAATAATCTAATGAAAAACCCTTAACTGAATCCTGTGTGTTTCATAACCTTTCTTCACTCTGGTTTTCCTAAGCTATTGCAAGTTTTCTAACTTCTGTATTAATTTTCCTGTTACTGTTCATTTATTTTTTAAACTTCTTGCAGTGCTTTGGCTGTTTACAGCAGTGATTGAGTTCACGATGGTGTCTCTTGGTAGTTTAAGTGATGTAGGCTAACTACCAATCTAAAACTCACATGGATAAGTAGAATTGGTTTTGTTTCTCTTTAATGCATTTATATGTCACTTGTTTTTTGTGTATAATCTAGTGTTTATTAATTCCATAATTCATTTCATCCTGGGTACTTTTTTCTGTACTTGCTACTTAATGCATAATTCATTAAAACAAACAGTATTAGTCACTTGGAAGAGACACGTTAATTGGACGCATGTATGTTTTTTATAAATTCGTGGAAAACTGCAGCAATAATTTTGACAGAGCTTTTTAATGGATAAAAGCAGAATGCAGGTAGTATATCATAAACGTATTCATTTTGTTTTTGATCATTTAAACCTGTAATATATATGTTCCTCTGTTAGAAAAATAACCACTGAATTCATTCCAGTAGCTTACACAGTTTGTTGTTAATTACAATATAAAATTACTCTTTTTTGTTTTGCTCTACTAACAGATTTAACATCTTGTAGGAAGTGGCTTAGGTTTGCTATTCACTTTAGTAGTTAAACAGGTGACTTGCTTGTTTTTGATTTTAGTTCCTGAATGGTTGTAGTGATTCTAGAGTAAAACTGTAGAATACTTTTTGATTAAATATTAGTTACTGTTGAGTTGAAAGTAATCTCTGATACCCCGCCCATCAACTTCCTCCCCAAGAAAATGCTTATTTCCTTTCTTTTCTTTTAGGGGTCCTGTGTCTAAACTAACCTTCAAATTGTTCCTGGCTGTTCTGTGTTCACTTATTGGTGCTTTTTTGACATTCCCTGGCTTGCGACTGGCTCAAATGCATCTGGATGCTCTGAATTTAGCAACAGAAAAAATAACACAGTAAGAGAAAATATATGCACATAGGTATATGCTACTCAGTCTTAAATCTTTAATGTCTGAAAATAAACATTCCACACTATTCCAACAAGAAGGTAGGGACTAGGATTTCTGCTGCTGCCTGCTTCTTGTATCTCCAGCAGACTTGCCACCTGCCTCTTTCTGGTCAACCTGTGCTGTGCCAGTCTTAACTTCTTTGCCTCGTAACTAGAGTCCCAGTTACAGAATCATTCCTCTCCTTTCCTTCTGTGAGAGCTCCACCAGGAATGTTTGTTTACTGATGCCTTTCCCCCATCATGTCTCTTTGGAAGTTCAGATAAATGTCTGGAAGAAGGGATGCAGCTGTAGACTTTCTTCATTCACACCCCTCCCCAGCTAGAATGGCACCATGCTTTTGTTAATAAATTTAGGAAAGATCTGAGGCAAAACAAACACACAAGCCCCCAAAACCTGAAAGAAAAAATAGCTTCAGAAAGGGAGTAAAGTGGAAAAATGTTTAAAGAGAATCTAAATCTCAATGAAAACTCTGTTAATAAATTTTGAAATTACAATAGCATACAGAAATTTGTTGAAATTTTTATAACTTTAAATGAAAGTAAAATTTATTTTTTCCAGTATTTCTGTGCTTCTTACATTATGATGACCCAGATATTTAATAAGGGTCAGACTTTAATACCAGTTTAAAGGAATATTTTAATTTTCAACTGCTCTTGAGTTTGGTAATGAAGTGTTTTCTCAGACTTAACTATCTTTTTAGCATTCTCCGGTTGAGTGAAAAACTCCAAATGCCTTTCACAGATCTTGACCTTTGATATCTAATAGATGTTAATGACATGGATGGAAGCTGTGGCATAGGCCATTGTGATTATTTAGTCTGGCCACTGCTAAGAGAACGATTATATTTTCTGAAATGAAAATTATTTATGCATAAACTTAGATCTTTTTTTTTCCAACAAATTCCCAGCTTAAGAAATTAATCCGTGTTTAAAGTGGGTCCTCCTCTCTTGGTGAATTGTTAACTGAGTACCCTGTGATATATTTGAGCTTATTGTAGTTTGAATACGTCCAGTTAGAACTGCAGGCTGTTGGCTTCTGTTTTATCTGCTGTTAAGTTTCTGTCTATGTGTAGGCTGTGACCAAGTCAGCTCTTAATCTATTCTTTTCGGCTAAATAAACTGCTTAGTTTTTCATTTTTACATGTATAAATATTTTAAAATTTCTTGTGCCTTTTCTATGACTGTGCTATAATTTTCCAAAGTCTTCCTTGATCTGTGGACGTGAGATTCTAGGCAGAAATATCTGAAACAGGACATCATTAATCAACAATTAAAAGGTTAATTGATAATCACTAGTATGGGGTCATGAAAAATAAATCTTGTCTAACAAGACAGGATTATATTCAACTGATTGTTGAAGATAACATTGTGCAGCACCAAGCACATTATTTTCAAAAGTCTAGCAATACTTTGTCTGTTCAAGTGGAACAATATAAAACAAACAAACAAACCACTCCACTGGATGGATTAAAACTTGGTCAGACATCAGTGTAATTAGGTAATGCAATTAGAAACAAAGAAGCATCACTGAGAGAGAGCTTCGAATGGGCCTGAAGAGCTCAGTATTTGCCGTTAGCAATGTGTTTTTAGCAGTGGGTAGATCGTTATTGACTGTTTGCAGTTGTTTGACAGTGACTAAAGGGGAATAGTAAATGAGGATGACATGTCATTGATACAGAGCTCTCTAATTTAGGTGCAGGAAAACAGTGCATTTTTCTGCAGTAAAATAGAAGCTTATACTTCTGTAAAAGAAGACATAGGGGACAAGCTGTAATTACAGAATGTGAAACTTAGAGAAAACAGTTACTCCAATCCGCCAAAAATGTAAATGGTGAACTGCTACTTCAACAGCATGGTCAAAAAGATTAAGATGATTCTTCTGTATGTACGGAAGGAGTAAATGTTGGGGAAGAACGGAAGAAAAATAATCCGATGTCACTTTTAATTTCAGTAGTTTGATTTTAGTTTAGCAGCAGTATGCTTCCCTGTATATATTTTGGAATTGTCCTAATCAGTTTGTACCATTTTCCTACACATTCACTCATTTTCCAGAGCCTACTTTGAGAGTCCTTCAGCTTTTCTCCCTCAGATAAACAGATGAGGGTTCATGCCACCATTTGGCATGTTCCAATCCATTAACCCAGTGGGATGCCTTAAGTAACTAGAAGCTCAGGTGAAATCCTTTCACAAGTTACTGAAATGCTTTGGACTCTTATTTGGTGCTGTTGAGTTCCCTAGCAACACTGGATAACTCTCAGTGCTTATTTCTTCATCTGAAACTAATGGTTTAAATGCTGAGGTGACAGCTTCTGAAACACACAAACATTTTAATGGGTTTAGGAAATTTGATTGTCTGAAATCAATAGTCTTGTGTTTTCAGAATAACTTTGGATTATCTCATACTTTCTGTAGTATAGAACTGTCCTTGGAGATGGCTCTACAGACAAGCCAATTCTGTTAGTGAGGAAGCATTGCGTTAACAAAAACACCAGATTTACAGCACTGTAAACAGTTTCATAACCGTTTTTGTTTTATTTGGGTAACACAAACTGATCGGTATAGTGGGGTACAGACTGTTCCTAGGGGTGGAATGAAGGAAGGTGGTTAATTTCAGGAAAAACTCCAGAAAAAATCTTCACTTTCACCTTTTAAATTCTATTGTCTCTCTTGTACTCAAAGAACTCCTTTTACATTAAGTGTGGTTTCATGCAGAGCTGCTAAAATGGAGTAGCTTTTTTTTTTTCTTGTAAGAGTATCTTTAATTGAATGTAAATACCAAGTTTCATTTAGTCAAGGTTCCTAAGAAAATTCTTCATTAAGCTGGGTATTCTGACCTCTGAGAACTTTTTCCCCTGGTCTGCATAGATAATGGAAATTAATCTGAGTGCCTTTTTAATAAAGCAAAAAAAAAATCTTAATATAGCAGCATATTTTCATAATTATCCATCTGAGATGTTGGCTGTCTAGATTAAAACTAATAGCTACTGCAGTTTGGCGTTATGCTATTGTATGGAAATTTTCAACAACTTTTACTATAGTGTGGTATAATAAAATGCATGTAGTTCTTTTGATTAGATTGTTAGAATATCTAAAATGTATTCCAAAGAGAACTTTTAAAATCACAGTCAGTGTGATTTCACAGTATGTAATATTACTGTTTTTTTGAAGTGTAAGTCATACTTCTAAATATACAGAAGTGATTTTATTAGTTATCTTTTTCCATCTATATTAAAGTTTGGATTAATCCTTGTGAATCTGTATCACAGGTTTCAACAGTATGGTAATTGTTTGCATTTAATAACATCCCCCACTTTTTTTTTTTCTTCTTTCAGAACGTTGCTACATATAAACTTCTTGGCACCTCTAGTTATGGTTCTTCTGTGGGTAAAACCAATCACTAAGGACTACATTATGAACCCGCCTTTGGGCAAAGAGAGCATACCTTTGTAAGACTCCCTTTAAAAATTCTTTCTGGGGTTTTGAGGACAAAGCCATAAGTCTAAGTAGTGCCCTGTGAAAGTTTTAGCAACGTGAAAGACTAAAAATTGAATAGCATCCTTCATTAAAGGTATTGTGGAAGTTACAGCTGAGCTCTAAAAGGCTTCTGTTGTATTAGAAGAATGAGTCACGGTGTTGAATGCTAAGGTGGTGGTTCTGAAAGAGCTGCCATCTTCTCACATCCCTTTAGTAGAGTAAGGGGTTGTTCTTTATAGGGCTGAAATACCACCTGGGGTTGTACTCTGACAAGGTATCTAAGGCATCTGAAGTACACACTTGCTGTATAGAACTGTGCATCTCAAAGCCTGCAGTTACCTGAAAGAGTTGCTTTTAGCATCCTGTCTTCATACTCAAATTCAAGCACTTAAGAGCTGTTACTGTTTACAAACAGATGGATAATAATTTGGATGTAATGCTGTAAAAGGGCTACTAAGAAGTGACAGTAAAGAGATAATCAGGGGTGGGAGTGAATATTACTTGCACACGATCTTCATAACTGTGGACTCTGCATTAAGGATTTTTGACAATATGTTTGAAGCTTTCTTTATGGAAGATACGAGCAAATAACTCTGCAGCAGTAGGCGACCTTTGGAAAACAGCGTTACCCTTTTTTTAATCTACAGAATGTCAGAAGATACATTTGACACCATGAGGTTGTGGATTATAATCCTGTTGTGTGCTCTGCGGTTGGCTATGATGCGCAGTCATTTGCAGGCCTATCTGAATCTAGCCCAGAAAAGCGTGGATCAGATGAAAAAGGAAGCTGGCAGAATAAGTACAGTTGATTTACAAAAAATGGTAAGTATAGTGGGACTACGGTTACATATTTGGAGAGATTGCTCTGATCAGATTCTGTTTTTCCCTGTTTGTTGTGTTGTCCTTGGAATTTTCATTCAGCTTTAGGTCTGGTGCCTACACTATATTTCCTATCAGAAAAACACTGTTACTGAGAAATTCTGTAAACCAAAATATGGAGAGATGTGTAATCTATTTTATGCAAACACGTTGTCTTTACCTATTCATCCGTTGTTGGAAGATACCTCTTCATGAAGTGTTCTTTACAATACTGTGGCAAGCATTTTGCTTCTCTGTGTATTCCTGTTCAGCATGAGAATTAACTGGGGAGTGAGTGCACAGAGTGTGTGGCGATTTGTTGCTACAATATAAGGGGAGGAAGATGGGGACAGTCAGGTTTAGATAGAAGGGCAAAATACTGTTACCTAGTTCAAACTGTGCTTTTTAAATTGCAGCAAAATTTAAGATAGGATAGTTATATTTCAGGATTAAATAAGACACATTCAGTTCTGTAAGGCCACCCTGAAATGTACTAGCCTAGCTACAAAACTGCTTGTCTTGATACTGTTGCAAGTAATAGGAAAGATTGGATTTTTTAAAGAAAAATAATAAAATAAACCATCAATGAATTAAGAAGGTAGAATTTGTAAGCTGTTGCATGCTGCTTGCAAAGTAAACTTTAGATTTCTAGTGTTGCGTGATAATGCTGCCTGATGATCTTGCTGAATTGGGGTTTTATTCCAGGAGGAATATGTCATAAGACAAAGACTGTTTTTTTAGGGTTGTCACTGTTACCTATAATCCTGTCCTTTTCTCTACCAAATATCCTACGGTCATAAGAAGACGGAATTTTTCAGATTTTTAGTTACAAACAAAGTGACCAGTATTTGCCTTCAGAGGAAAGGTTAGGAAATAGAGGTAGTAACAACTGGTTATGACAGACCTGTATGACAGAAGGCTGTCATGAATGCACAGCTTTAGTTTTGGGAGCTTTAGTCCTATCCACAAAACAATAATGTCTTCTGTACATGGTGTTTCTTAAGTCTGTTTATCCAATACGTCTGTGTCTTCTCTTTATGAAGCCCATGGCTACTAAATAAAGTTCTGTCTTGTTTTATTAGCCATGTTTGCTTTCTCTTCTTCTGTAATTCTTGCCAGTAGTCTTTTCTACGTGTCTTACAGTACTGATCGTTACTTTTTTTTATCATATTCCATCAGATATCTTACAATATTTCTCATGATTCTTCTGTCAGTGTTTTACTGTATTTTCTTCTCATGTTAGTTTTTTGATGCTTGCTCATCTCAGAGCCCTTTGAGGTTTTGATGTGTTTCCAAAAATGTAAGGTCTACCTTCATCTTTTTTGCCACCCTGTATTCTATTCTTTTCTAAAATCCAGTTAGCTTTATTTCATTGATTGCTTGTTATTGATTTTATGACTTTTTCCCTTCTTTATTTGATCTAGTCTTTTAGGTCAATAGCTTATATAAAATATGCAATGCAACAATCTAAAGAAATAAGGAGCAGGGTGTAGGAATAACCTCAGTGGGTTTCAAAGAGCCATAATGTATATCTGAAAGAAATTCCATTTAAATGCTTTGTTATTGATCATCTACTAATGACAAGTCCTCTTGTCATTGTTTTTAAAACTAGAAGAACTTGCTTTTGAAAAGGAACTGCAATGATAACCAAATTTTCATTTACTTTTGATGAAGCCTTGGACTGTGACTACTACTTCATTCGTATAGCAGGATTTAGTCTGTAAATCACTAGGGACTTTAAAAATTAACCATATATTTAGTTTTGATTGTTGTATATTGAAATAGGAGTCTTTGAACAGTAATATGCAGTGCTCATAGGCAAAATTGTTTCTGTTAGTTTTAACAGAACATACGCTTTTAATTATTTCCTTTCATTGTGCCCTCTCAGGATTTGATGTATCCTGAAACTGGAGTTCATCAGCTAGGGATTTCTTTGTTAGGTCTTTTGAAGATAAGATGTCACATACTGAAATAAGCTAGAAAACTTTTATGACAGCATTTATGCATAAGCGTTGTTTTTTAATAAATTGCTTGTTTTTCCTCAATGTGTTCATAAAGGGTTGGTCTGATCACTGAGAACTCACCAATAACTTTTATTTTCCCAGGTGGCTCGGGTATTCTATTATCTTTGTGTAATTGCACTGCAGTATGTTGCACCATTGGTGATGCTCCTTCACACAACTCTGCTTCTGAAAACACTAGGTAGGCAAAATTTGATGAACAAAAGTGTGTTCTGTCCTCTACAGGGCTTTTGTATTTTCAATTTACTGTGGAGAGTTAGATCATTTGGGTACTTGTCATCCAGAAATAGGTTGTGGTTTACAGCCATTTAAAATTTTCTGATATGTGGCTGTTAAGCTGTCCTCTTCTCTTCCAGCTTTTGACATCTGTCAATGATATGCTAATTTGTTTATTTCTGAAAAAAATGTGTAATACAACAAAGTATGCTGTTTATTTCCATTGAGATATTCATCTTTTTCAAAGTATTTTGAATGAACTATAAAAAGCACTGTTGATTTTAATTTTATGAATATCTGTTAAAGGCTTTTTTTCCAGTACTATAATCATCAGCAATTTTTTTGAAAAGAAAATGTGAGATATAGAGTTCATTTTATTTCTGGGATATCTGATGTCACTGTGTTTCTTACGAGGGATATCTTTCACAGCTTGCAATGCAATCACGGCAATCTTTTCGCAAAATGTCAACAGAGATAGACTTTATTAGGCTGCAGTTCATCCCATCTTGAAGCAGACATCTACATATAGTAGGATTAATGATACCCAGCACTGACAGGGGTTCCAAGGCAACTGTTTCAGATGTAGATGTTAGGATGTGAAAATGTAGGATGAATCCTACCCTAATAGCTTACTAGTATGGAAGTAATAGCTTACTAGATCAGGAAGTCATGTGGATGAATACAGTTAGTATTTATTTAATTATAATTATTTTGTTTGTGTAGAAACATATTTAAGATGATGTATAGAGTGATACAATTAGAGCAGAACTTAAATGTAATTCTACAAAAATCCGTTACTCACTTCTTTTTAACAGGTAATTATTCTTGGGGCATCTACCCGGAACTGAATTCTGACACTCCAGTAGAAAACAATCTGCTTCCCAATTCAGTTTATTCTGAATCTCCACCTGCTGATGGAAAGATGAAAGTAACTGTAGTACAAATAACAATGGCTTTGGGAAGCCTAAAGAATATTTTCACTCCTCTCCTGTTCCGGGGACTCCTGTCTTTCCTTACCTGGTGGGTTGCTGCTTGTCTCTTTTCTACAAGCCTTTTTGGGCTTTTCTATCACCAGTACCTGACTGTGGCATGAACAGATCAACTGATAAGTACAACGTCAAATTCTAGATACAAACCCAGGTACCCAAGAGGAGATGAAGATAAAAGAAGAAAGCTATATATGAAGAGAAAACATATCAGATTTTTTTAAAAAAACTCTTCCTCTGTGTTCTCAGGGTGAATATTCTTAAAATGTTTAAAATTACAACTGGGTTTGTTATTTTTGTTACCGAGATGGTAGGTAACTAATTCAATTATAGTAACAAGACTGACATTATTGTGTGGCAGGTGTTGGTGGCATGTTGAAAAGATACAACCTCTTTGTATCTTGGTTTCCATTGAGAAGATGTCACCCTCAACACTTTGTGTTTTAAGAATCAGCTGTCAGTGACTGAACTGTGTAAGTAGGCACTGGTTATGCTGATGATGGCTGCCTATTCAGTTAAACCTTGAAACTGAGCCATACAATGGAATATGAAAGGGGATTTTAAAAAGTTCTGTTGGATAGCTGTTGATCACTTTTCTCCATGAAAAATGAAACAATCCAACAGGACAACAGAGATACTGTATATTACAGTAAGAAAAGTTGTATAAAATTTAAATTTAACATAAGATAAACGAGTGGACCTGGCAGGTATTGCTGCCTAAATATTATGCAGAAATGCTTGCACAGTGAGAGGGGAATTATTAAAAAAAAAAAAATAAATATATATATATATATATATATAATACAGTCCCTGCAGTCATTTTGAAGTAATGGCCATCTGTATTGGTGCTAATATTGATCCACAGATTCCATTTGGATCTTTTAAATTTCTTCTTTTTAGGTAATAGTTAAATTCCATTGAATTCACAAAATAATAGACGTAGATTAGTGACAGCATTTAAACATTTCAAAACAGTTTAATCCTGCTGACTAAGAGTGTATGTATCTGTAATGTACATATAAATATATATTATATATCAAATATATAATATATATGAAGTTACAAAATACGGAATCTTTATTTTAAATTGCTGAATGTATATTACAAGGCCATGGGAGAGGTATACATGTGTATCTAGTTAATTCAAGATCCCATTTGAAATGAAAATTAAATTTGTTGAAAGTTCAGTTGAAAGGGCTATTTGATTTTTGTGCCTCTACAAAGGTACTTAGCTATACTAAAGAACTTAAGCTATTTTGCAAGAAGAGATCAACTTCAACTGTTAATGTTGAAATACCAGCTCTGTCGGATTGTCTCCTTTAGCCAGTGTAATCTGTGTTAACTTGGCCGTATGGTAACAAATAATATCTCTCAGAAATAATATTTTTCTGCGTAATAAACAGTTATTGTAAGGAGGAGCAAAGCATTAACTTTAAAAGCTTTGCTTCAGTGGAGGGTTAGACCCTACATATCAAACTGTTGTGAAACAATGAATTACAATGTTTTAGATGTTTTGTGTAGTTGGAGAACAAAAATGGGGATTCATATGTAGTAGCTTTTTTAAAATGTTAATATTACACTGCAGAGTTCAGTGCTTTATTTTTTTTTGACTAATACTGGCTACTTTTCTGTTACTGTTCTTTTTCTCTTGAATTTGTGCTTTGGCATATAAGCATTTATAAATGGAAAAGCTTAAATATTTAATATGTTGCAAACCTGCCATATGGGAAAGCAGACTGTCCATGAATGCAGAAAATTCAGAATTTAGACTGGTGATAAATTGTCTTGCTATGTTGAATGCCTTTTAAGTTATTTATTAGTTTATTAAGTTGCATTTGCTGATACTAGGAGAAGATTTATGTACATCAGCTAGTACCTACTGCATGCATTTGGGATGTCTTGAAACACCTTGCATGATTCAAACGGTTTCATTGCAGTGTAGTATTTCAGTGCTATTGGTGCTGTAAGCTTTGTTTTTTCACACCGACCTTTCATAGTTAACAGGGACAAAGACTCAACTGTGAATTAACCTAAAAAATATTTGACTTCGTAGGTTCAGGTTTTGAAACACTCCTAGGAAATGTCATTCAGATGAATAGAATAACAAATTATAGCACTGAAGGAAGTATTGTATCTGTTAGTTCAAGATATATCATTAATATGAAAATTAGAAAGGTCAGCTTTTTAATTTATAGGTAGGCATCCAATATTGATGTTTTATTCTGGAGAATACTAAAACAATACAGTGCAGTTTGATTCTGATTGTGAACTTGGTCCAAAAAGCTCACTACGTGGATGAGATGTATCCTATTGCTGCAATCTGAAGGACAGGAATGAACTTCCAATACTGGAGGAGACTTAAAAATAACGTTAGATAACAGTTTCCTTTGGCATAGCTACATATTTTGAAAGCTTGTAGTTTGTAAAAGTGAACTGTAGTTACATCAGCAGAGCTTTTGATGAGGAAGCACACTGTCTTACTCTTCAGGTGTCGCACAGATCACATGGAAAATATGCACTTGGATGTTGCTAGCATTAAAATCAGCAATTCTGTCCGTTTTTCCACATTTTGTTGTTCCACAGAACAGGATGGACGACCTTCTGGTCAGCAATTAATCTGAATGGGAGGTGGTCTTTCTTTGGTTTCACTTAATCATTACATAGGTCTAGGAGGTTTACTAAAAACTAACATACAGCAATAAACATCTTTGAAATGTGACAGTGAAGCTAGAGGGAGTATATTGCCATAGTTGTGAGCAGTGCATTTTACAACTACCTGATATGCTCAAAAATGGCTTTTAAAGTAAAACAGCAGCCTTGATAGTCCTTACTTCCATGAATATTATTTGAGCCTCCAAGAAGTATCTGCTCACTTGTTCAGGAAGCTCTTTTAAATCAGCAACTGGCAAATGCTTCCTCCAGTCCCTACACCCCCTCCCTGGAGAGCTTTATCAGCAGCTTGGGGTGAAAAAAGCAGCTTATAGAAATGGAAAAGCAGGTAAAACCTGTCAGAGAGGTTAGTAGTTTTTATTCAGGATTCTTAAATACTTGTTTTTCCTCACTGCCTACTACATTTCTGAGAGATTTTAGAAGGAAAGATTCTTTTGACAAAGAGTCAAAGTGTTTTTTTTTTTCTTCCTTTTTCCTGAATTCAGAACTCCTTTTATCACTCCAGTACTGTGACTTGTTGGCCTGACACTTCTTTCCTTCGGTCCACAGCTTTTTCCTACATTACCTACACAGAAATGACATAGCTAGATTAGTCAATGTTGCTTGTATTTTGATTTTTTATTCTTTTGGTTTGGTTTTAAGTTTACTTATCATTGCAGCATAAGTCCCTTTAAATAGTTTAAATAACTCCAAAGTCCAGCTGAAATACAAACTTGCCACCAGTTGGTTAAACACTGCACTTCTGTAATGGAAATCCCTTTAGACAAAGTTGGGATAGTGCTAAATCCAGGTCTTCCAGCAAGATTCAGGGAAACCCAAGTGTAACGCTTGCTCTATTTCTGAGATTAGAGAAATTGATTAGGAATGAGAGAGGACTGTAACAAGCCTGTTCTTCCACTTTGCAGGTGGTGTTCTCAGGCAGCACTTGTCCTCCTTTGATACCTTCTCAAGCTTTAGGATTTTCCAGGTGTTGAAGGACCTGTAGCAAACTAGCTGTTTTTTTTTTCCTCTTCCTTCATGTTGATTCTCTTGCAAGAGAATCAACAGCTAAAGTAATAATGGAGAAACAGGTATTATCAACACAAGAGAAATCCTTGTACAGACTGATGTGTTTTAGAAAATTAATTTCTATGGCAATTGATCTTTCCCTTCTGTTAGTTGCAAATACTGGAAGACAAATGAATAGAGATGTATCCTTACCTGGATTGTAAAGTCAAATTCACCAACAAACAAAAGTGTCATCAGGATATATCAGCACAGCAATTAGGTAGCATAATTTCAACGTATAGAATGGGTCGTGAGTACAGAGGTTTCAAGTAACTTCAATGAAATAATTACAAGTTTGTTTACTGTGTTGTAGCTAACTACAGCTAAATGGCAACAGAGGTCTTGGATTTAATGCATGAAAAATTTAAACTATCTTAAAACCTATAGAAATCTTACAGAAGGCCCTACAAGATTAAATGCCTTGTACATTTTTATTCTTAAAAAAACTATTGTTTTGAGCACTAGTTTGTTTTTCATGAGAGATTTTGGATGGTTTTGAAAAGTTATACTTTCAGTTTTGCCATTTGACACAATTTGTGTATGTTAGCCACAAAAAAAGTCATCCCACAGATAATTTTGTCCCTACAAAGTAACTAGAATGTTCTGGCTGTGACTGAAGAATTAAGTGCACAGTAAAAATGGGAAATCATGAAGGGAAGTAAGGCCAGAGAAAATAGGATTTCTCTTGGAGAAATCTTTCTTTTATGGCTAAGCAAAATCTTAACAGTGGAGGGCAAAAGCAGGTTGTTTGGATTTTAAGTGAAATACTAAAGGTAAATGTTTACCGTTGTGAGTAAATAAGACTTTTTTCGAGTACCTGCAGCCCAAGTCCTAAATCCCAAATGATGATTTAAGAACAATGTTTTGACCTCGCTGTTAGTTGCTCCAAAGAGCATCTAGACAACAGGTATTGAAACCAAATACCTGATCTAGTTGAGCAAGCTGATGCAGAGTAGTCAGTCTGTGCTGCAGAGTGATTTCTTGAAAGGTCTGCCATGCTTTGTGTCTTTGGCAGTGCACGTACTAAAATCGACGGTGTATCTAGTCTTCATTCTCAATACTAGGCAGAAGAGTTTTCACTCTGTGGAAGAGATAGTGAGACCAACATGTTATTTAAAGGCTGCTGTTACTGAAGTCTGTATATGCTGCACTTTTTCAGGTTTCTCGCTGTGGATTGCCTGGAAGGTTATGCTGTGCTGCACACTGTTTTGCATGCCAGTGTATTTGTGTTGTTATTACTTTGGTTTCAGTGGCATTTTTAATGGAAATTATTTTTAATCCTGTTACCATGGAACATCTTTTCATTTGTCATTAATACCAGCGCCTGCAACTAGAAGTCAAATACTTCTACACTCAATTTTTTTTTTTTAAACTTGGTGTCCAGGCTGGAGTGCTAACACGTACACAGTTTTATATCGATTTGTGGAATCCACCTGTAAATACCAAACTTTTTTCACATCATCACAACATCAATCCAGAATAAGGGAGGAAGTCCAGGTTTGCAGTATTTCAACATACTGTGACTCTGCTATTAAAACAAACAAACAAAAAACAACTAGGTTTTACAAGTAGCTTTTTACAAACTCCTTAGTAGTAGGCCATTTTTATTTAATTTATTATGCTGATGAGTTTTTTTTAAGCCTGGCTTAAAATATCTTCTGGTAAAGTCAGCCTTTGTTCTCTTTTCCTTTGTTCACTTTCTCTGTTCACAAATCAAATTTTGCTTCCCATGTATATTTTAATTTTCAAGAATGCATATTTAAAGTATTTTTGATAAAAAGCCAGGACAACAATAAACACTCCAAAAATTTTACTTCATAAAGTACAGTTCACACCCATGTCATGACATAACAAATGTTTTTAGTTTTCCCTGTCTTCAGTCATTCCTTTGTCCTGTTGTTAACACTCTACATGTTCTTAGTATGTAAGGTTTTCTAGGAAGAATACATGGAGCAAGATTTTGTAATAGTGATCTTAGGAAACTTTGTCTGATGTTTCAGTCATTCCATTTATGTGAGCCAATATTAATGTAAACATGCTATCAAATAATCTAAGCCTAAAAATTCTCATAGATAAACTTGTTACAGATTGCACAAGGAGCATCCTCCAAGTTGTAAATACTTTAAATTAATGTCTCTGTTGCTGGGACCAGACATAGATTCAGTGCTGTTGCTTTGTTAAGAGTCTTTAAGAAAAAAGCACCTAATACTGCCTACACTACAACAAACCTCAGAGTAGAGGACTCCCCATCCTTCATTTCAGTATTTGCCAAATGGACAAGGCTCTGATATTATTTATGTATGTTTTAGCTTCCTACTTCTGCTAAATTACTGATACAAGGTGATTTTTATAGTTAGAGCTTTGTAAGTATTATGATTGGCATGCTTCACACTGAAGGTGGTATTAGATGACAGTTGCATTACATAGACCTCCTGACCAGTGTTGCATCACCTGCGTCAAAACAAATTATTGCGTTTGCTCTGTGCATTAGGGGTTCGTTGGGACTTATGGACAGGAGAGTGCAGCACAAGCTGGAAAAGCTGAAGAGTATTTGAGGTTTTGTTGGCTTTTTTCTTCCTTTCCTTTCCTTTTTTTTTGTTTAAAGTCAGTGTGGATAATACCTAGGTGCAATTACTACAAATAATAAACAGTGTACAGAAACATTGCATTCTTTTTGTGCACCATAGACTGAAGTGCCTAAACATGGGTGGTCTGTAAAAGGCATGCTTAAAATTTGTTGCATCTACTTTTCTGGTTATTTTGCTAAATAATAGAAGGTCAGCTTTTGGAAAGAAAATGCAAGGACTGCTAGTCCTAAAAAAGGGGATATACTATAAAATTATTTCCATAAAGCTTTTGTTATGTAGAATGTCTACGTGTTTGTAAACGTTATTAAACACTGGAGGCAAATAAGATTTTGTAGAAATCTTTTCCGTTTGCATTACTTCAGTGATATTCTAACAGCTTTGCCTACTACCTGATGGGTAATGTAACACCCCACTGCCACATATACATTATTTTCTTCCTTTTTTATGATTGAAGGAAGGGATGTGTGCGCAACTTTGAAACAGTATAACCAAGTTTTTTAGTGACACCCTTGATATTACTTACGCCCCAATTCTGCAGCAAACTTTGGCCAGGTAAGTAGTTCTGCCTGAGTTCAGAAAGACTGCACTGAGGTTTGTCACATCCTTGTGGATTTGGGGTACAGGGAGTACAAGAGAAGCTGCATTGTAACGTGGCTGTCTGGGACCGAGCAAAGAAAATGCACAAGTTATGTGTACCAATTTCACAGAGTGCTTTCGGGGTATAGAATAGCAAAGTCATCCTTACCTGTAAGCTACTTCCCTGCCTCTGAGCATGGTTGAGCACTGAAGGTGAAACAAGACTAGTCATATTCAGCAGGCGGACGGGGGAAAGTGAAGGAACAGTAGGTGCCTACCCCTGAGTTAATTATGCACTCTAAATGTGAAGTGCGTGTAAACTGAAACGGTGTTACTGGTTTAAATCTACCAAAGGAAGCCTTCCTCCAAGGAAGCCTTATGAAACCATTTTGAGCTTTTAGCTCTAAAAAGTGGCTTTAGCAACCTATACTGTATGTAGTACACTGTTTGGGAACGCTTCCTCCAGTAAGTGTGCTAAATGCTTCCTTACACTGTGTGTAAGAAATTGTTGCTTATTATTTGACTGTGGAGCATTTACAAATCTGTCTTTACAAAGTCTTGTTTGGTAAGTCTTAGTATGTATGTGGCAGCATTTTATTAATGTCGAAATAGTAAGAATTGGTTTGTCATCTAAAAACCTAAATCCTTTAACATCAGTAAATGCTGCTAAGTGAAAAAAGATTATACTTTCTTGTTCCCCTAGTCATTCTGGAGAGATCCTATATATATATTTTTTTAGTAATGCACACATTCATAAATTTGTATTTATGAGGTACTAGTGATAATACCACAGCAAATCTAAGAAGAACTGTGATACCTGCTGTATATCAACTGCCCCATCAACTTGCTTGCATTTGTAAAGCATTGATCCATATGAGACATTTATTGTCTACTACAGTGATGCTGATATAGTATTTTAGTATCCCTACGTGTACTCTGCATGTCTTGCATTTGTGGACTGTAGAAGGATAAATTGTTTTACAGTACTTACTCTAGATTTAAAAACCAAATCCATTATTTTATATAGTATTTCCCACATCCAAAATAGGACAATTTCTAAAGCCAAAGATCAATAAATGTTTATTGTCTTATCAGTGTGTTTTTTTCCTGTTTTGATTAATACATCCCATTTGTTATGAACTCGTACAAAATCTCCAGGTTTGATGAGAAACATGGTAACCAAACTTTATCCACTCAGTTTCTGTGCTAGCCTATATTATCTTTTTTAGAAATACTTGTGTTGATTGTTTCCCCCTCCTTGCTTGGGGTGCAGCACAACAATCACTTTTTTCCAGTATAAATGCAGACTGGGGGTAAATTGCTATTCATATGATTAAGACAAAGAACCACTTACAGATTTTCTAAAACTATTATGGTCTTTTCTATTCGTGCCATCCTAATAGCGCTAAGAAGCAATAGGCCTAAAAAACTGTTTAGTAACTTTTTTTTTTTTTTACATGATTTTTGGAATATTGATTTTGGTTATGCATGGCTTTTCTTTCTGGGCACGCACACATTGCTACACAGTAGATGGATGAAGCAAAAACTGCTCAGGTAGTTCAGCAGCACCAAACATCCTTGAGAAAACACTCTTCTTTAATCTACAAGCAAAACTGTATTTAAAAAACAAACGAACAAAACCACTTTGATTATAAAGGAAAGTCTGGCTGCAGAGAAAGGAAGGTGCTGCACAGTCCCAAGGGCGAGCGATAACCTTTCCTATTGAGCAAGGATATTTTTGTACTTTACAAGCATCAAAATACACTGCAGACCGTGAAAGCTTCTATCAGTTTCCCAAAGCCACATGTCTTATTAGCAATTTTGTAATATTGTCATATATTATGGCCAGCAGCTTTGGAAAAGAGAAAAATTGGAACACCATCTTAATTTTGGGTTGGGAGTGGGGATTGAAAGTGTGTAAGATAACTGAGCTGTGGGACCTCCTCCTGAAAGTGATCAACCCATTACAGATAGTAGGGTGAGTTAAAATCACAGTTAGGAGGAAGGTAATGAGCTGTGGTGGGATTTGTTTGTTTGGTTTGGTTTTATTTGCACAAGCTGAGAACAGCACTCTCAGCCATTTGCTTTCTCCGTGCAGCCTGAAGCTGTCTGCCTTGAGACTCTGCAGTCCCTTAAGCTTTGCAGTAGAATGGATGTTTAGTCTGGCATGTATAAACTCAACAGTTCTTATAGTCTGTGATTCTATTTCAGACAGTGTATTGATTCTACTTTGCTACTTCAAAGTTCAAGTTAATTAGCAGGTGTCAATGAAGGGTATGTGATTCTCAAGGTTTATTCCAGGCTAGGTTTCAGTACCCTATGAAGTTTGTTGTATTTAACCTTCAAAAGGACTTTGGCATGAGCAAAATCAGATTATTTGAGCTGCTAGCTCTACAGCATCTAATCTGTGTGTGCTATGACCACAATAAGTGCTCAAGTGCTGTATAGCTCAGGCAGCCAAGCAGTTGTCTGGAAAGTCCTTCCATTCATCGGCTAGACACAGCTATGGGTCTCGTGAAGGCATGTGCTCTGCTCTTCTAGCTCCTCATCTGCTCGGCAGTAAGAAGCTCTCCCAAGTCTTGGCAGCACGTTCCTGCAGCAGGAGGGAACCTGTGGTTTCAAGCATTTGGTGAAGTCCTGCTTTTGAACCCAGAAGGTCTGCAATCTATCTGAAACCAAAGTGATCCAAAGGCCCTTCAGCGAGCAAAGTGGGCGAAGCTGACTACTGCTGTAAAGTGCAAGCATGCATCATGGACTGGTCATCATGGAACAGCTGGGGGACTACACAACTCTATGAACTGTGCTGCAAGAGTTGTGTGGTGGAGGAAGGCCTGGAAGCATACACCAGCAGAGAGGGCAAAACTTCCAGTACCTGGCTGCTGCCAGCTGTTCTGGGCAGGATGGAGAAAGCAGTGAGGGAAGACCGTTCTGTTTCAAGTCAGATGCATGAAGAATTTGCAAAGAAGATGTAATACAATTACTGTTGCTTTCCTGGTATGGCAGGCTGTTGCCTGATGGACTGCGTAAGGGACACAGCAGAGGCTGGGAGGAATGTGCTATGTAGACAAAGGGCAATGGCCACAGCAAGTATGTCACTAATTGAAATGCTGCAGTCGTGTACAGCAGTTGTTTTCTGGATGTTATCTTGACGAGTGGTTGCTAAAGCACTGTTTCTAAGACATTGTTACCACGTCACCTTCCCAGAGAAGGAGAGGGCCCTTTCCTTTCCCTGAGCCTCATTTATGGGCTATTAACCTATGTCTCATGTTAGAAAGTAATGTATTGTCCTTGCTCTGGAAGTGAGTGAACTCTTCAATATTTTGTGCCACTCATAGGAACAAAGTGTTTGAAGACATCTCTAAAGCACGGTTTGCTGAGGATTAGTGTTTTTACTTCCTAGCTGTGCAGCATTGGTGGGGAAAGTCTGGGGAACAGGCTTCTTCTCCATTCTTGAAAAGTGGGGCCACAGTCCAGTTCTGTCTCTCTTGATGGCTGAAAGGAAGATTAAAACGCCCTTCCTGAATTACAAAATTCACGTCACTCTGGATAACTAACACATGCCCAGTATTTCTTCATATCTGTCAACTTTGAGCACACTTTTTTCAATGATGGCACAACTCATGTGGTTTACATTTTTATGGGTGCGTATGGTATGAATAGTCCTACACTTGTCAGAAATTAAAAAGAGGTAGGCTCTTAGTTGGGGTTAGATGTAGCTGATCTAGGAGCACAGGTGTCCAGTTACTTCCTGTTCACTTGGGAAACGCAGGGAGGAGGAGATAACTGCAAGCTTTGGCCCTGAAATCCTTCGCTCTTCCTTGTCTCACACATGCTGTTCCACCCACAAGATGGTGGTGGCTGCGCCAGCTGCGGCCTGCACAAAGATGGAGGTGGGGCCTGGATGTGAAGCACAGCTTTCAGACAGGAGAGAGCTCTCTGCGGCATGTAGGAGGAGACCAAGGGGTTAAAACACTTCTCTGTGGAATAAAAACGCTTTCATCCTAGGGGAAGGATGGGAGCCAGAGACTGGAACCTGATGGTAGATAAATTATAACAGTAAACAGTGCTGTTTTAACAGCATCACTAATTACATCACGACCGGCAGAGGTCAATTCTCCACTGGGTTGTCTTCAGACAACCTCTATGAGCTGCTGTGGGTGGGCAAGTTATTGCTTTCCATGCAGAGATAGCCAACAAAAGGTAAAGGAGATGGAGGACAGACAGTTAAAACGATGTTTGGTTTTCTTCTATAGATTGGGATTGCCACAGTGCATTGGCACTGCTATAGTGGGATTGCCACAGGGCTGAGAGGGGACATGTGGATTTAGCGTTTCTTTAACACATCTGAAACACAGAATATGTGCAGCCATATGTGTATTGCATGCTGCCTCTCTAGTAGGATACTGGTATCTGAGAATAGAAAATGATTCTTTCTGTAAAAGGTGCTGAATCTTCCTGCATGCCAAGAGTGGAGGCAGAACATCACCCTTACAACATTAGAAGTGTAAGCCTTCAACTCTTGGTTCTGAGGTTCAAATCTTACCACCTGAAATTCTCAGGTAAAAGTAGAGCAGGTGAGTTTCTGAGATAGGTGATACATGAGTGCCCAAGGACTGGCACTTAGATTCCAGCTGGATTTTTCTGGGGCTTTCCACATGGCAGACCTCATTAGCAGGAGAGGTATTGCTGTTGTGGTCACCGACCTCAAGTCTGAGCTGGTGACTTAGGTTCCACTTCTCTTAAGTGGAAGTGAGAAATCTGGAGGTGAGAAACATTTTTGTTCTTTTCCCCCTGCTTTCATTGTTGCTCTTATTAATAATAATTTATTTAATTACTGTACGGATTATTTGCCTTTTGATGGCTATATTACTGAGACAGTTGTTCCACTGTCAAGAGACTCCACTTTGGAGCTGTGCCCTCAACTCTCTCCCTGCAGCCCCATCTTTTCATCAGAACCTTGCTTGAGAAACTCAAATATAATGGCTTATATCTGTATGTGTATTAGTCATATATGTGCATACATGTACATGTGCGTGTGCGCCTATGTATTTATGCACATAAACGTGTATGTATATGGGTATGTACTTTTACATATAGACACCATCCCCATTCTAGACTCCATGTCTTAATAGCAAAATGTTCACAGTAGTCCTTTTGAAACATTTACTTGCTTCATGCTCTTAATCCATATGTTCTATTTTCCTTCAGAAAATCTCATACTGGATTATCTCAGAGACCTTAAAGGCAAGAAAGGTTGCATCTCTTGCTTTCCTCTTCCCTACCAGGCCAGTTATGTCAAGGAAGGACATGAGGCTGGTTTGATATGATCTGCCCTTGGCAAAGCCGTGCTAGCTCCCTTGCGGCTGAATCCTCTCTGGTTGACAATCCACCTGGCTCTTTGTGTGTCACCCCACACCTGAAAGTTGTTGCTGTATTTCCCTGCCTTCAGCCCTATGGAGCTGCTGAGCCTCCATGAGCTTTCTGAGGAGGCTCTATTAGGTGATGCTGTGAGCACACAGGGGAGCTTTTTTGGACCCTCCTGGCTGCAACCTGCATGTAACACCTGGTGTCCCGTAGTCTTTGTTCTGTGCTCTGGCCTGCCACTATGAAGAATAAACAAAAATGATAAGGAGCAGCCCAGTAGCTTGTTTAATTTCCCTATGAAGCAATATCTACTCTTTCTCCTTCTGATTTTCCATGTCCTGGGGATACCCTTAGCTCTCTCAGTTCTATCCCAGCCTACCTGTTGTAGCTCTTCATGTTTCCTCATTGCCACATGCTGCTACATGGCTGTGTCTGTTCCAAGCCTGGCAATGAAAGAATTCCAGCTTTGTGGCTTTCTCTGATTCCTTTTTTTCTTCCATGGTGCTGTTATTTATCCTCTCTTTACTCCTGCTAGAGAAGGCACTTTTCTTACACACATGAGAGAAGAGAGCTGCTGCAAGATTCAAAACGTCCTGAAGTCAGCTTGCAACACAGATTTATCCTTTTGAGAAAGTGTGAAGTCATGTTGCTGCCTTTTGTAAAACCCTTCAGTCTGTCCATGCCAAAAGTTCCTGATTTTGTCTATGCAAACACAGAGCTATTCTAAACTATAGAAGAAAAAAAGATAAGTTGTCTTATGACAGAAATAATAGTTGCCTTCAGCGATGTTCTTTATTTTTACAAGATTTTGATGAATACAATGTTTTCAATGTGTTCTCCAAACTAGATGGCACCACAAAAAGTTGTAGGTATTTTTCTCTCCATTGCAGACCTGGAGCAGAGAAGGAAGTAGCCTCTTGTGGAAGGCCACATACATATTTGTTTCTTTGTGTCCTGCATTAAACAGGACAGCTCTTCAGCAGGTCAGAAACTGCCCTGGCAATTGGCGTATTTGCTTAAGTAATTCAGTAGCATTTCTGCTTTGTAACGAACAAAGTATGTTACGTTAAAATTCCTCCAAAATACTGAGAAATAAGTTTTGAACTGGTCAGGGCATGTGCTACCTACATGAAATATCCTTCTGTTTTATTCACTCTATAATTCTGTTTTTACTTCCACCTGCTATTTCTTTTGATTCAACCGCATAAAAGTGTAAAAGGTTTATTGTTATTATTTTGTAAGCTCTTTGCTGTGAGAGGACTATTATGTCTGAGAAAATGACTACAGTAAGCTTTTCTCGTACAAATGTTTCGTATACTTAATACTAAAAAAATAAAAATGTCAAAATGTTGAAAGAAATTTTGTCTGCTAGTGCTTATGTGTTTCAAAGCATGTTCTGCTGTAGATGAAAGTGCAACTGGTAGAGACTGAACATATTTATTTACTGGTGGTTTCATCATTCTGCATTCAGATACAAGTGGCATGTGGCAGCACCAGCATGAAAATACGGGATTTTAGAAGCAGCACCAAGGAAGCATATTTTGATTGCTGTAAGTGAAACATAAGAAAATCGAAGCCTAGAGAATACAAATTAATTGAGGAAAGGGTAAATTGCTGATGGGGTGAAGAGGATGAGAATAGTGGGCTGAAATCTGGCCACATGCTGGAGCATCTCCCTGGGGCAAAGACAGCTCCTCACCCGTTGCCTGCAGCTACAACCTCAGTGTCATGTTTTTTTTGCTGCAAATCCTTGGTGGTGTGAGCAATGGTCAAAACACCTCCTCTCAGGAGGCAGCCCCCAGGGCTGACATCACACTGTAGCAAGACATGCAGCTTGCTTCGTGGGCTTGGGATCACAAAGAAAGGCCTCTGGAAACGTAATACAGAAATTACAAGAGTTAATATCCTGGTTTAATTTTGTGTCTATAAGTGACCTCCTGTCTCAGAGGAGTTTCCTAGCTGGGCATGTGTAATAACTTACATCTATGTACGTATGTATTTTCACCACCGTTTCATCTCTGGGACTAGCGATGAGGGAAAGAATTTGACACTTAACAGTGTAGAGGTCACCTACAGCAGGAAGCAAGGGAGCACGGAGGCAAGTTTAACCTCATGCAGTTCAACAAGGAGAAGGGCAGAGTTCTGTGTTTGGTTACGAACAACCCCAGGCACCAGGGGGCACGCCGTTGGAGAGCAGCTCTGCAGAAAAGGCCCTGGGGTCCTGCTGGACACCGGGCTGGACAGGAGCCAGCAATACTGCTGTTGCACATGAAAAATGCTCACTATGCAAATGACCTTTCTTTTAGAAAATTTTAAAATAATTAACTTGCTTTAATATACTTCTAGCATGCCATTCAATAAAAAAAAAAAAAAAAAGTTTTAAAATAAAGTTTCCATTGCTGAACAAACAAAATCACAATTAATCTGAATTAGCAATGTCTATAGTTTGTTTAGTGGGTAAATATTAGACGACTGCATAGCTAGAAGACAGAGATTCACAGAGCAAAGCTGTCAAAGCTGCCTACCTCAGGGGAAGCCTGTAATTCTGTGCCGAGGCCCAGGTCATGATTTGCAATACTTTTAAACCTGGGTGTATACCCACACGGCAATGTGGGAGATCAGACACAGGTCAGTTCTGTGTTCAGGCATGGCAGTATTAGACCCATTCCAGCTTCCTGCTCCAGTTCTCCCCAAGGTGACTTCAAGGGCTGCTAAGACCAAAATCCATCCCCTTATCTCAGGCTGGACACTGCCCCAAGGACGAGGAACAGCCCAGGAGATGCCAGATTCCCCCCCCACACACACCTCATGGGCAGAGATGGGGGTGGTGGCATGAAATCCACCACGTCTGTGTCAGAATTACTTTGGTTCTCCTGATACCTGGAGCAGCTGCCTTTCTCAGCACTGTTTCTAAACTCTTGGGACACCCGATGAATGTTGTTTGCTCAGTCATGCATGCATTTTTCTCTTAGGCAGTCTCCTGCAGGACTCCTGTTCTGGTCGTGCTTCTTCCCATGGTTTTCTTGTGCTCTGAGTGGATTGGAACCGACGGCATTCTCTGACACCAGCTTCCTGCATTTCACTGATAAATACAAATAGAGCTCTACACACTATGTGTATGGGAGGTTTGTGAGCAGACCAGGCATCAGTATTTTTTCAGTCCTTGCTGAATCAAAAGGAATGGATTTCAGTTAATTTTAAAAGGCAAAGAAACTTGAATTGAAACCTTTATTCGTTATTAGGATTTAGCGATGAGTTTATCACATCATTTGACACAAAATATAGTCCCCATGTTACTGTGAAATGCTGGCTTCAAACTCACTGTAGATATCAAGAGTGATCCCATTACAAACTGATCAGCACCACGTGGAGCAGTTCCCCAGGGGTCTGAGCCCGCCCTGGGTTCACAATGTGCCCTCCAAGCTGCTGCACCCATTTAGTTTGTAGCTGGCCCACTGTGCTCATTTGGAAAGGAAAAAAAATAGAAAAAAAAAATTCTCTGCTTCCAGTCCCAGCAGGGTGCTCAGTTCTCCTTGCAGCCATCTCTGTTGCTTCGGATCTTTTAGGCAGGAGGGTGCATGTGTACCACACCATGCTGCTGTGTTATAACAAGCCTTGGCGGGACGTCTCTCTTCAGAGGCATGAGAAGTTTTTGCAGTAACAGCATATGCAAAAGTGCAGACACTTGGCAACATCTGCTTGTGCTTCAGCAGTGAGCAGCCCAAGAGAAAGTGTGCTCTAATAAAGAATGATAGCCAAAATGTCAAACTGCTCAGGGGGTTAAAATATACTTCAGTCACATTAATACCTGTGGAAAAAAAACGGTGTTATTTTAGTTTAGTTTAGTTTATTCTAGTTTAGTTTATTCTAGTTTAGTTTATTATAGTTTGGTTTAGTTTTTCTTTCTTTCTTTCCTTTCCTTTTTTTTTTTTTTTTTGAGTGCACAAGCTGAACCATCTTCCCATTTTTTTTTCTTAATAAGAGTTTTGTATTTACATAATAATACTTTTTAACTGAGGTTGAAAATATTTTCACGGTCTTTCGTGCCATTATGAAATTTCCTTGCCCACACACTGATTTTCTTTTGGCTTAGTAGATAAACTGAGATATCCACTATTCACACAACCTGCTAGCTGTGAAGAGCTGACCTAGACAATTCAATGCTGCTTTCTGCTGTGTGGTGCAAGTTATTGGAAAAAATGGTAAATTTAGCATATTTAGCATATACACCTTTCAGTACCTGACACAACGTGCTTCAAAGTGTGCATCTTCTCCCTCTTCTCCTGACCATTAAACATTTTCATTATGTCTGGAGACATCTCTGGAGATTGTTAAGCCCCTTCATGGATATATTTTTGTTTGTGGAGTGGATATTCAACAAAGAAAGTCTATGATAGTTTAGTCAACCTTGCCAAAGTTAACTGTGGATTTCTTTTAATCCACACAGTTTTTTGAACTTTGCATAGGAATCTGAAAAAGGATTTTTTTTTCCTTGCATCCTTATGACCTTCTTTTTATTATTATTATTTTTTTTTTTTCACTTGGTGAATAACAAAAATGACAAGGGAAAAATACAGAACAATTTTAGACCTGAGATTGAAGGAGCTGATTACCATCATTTTGATGATGTGCCTTTTATACATCTGCGGTGGTTAAGAGACTTTGCGGTTTGGAGCATGAGCACTTTAAACCGATGCAAAATTATTGAAGAGCTGCAAATTTTATAAAGTGCTTCAATTTGTTAGTGACTCAAGCGGCATTGTAGGGAGTTCAGTAGGGCTTTTAGCGGTGTCGTATGCACAACCTATAAATCTCCCTGTAATCTTCCCTCGCTTTCTCTTTTCCTCCCTCTCTGTGTGTTGCTTGTAAGGCTCCCCCTGCTCGTGCCAACGTTTCTGTTCCATGGGAGAGGCTGCTGCTCATGGCCACAATACCAAAGGCGTTCCCCCTTTCTGTGCAAAAAGAGGTTGCACTTCACTCTCACGTGCTCTAAGAGCAAGTAGTTTGCAGAACTGACATCAGAAAAGCATCCTAGCACATGTGAAAGAAAAAAAAAAAAGAAAAAAGGAAAAAGGAAAAATTAAAAATAAATAAATAAATAAATAAAAGTCCCAGCTAAGTTTTTACTTTCTTACTAACTCTTATGGTCATGAAATTACGTTCTTTTTCGAAGTGGTATTAGGTATTCTGAAGAAACCATCTCCTTACACGATGGCATGATTTGATTATTCTGAGTGTAAATCACAGCTTTTTGTATATGCTTTCCTTCACCATTCTTTTTTTTTTTTTTCTTTTTTTTTCTTTTTTCCCCCACTCCTCATTTTGCAGAGCAGTGTGAGAATGGTTCAATTTGCTTAGCAATCTCAGTTGCTCATCCTAGACAGCCGCTAGTGCTGGAAAGTGGTTGTTTTACAATACAAAGTTTCTCCCTTAAAATAATTAGGAACATTCACATATCACATCAATAGGGCGTCTCCTCTTCAGTATTACAGACAGTCAAATTTCCTGGCAAATTTACACTAAGTTTTCTGCAAAAGCTTGATTATTTTTTCAGCACTGCACATTTGGAATGACCTGTGTCTTCCCTCTCACCTGTTGCTTTTGACTTCTGAAATCCAGTGTCTGCTTAGATGTGATTGGACATAAATTGCATTTTGTCTTCTGAATGAGTATAACTTGTCTGGATTACCCTGGCAAAAAAACTTTGTATATGTCTCTCCGGGGATGTGTACTTGTGTCCTTGGGGACTGGCTGGAAGCAAGCACGAGCACTTTGGTTCCCCAAAACTGATCATAGAATCATAGAATATCCTGAGTTGGAAGGGACCCATGAGGATCATCAAGTCCAACTCCTGGCACCGCACAGGTCTACCCAAAATTTTAGACCATGTGACTAAGTGCACAGTCCAATCGCTTCTTAAATTCAGATAGGCTTGGTGCAGTGACTACTTCACTGGGGAGCCTGTTCCAGTGTGCAACCACCCTCTTGATGGGAATTTCCTGATGGGAACTTCACCACCACCTTCTTGATGGGAACTTTCAGCTGAGGGGAAAAGTAAGTTGCAATCTGAGCCAATATTCAGATAAAATTTCTATTGGGATTTGCCCAGTTCTATCCACAATAATGAGTCTATAGGGATTTCACTTATTAAGAACACATTAATGAATTAATACCACTTATTAAGAACACATTAATGAATTAACACGTGACTACAGATTTGCCATACTCTGTACAGTTATGATACTGAAATAATAGCAATAAAACAGTGGCAGTCTGTTTTTATTTGTAATCTTTGAGACATCTGACCTTGTTAGCACTAACTGTGATCACAGAGTTTGAATGAAAAGGTGCAATAAGCCAACCACAGTCATGCCAATCTTGTGGACTGTAAATGACAAAGAATCCTGCTCTGGCTTCCTCCTGCCTTCAAAAAGTCAGAGCAACCCCTCTTCTTCAGGGCCACCCCAGAGCCTCCAATAGCACAGTTTTACAGGCTGCTTGTAGTGCGACCTCCTGAGCTTTTACTCTGTCACTTGTCCCCTCTTTCTGCCAACATTATTTTCCACTTATGTCTTCTCATCACAGTCTACAACTTCCTCGCGAGGGGAAGTGGAGAGGCAGGCGCTGACCTATTCTCCGTAATCACCAGTGACAGGACCCGTGGGAACAGTGTTAAACTGAGGCAGGGGAGGTTTAGGCTGGACATCAGCAAGAGGTTCTTCACTGAGAGGGTGGTCGCACACTGGAACAGGCTCCCCAGTGAAGTAGGCACTGCACCAAGCCTGTCTGAATTTAAGAAGCGATTGGACTGTGCACTTAGTCACATGGTCTAAAATTTTGGGCAGACCTGTGCAGTGCCAGGAGTTGGACTTGATGATCCTTATGGGTCCCTTCCAAGTCGGGATATTCTATGATTCTATGATTCTCTGGGTTGTCTGTGTGGCTCTGCATGATGACAGGTATCTCGTACCACTTTGTAGCCATAACTTTCACTCTATGATCCTATTTCAGAAATTAGCAGCATCATTCATGGTCACCTGGGACATGTCTGTCTGCTCCAGCGACGTCTCCACCAAGCTTGTTCCTGCCTTTCCAAGCTTCTGGTCAGTAGCCTCTGACTCTCTTAGCTCTGCAGGTTATGGTTGTTACTGCCCCTGCACTTGGACCTCCAGCCCCTCCTATGTACAAGTATGTGCAGAGCTGTATACATAAACAAAAAACAATTGCAGAGGAAGGAAGCACAGTCAGCAAAACGACTTGCCCCCTGACACTGTGCTCCCTTCCTGTCCCGTGCGTGGGTGCAGCAGGCAGCTACCTCGTCCCTCATTTCAGGTCCAGCCGCTGGGTCGTGCCAAGCCTCAGTTTTGCTGTTTTCTGTCAGCCTGCCCGTCAGGTGTGCTGCAGAAGCACTCGCTGGGGCCTGGTGGAGGCCGAGGGAGGAGCAGGGGGAAGACTTCAGCATTTCCAAAGTGTTATAGCCAAGAGGAGGTGGAAAGGAGTTAACCCTTTTTCTCACTGCATGAGTGGCAACGTCGGTATAGTAAGCTAATGGCGCAGAAAGGGGGAAAAATGCAGCAAAATAATGTTTATAGCAAAAAGCGTAGGCAGTATTTTCACCCACGCTGTTACAGCTGCTCTTGGTTTTTTCATGTTGCCTGAAAAGCCTCATGCTGAGGCATGCTAGAGAAGTCCCACGAGCCCTCACACTGCCTAGCTGTGGGGACTGCAGTGCAAGCTCCGATCTGGGCCTGGCACCACGGGCCTCCAGGTCAGTTTGCTAGCAAGGTACACACAAAAGAAAAATACAGGCAAGAGAGGAGTAAAGTGAGAAGTGAGGTTTTGGGGTATTTGTTGCTACATCTCTGGAAAGCCTTCTGGAAACCTTGCCCTGCCCCTAGAACATGTTGCACCAATTTAATCAATCCGTTCCCTGAGATGTTTTGGGATGTAGTGCTCAGGGAAGGCCTTTGGTAAGACCCTGCATGAAGGGATGGCATAGGAAATTTGATCCTCTGTAGTGTTTTGGATGTGTCAAGGATGAAGGGCCTGGGAGGATTCAGGCATGAGGGAGGCCTGCCTGTGGCCTGGCTCCAAAATGCTGTCAGTCACAGGGCCAGGAGAGCAGCTGTGCCCCAACGCCTGCAAGGAACTGCAACAAGGGCTGCTCATGTGCTTTATGTTAAGTGTAATTAACTATGCTTAATTAAAACATCTTAATTGAGCGTAATTGGGTATGCTCAGTTAACAAGCTGAAGATGCCTTCGCATCGGACTAAACAGAGGTGTTTTGGGAGAAGAAACCAATTAAGGTCCCTGTTCTCAGTACGTGTAATCAGGTTTTTAACCAGAACATTTCAAGGGAGGTCCGACTTACTACAACGGATGCTCTGGGGGATGTTCTGAGTTGTATAATTTCAGTGTGCTGTTAATCCTTAGTGGCTTACAGTTTTAGGAAATGACGCCCCTAGACTCTATGTGAACTCTGCAGTGGCTGAACTAAACAGCTGTTAAAAAATAATAATAAATAGGAAAGAGGAGGACATCAGCCTTTTGTTTCCTGCAGCTGATGGCTATAGGGCTAACCCCAGAAATAGGTCATTTGTTGTAAAAATTTGGTATTTCTTAGCTGCCTGGGATATTTGCTGTTAGTGAATAAGTGGCATTGACTTTTTTAGGTGTCATCATGGCATCACAGCATCACGGCACGGCATGTGGGGTGCCAAGGGGCTGCAGCCGTCAAATGAGGAGCCGAGGAGTCTTGTGTTTGTGGGACCTGAATTTGAGGGACCTTTGAAGCAAGGGCCAATGTTGCCTCCTGGATTTTGGGGATGCTGCTTGCACACTGTGGGCATGTGGCAGTGGCTGAGAGCTTGCTCAGCCTCCGGTCTGAGGGTGAGGGGCTTCAGCACCCTTCATTGTCATCCCAGTGCCTTTCATGGGAATGGATGGTAATGAGGAAGTAAGAGGAGCATTTGGTGTGTTTGTCAGCTTGCAGAAGTTTACTGTTAGACAGTCCTGCATAAAAGAGAAGAGTCCTCACGGGGAAAAAAAAAAAAAAAAAAAAGAATTCACTATTTGAACAAGTGCATCTTACAAATTCTGCCCCCCCCCCCCCCCCCCCCGGTACGGCCTGTGGGAAGGTTGAAAATGCTGGGTTTTTTGGAAGGTGTGGATGTGGATTTTGGAAATGTGAAAGTTTGTTTGCCATTGTAAATAATAATACTTAGTAGTAAATAGCAGTAATTAAAAGAGAGCTCATAAGCTCATATGTATGGGAAGTATTAAGCCTGTTTGCACTTGCTGGAAATGTTCCCACTCTCCAGCGTTCCACATGGCATAACTGAGGAGGGCAAAAAGTCTGGAAAGAAAATAGAAAGGGTTTAGGCTTCAGTACTTCTAGGAAGCTTTTCATTTTAATAAAATCAGTTTCTTAGCAAATTGCTTTTGGGGCAGGCGAGGAGAGGGGCAGCACCGCCACCTGCCTGCCACGGACATGGACGTGTCCAATGCAGAAGGATCGTGGCGTGGACAAACGCACGCCTACCCTTGGAGCTTTGCTGAAGTCATTCAAAATTGCCATCAGACCTTCAGCGCTCATTCTAATGTTTCACCTGAGTTACGGCAGAAGCCAGCCTCCCTGCCAAGATATTTTGGGTCAAACAGGCTCCTGCGAACCTGTGGCAGAGGTTCAGAATACTGCCAAGGAGGAGCCCTCCATTGTGATGGTGTTCTTGGGTCTGTTTTTAATATGTTCTGAATACATGTTTTGTAAGAGTATGTGTGATTTGTGCGGAACTGAAGAAGGGTTGACATTTTTTCTGGCTTAATCTGAATGCTGGTTTTATTTTAGGGGGGAAGGAGGAGGAAGATGGCTTTGGCTGCAAACGTCTCCTCTCAAACATGATATTGGTTAGAACAATGAACACAAACTGCTGCATATTTTAGCACAATCAGGTTGATAGTATTATTATTACTACTACTATTACTGCTACTACTATTATTACTAGTAATATTACTATTATGGTAAAAAATTCTTCCTAAAATTATTGCTCAAAGTGACGCAAAGATAGTTTCTATTAGTTTTGGAGACTACTGACACCTGCAAACACACATCTCATATAGTCCTTGGTTGCCTAATTGACGAAAAGAAGCCTTTCTTCTCGAGGAGATTACCAATTAGTGAAAGGTGTTACTGCACTCAACTCCAGCAGCCACGCATCCCCTGAACCCCTCCGAGCCATAGCTGGGAGGAGAAGCTTTCAGGACAGACCTTTCCCATGAACTTCCCCAGGCTGCACTTTTACCGAAACAAAAAGTCTCCGGAGGCCTGGTGGCAGCAGCTCCTTTCAGCCAGCACAGTGCTTGGTGCTGTGCAAAGCAGCGTCCCCCGGTGCTGCCGTACCTGCACAAAGCACAGTGTGCAGGCAGGGTGTTCACAGCCAGGCTTGTTTTATCTTCCTTGGCAAACACAGCAGGCACGAGCTGGCTTGGAAGCTCTGTCTGCTCTGGCTGAAGTACAAGAGCTACAGCTGAAAAAATCACTGCAGACATTTATTAATCTAACTCGGTGCATTTTGCCATGCCATACAAAACTCACACAAAGACCCAAAGAGTTGCAGGATTCCACACGGTCAGCAGTCTGCAAGCACATCTATTCTGCAAAAGCAAAGTTATGAACCTCGTCATTAATTTCCTCATAAGGACATTTTCCTGAAGACTGCAATAAGGTTACTTTGAAACTAACAAAACAATTTTTTTTTTTTTAATTTTAAGCAGCAATTTAGTTTTGCAGGTACCCTTATAATCCTATAGTCTCTACTGTTATTAGGAGAATGATTCCCAAGTTCTAAACATACATATTACATGACAGATCTTTCCCTTGAACTATATTTGTTATACCAACTCACTGAATATTGCTGAAAACAATATTGTGTTTATTCTGTGAGGAAGATGCTGAAACATTTTTCTTTGGCATCTTTCCAAAAATCTTTGGAACTCTCAGTTCTTAAATACTCTAAAATGTTGTAATTTGATATAAAGTGAAAGCAAATTGAAAATGTCTTTTAAAATTATGATGTAATTATATTCTTCCATAATTGAAGGAGATTATGGAAACCAAAGAACAGGTCAGTTCATGAAAAAACATATTCCTTAGGCAAAAAATAAACAAATAAATAAAAAATAAAAAGAAGAAATTGCCTTTAACATCCATAACATCCACATTTCATTTTGAATTTAATATAAAATTAATGGTAGTGGGAGAAGAATACAGGGTTTCATGTCATTATTTGTCTCACTGAAGGAACTGTTATTTTTATAAGGCATCCTTTTAGTAGAAAGCTCCCTTTTTAACAACAATAAAGCAAACACAGGAACAATTGTGGTCTATGCACTGTCTTGAACTACTGAACAGAAAGAGTTAGGAAGCATGAGTAACTCAAATGTGGTTTAGGATGGGTGAGCAGTACATGCAGCAGAGCAGAACCATGTGCTGGGGGTCACAGTTGTTACTATTAAATTATTCAGGCAGTGTAGCATGACTTTTCGTACCCCAAACTATTTTAATCTGATTGCGTAAAAACCCTTCTTCAGAGTAAAACATAAGTAATTTTAATTGTATTTACAACCATTAATGTGCCTATCTCACCTTAAAATAAGTTCCACTTGCAGCTCAGAGAGCTTCAAGTGGCTTTGCCAGAGGAGCAAAAAGCCTACGTTAGACCAGAGCAGTGGCTGTGGTTTTATTGCAGCAGGGCTGGGCAGCTCGTCCCGTCCCGTCCCGTCCCGTCCCGTCCCGTCCCTTCCCTTCCCTTCCCTTCCCTTCCCTTCCCTTCCCTTCCCTTCCCTTCCCTTCCCTTCCCTTCCCTTCCCTTCCCTTCCCTTCCCTTCCCTTCCCTTCCCTTCCCTTCCCTTCCCTTCCCTCATTATTTCATTCACATTCATTTCCACACTGTTACTTTTATAATTAAATAACACTTAACTGAACATATTTTAACGGCATATGTAATGAACATATTACTACTCCTTTGAAACTGTCCACTTTGGCTGAAGGAACATACTTTTGATGTATGATCATAACAGTCATCCCACTGATTCTGGCTTGCTTTTTTTTTTTTTTTTTTTTTTTGGTCAGGAATTTGGCAACATTTGGCAATAGACATTATATTTTTATGTTTTCAGGAGTGAACAATTATCTTCACTAAAATATGAAAGTGTGGGAGTGGAGGTTACCAACTAAATTATTAAGGCCATTGCCCTGGTATTGAACCACATTTAATTTGGTGTAATTCCATGAATGCAGTCATCAAGTCCCAGGTCAGCTGGGCTGTTTCGTGTTCCCTCCACAACTCCCATAAGACAGGCCTTCCAGAAGATGACATCTGTGATTATCTTCATAATTCCGGACTAAGGTTATTCATGGTTTATATCCATTATCTTCTGTGCAAAATATGTTATTTCACTTGCCTCATTTTTTCACCTCTTCTTTCCCACCTTGCCTACATATTCCCAGGGGCAATAGCATTCTCCCAGGGTGATACTTTTGGTAGGCCACCTTTGGAGACAGTCCCTCTGGACATTTATACACTCGTCACTTCTGGAAGCAGCATGTGAGATGCATGAGACAAACCAGCAGCAAAGGTAAAGCATTTCCGTATAATACATGCACAGCAGATCTTCTGAGACTTGCACAGTTTTAAAAATCTTTGATGGTGTAAAGCCTCAGCATGACAGGCTTGACTCACCACGATAGCTCTGCAGAAAATAGAATTAGATTTCAATGTTTTATGAAATTCAGTGTCCTAGGGTTCTCAGATAGCGGTGAAAGTACCTGAACCAAGGAGAAATAATGTTACAAAGAGAAGCCACTTTATTAAGTGAATTGTCATTTCATGTTTGGAATTAAAGAAAGAGCAAACACGATGCTGAGGATTTTTAAGCTTTTACTTCCAAGCTGCAGTAAACCTGCAAGACTTATTCACAGCAGCAGAATAATGACATCTCAAGGTTTATGCGCAGCATTAGCAGGCAAGGAAGGTCTCAGAAGTAGGTTGACTCAGCAGTACCTGACCAGATTGCTGGCTGAGCTGAGGAAATATCATTGCCGTCAGGAATTAAATGCAGAGGCTCCTTCAGCTTGTGTAAATTTCTCCGTTCCATTTGAAAAAGTTACTTGGAGAAAAAGTAGTCTGTTTTTTAATTTCAATGTTTTACTCATTTGTTTAAGTACATCTCTGGTTTGTGTTGTCGAATGTGAACAGGCTTCCCAAGTGAATAACTTAAAAAATAATTGAAATTCCTCTCTTTAATGTCAGCTTGAGGATGTCGATATCGATGCCTACGAGTTCATCTTTCCAGCATTAGAACATTTTCAGCAGTTATTAAAATCATGCCTCTTCGTGTTATCTTCTAAATGCACAACTTCTTTATTGTATCCTAATCCAACAAGATGAATGTGGAGGTGATGTTCCCATCCTGTTATTTTCCAGTCTGGTTCCAGTTCTGATATCAAAAAGGAGTAGTTCTCCATGAGCAGTAAAAAAAGAAGACAAGATCCACAGGGGACTTTTGGCATGTTTGTGGCCACTTCATACAGCTTTCTTTATTCTGTGACAACTGAAGTGAGGGCCTGTGGGAAATGGCTGAGGTTTGTTCCCTATCCCCACCTTCAGAAGTAGATTTTTCATGGCTGGAGGCAGATCACCTTGCCATACCTCACACCTCCATGCCCCCGTTATTGCCAAACTTCCTCTGCATGCTCTCTCCCATGACAGATGCTGCCAAGATCTCTGCTCTCAGTGTGTAGGTGATGCTGATTGCTTCACATTAGTGGGCAGCAATATTTGCTGTCCCTAGGTGGCTCAGAAGAGACATTTATATATATATCTATGTATATATGACCCTCACAGTCAAAAATCTTTTGCCCCCTGTTTGAGCTCCATTGACTCCTTCCGCTTCCAAGTCATCAGCTGGGAAGCTGGTGGGGAACAATCTTCAGTATGCTTTTTCCCTGCCACCACCCCAGATTGAGAGAAGTGATTAAGGTTTGGAAGAAAGATGGATTAAGTCAAACCCCCTTGATGCCCTAAGGAAATCCAAGCATGTGTGTGTGTGTGTTGGAGGGGGGGGTGGTGGTGGTGGTGGGGAAGCCTTGATCCAGGACCCTTGTCTCCAGGACCCTTGATGCAATTGCTTAGTCTCAATATCCTAATATCCACCTTCCTGACCACTTCTCTAGTACATTTTGGCCTGAATTTTAAATATTTCCTCTCCATAAAAACTGTTCTTGCAGGCCACTATCACATTGCAAAGTTCAGAGATGTCTTCTGGCCACCCTCTCCCCAGTTCTTTTTATGTCTGACACTACTGCCGGTTTCTGTAGATTGTCTTTTTTATGTTTTTATGACCTTCAGGCAGACTAAACAAAAATGTGGCCTTTCGTCTTCTCCTTCTTGCTTGTCTTACTTTGTAACTATTCCTTCCACTTTCTGTTTTCTGTTTGTTGTTTCATCCATATCAAGATATGTAGTGTTTTTTTGTTTTGTTTTTGTTTCTAGCGGAGAATTTATTTTGTATTTTTTTTCCTTTTTTTTTTTTTTTACAAGTTTGATACAAAATGTGTTTTGGAAGTGTTGGAAGGTGTCTCTGACTTGGCCCTCATTAAACCTGTTTTTGTTAGCATAACATTTCAGGAGGTTTCTGCCATTGTAAGTTTTAGTACTTTATCATATGTGCCTTGAACTTGACTGCAGAAAGAAGTATAATAATAGGTATGTCTCTTTTTTATTGTGACTGAGGAAAGGTCTCCAAGGCTAACAGCTCCCAATTTTCCATGGCACTTGATGGTAAAATATTTTTACTTTTTCTAGATTAATCAGTGCTTCATAGATATAAAATGACTGTCCAGTTGTGTTCAAGTGTGAAAAAAGTTGTGACATTAGGCTGAGAGTTTCAACACCATAGCTGATAAGTATTTTCTGCTGATTTGCATAAAACTTGCCCAAACTACTTTTGAGAATCCAAACCTCTGACTGCTGAGATTTTTACTGCAGTTGTGGGGCAAGGGGTGTTCAGAAGCCAAGTGGTAATGCTGGTTTGTAATTCTGTTTGCCACTTTTACTCCCCAAAGTAGATTGTTACCTCAAAAAAAAAAAAAAAAAGTGATTTCTGAAGATCAAAGCCTAAATAATACCAAGGTCATAATATTAAGGGAGGCCTGAGGTTCTCCCCTTACAAGTCCTGAGGCACCCTGAGAGGTTTCTCCACCAGCAAGCAAACCCCTTTTCCATTTTGTGCTGGGGCAGTGGTAAGGACCTGGGTAGGTCAGCCCACTGGGAGTCCCTCTGCCCACCACCTCTGCTGGGCATGCTGAGTGATTTACAGCTGCTTCGAGTAGCTCTGCTCCTATGGGTGCTGTGCAGATCCAGCACTGAAGTTGAAGAGCACCATGAGGTCAGCCAAGCTTCTCAGGTTCTCTGACTTGCTGCAGGATGTTCTGAAGATGTGTTCCTTCACCTACAGTCAATGAAGTGGTCCAGAGCTAAGATATGCAAATAATGAAACTGGATAGGACACCAGAACAACCTCTTCTTGTTGTTTTCCTTTATATTGTGATGGTATGTATATTTATTCATGTTTCCTGTTTCCTGGGGGATGGAAGGGGGAAACACAACTGTTTGTAATTGGAATGGGACACTAATCCTTGTTTTTGACCCATGCAGTTGACTTCATTCCCAGCTTGAACCTATGTAGCTGTATTTTCACTGTTTATGACATGAGCAGAGCCCGTCACATAGTTTTAGCTTTGTAGTCACTGTTGGGCCATCTATTATCCTGCATCTCCTATTAATTTTGAAACACATAATAATCTCACCCTGAGAGATCTGCATGGTATATCTTAATGTATTTTTTTTTCTGTACATTTTCTAGGTTTTCATTTTTAAGCCTATTTCACAGGATCTGGCATTACTGCAGTGCTGGCACAGTTGTGATGCCAACATATGGCTCTTGAATGGAGGAACAATGTGTACAATCCTGACAGCAAAGGGACTGGAAATCTTCAGGAGCTGATGAACGGTGTTATGAAATCATCTTTCCAGCTGGAATGAAGGAACAAATTCTGCATGCTCACCTTGTGCAGTCAGATGGATGCAGGCAAGTATTTAGGCTTCTCTCTGCAGGGCAGTCATGCTGAACGCGTGACACATTCCAATAATCGAAATGCTATAATTGTTTACTTCAGAAATGCTGCATTTGTTTGCTTTATGAGTATGCACAGCCTGTGTCGTTGCTAGGTAAGGCTGCAGTTGGCTTTTGCAGGGAGAAAGCAAGGAGACTGAATCCAAACGGCAAATGTGCTCATGCTGCTACACTGGAAATCTCCATTTTAGACCTACTTGTGGTCTCCATTTGTTTTTTTGCTTGTGAACCTGAAGCTAAAAGACAAAGTGTGTTCTTGTTTGTGCGTTATTGGCACATGTTGTGGATTTTCATGTAGAAAAGGCTAGATTGGCTGCTGCTCTTCCAGCCAGAGATCGTGGCTCGTGTTGGGACAAGCACAGCTCTGTGTTACCTGACAGGGACCCTGGTGCTGCAGGCTGGCAGCGGGTAGCGGGTACCTCAGGACAGGAATTATTCAGGTTGGAAAAGACCTCTAGGATCATCTAGTCCAACCTTTAACCTTGTCCTAAAGTCCACCACTAAACCATGCTACTAAGTTCTACATCTACACGATTCTTGAAGACCTCTGGGATGGTGACTCAGCCACTTCCCTGGGCAGCCTGTTCCAATGCCAGACAACCCTTTCGTTAAACAAATTTCTCCTAATATCCGACCTAAAGGTAGGAGGGGAAGGTGGGCCCTGCGTGACACCCGGGCCTGCTCTCTGACCGGGCTCAGAGCCTGTCATGGCAGCGGTGCTGCCGTAGGCCCGTTTTGTCAATCACTCACCCTTGTGCACAGCACAGGGGAAATGGAATGGCCCCAGTGAAGAGGAGTGGGTTGTGGTGGGGTGTCTGGAAAGCTTGCTTTCCTTCCATAGCTTGGTATAACCGGCGGTGTGTTCACACCATGTTCACAGTCACTGTAGGCCCACTGTCAGGTTAGGCCAGGAGTGGCAGGACTGCTGGAGTTCGTGTCATAGCCCTCTCACCAAACACCACATCTGTTCTACCAGAGGAAGATTGTGATCTGCTGTCTCTAGCAACTGCAAAACAAACACAGTGGGGACCTGCCAGGTGGAGCACGGCTCAGAACTCTTCCCCAGGCACCTCACAGGCTCTGGATAACCTTCAGATGGTGCAAAGCCTTCACCTTGCACCCGAGATCTCTCTGAAGAAGAACACTGAGTGCTGCAGCTTAGCTGCAAGTGAGGGAAATGTTTACAGATGGCAAAGATTAAACTGACTCAAATAGCTGCATCACAGACCGTGAACACTGAAGGAAATGAAAGACAGGAGAAGGAGCAGTCAACATACTGTGATCCTTTCATTTCAGCTGCCTTGAGCAACATTTTTCTTGCAAAGGACAAGTCAAGCACTCTGCAGACAGAAGGAACATAACAGGTGAGTAAAACAGGAGTTAAAAAGAAATCTCTTTGCTTTTAAAGTTATCAGATTTGGATCTGGAAGTCATTGAGAGTTGAAAAAAATGCACCCCATGATACCATTTTTACAAATCCTCTTCTTAAAATAGAAAGACACTTTTAAACTATTAAAAAGAAACAAAAAATGGAAATCAAGCAACACAAATCCCATTTTCTGTTAAAACTTTGTGTTGTAGTTCTACAATCTTACTGAAAATTTAGTGTTGCAAGATAATTCGAGTTCTTAATAGAAGTATTTTAAAATTAAAAAATAATTTGATTTTTTGAACTCCAGGGTATAATTTGATGCTCTATATTCTAGAAAAATGTTTTCAAATTAGTTTTTATCTGCTGTATAGAAAGATAAAGCCAGTACTGGAGAAAATACAGCATATAACACATCAAGGGATTAAAAATAGATGTTTCCATTGTTGTCTATTTTGGGTTAGTGTCCCAGAATTATGTGACATAAATTGCCTTAAACGATAAAACACGAAGAGCTAAACAGCTAACACTAGTATTCTTCCATGAGGTAGGGAACGTTAATAGCAATAATATTCCAAGGGAATATATGGAAGAAGAACACAACTCTAACTTGTTTTTACTATGGAAAAAGCTCATTTTTGTTTTGCTTTGGGGTGGCCCAAGACAACCCTGCTCCACCATGGGGAAGTCACAGACCTGCACCAGGCTGCAGCCTTGCCATGTGGTGGCAATGCAGTGGTTTATGGGCCTGGATGCAGTGTGTAGCTCTTCATGTGTGCTCTGCATCAGCCTCACCACTACACTGAGGTGAGCTTTGGAGCTGATTTCTCAACTTTTGTAACCCATCCCTAACTATCTAAGCAGGTTTTTATACCTCAGTACCAGAGCTGGTGGGCATCTGACATACACAAGAGAAAAGGTGCATAAGGCATTGTCTAACGTGTGCATGGCCAATACACATCCAAATGAAGCCCATGTATGAAGACATATATATATTTTTTTCCAAATGATTTTCACTGTTGTGTAGTGATGCTTATTTGGGTTTATTGTTATAGAGATGGAGTATGATGGGTAATGATTACCGACAGCAGAAAAAGAAATAGCAATTCTTGCTTTTGCAGTGCTTTCTTGCTCTTGTAGTTCAAAGCACTTGTCAAGCACTTACACACCCACTTTACAGCAAAGGGTTGTAACTGTTGGCTTAAGCCATCTTGATTCCATTTGTGTAGCAAGATAGATTTTCTCCAGCTGAGGACCCGCCATCAGTATTTATAGGTTGGCTGCAAACTTTAAGGTGCAAAGTTGCATGGGATAAAGAAAGAAGAAAGGGAGAATGTGAGAGGATATAAATGCAGAGGATGCAGCTTGAACAGCTCTGGGAAACATGAACTAGGAGGGGAAGTTGAAGAAAATGAGGATTAGTTTACTGTAGTGAAGAGATGACTAAGAAGAATCTGATAATCTTCTTTAAATATTCCAAAAAGAACTTTAAGAAAGAAAGGGATGGCTCTCCTTTCTGTCTGCTATGAATGAGATGGGAATTCTGAGTTCATACCATGTTACAGAAAAGATGGCTGAGTTTAAACATCAGGGAAAGCTAATGAATATTAAGAACAGGTAAGCACTAGAAAATCTGTGTTTTGCCTCGGGAAGCTGAAATACCAACCAATATTATGAGTGGTTTTTAAGACCAAGCTAGAAAAACATGCATAAGGAAAGACATATGTGTAGTCAGCTCTGCCTTCAGGTAGCAATATGGATCACAGGATATCCTTACAGCCCTAATTTTTAAAACCTATACCTATGAAGAATCCCTTCTGTAGGTAAATTCAGATCTGTTTCTGGAATCCAAAAATTCTGACAATTTATATATATAATATACCTGCAGTTTTAATCAGATTGAAGTTTTACAGAAATAGTAAAAGAAACTAACGTCCTGGTCATTTTGAAACTTTTCCTGCACAAATTATAAAAAGTAAGTTTACCCTTGGTTTCTGGTGGTGTTTTACAAACTTTTCAGGGCTTGCCCTTGTAATTTATGGTGTCATTAGAATCCATCCACAAGAATACAACCTTTATTCAACCTTTATATTCGTTTTCACAGAATATAAAATCTGCTGACAATCTGAAAAGACAGATGTGAAAAGCATCAGCAATAAAATAAGCCCCAAGCCCTTCCTGTAGCTCATCCACCGTGGTCTGAGCAGCGCTGCTAAACTGACAATGAGATGCTGGGGCTGTGGTTAACTGCAAGAGGATGGCATTTTGCCTCACCTGACAGAGAAGTCTCTGTGGAATTGCTGGAGGACATGCATGCCACTTTGGACTGAAAGATGAAAATATTGTGTAGCTTGTTTATTCTGAGTGGCTCTTCATTTGACAGGGACAAACATGCTCATAGCATGGAAGTATGGGTGTAGCTCTGTCAGGATAACAGAAGCACCATGCACAGAGGAAGTTCCTCTGATCATCCCAAGCATAAAATGTGAGGAATGGCAGCCTTTATGAGGGACTTCCCTGACTCCTGTCCTCCCCAGTGCTCCCAGTGCCTTCCAGTAGGATCCTATAGGATCATTAATCCTATAAAAAGAGTCATTAATGCACAAATGACATAAACCATTCAGTTCACACAATACCTGACTGTAAACTATGGATTATCTATGAGCAGGAGGAGGATGACAATAACAACCAAAACAAATCTCAAGGCACAACACCAGTAGGCTGAGAGCCGCCACTAGAGCTGTCAGATTTCTTCCTAGCATGAAAGGGAGCTCCCCCCTCCCTGCCTGTTTAAGGCCCAAACATCACAGGGGCTGCAGAAGTTCCTGTAGGACCAACTGCTGTGACTGAGAGCAGCAGCTGCCCGACAGCTTTGGGGTTTTGGGGCTGCTGAGGTGCAGGAGCATCCTCCCACCAGCACGCTGTCCCGGTCGCAACCAGAGGCAAACCGCAGCCACCGAGATGAAAGGCTGCCTCCCTCTGATCTCTTCACGATGAAATCGCTCTGGTGCCACACTGTATTTTGTGTCAATACCTATTTCATTTTTCAAAATCAAAAAAGATATGAGTACTTTGTTCCCTGAATTCCTGGTTCTCGGGGTAACCTAGCAACTCCCCATGCTACGCGGCACGCAGCGGCACGCCACCCTGCTGCACATCCATGCTGACAAGCTCGCCATGCAGCATTTCACTTGCAGATCATTTACCGAAACTCGTGGCTCTCCTCTCCCTTGAACTTCAGAAATGACAAGAGGAATGGTTTTATTCTCTTTCTTTTGGGCAGCCTTAATCGTCCAGTGTTCACCGGAGCTGAACAGCTAAAGCTATTTGCATGTCATTTGTAGTTGACACCACCCTGCGAACTGATAATCACTGGAAACATGAGAATGTATTCAGGCGCACATTTCTGTGTCATTAAAAATTTGCAAGCTAAAATTGTACCTGTGAACAAACAGCCTTCGTGGAAAAAAAAAAAAAAAAAAAACAGGGAAAGCTTGCAAGTGTGGGATGGAAACACCATGCTAGCACATGCCTGGGTTGTTCTGCAGCAGGTAAGGCATCCCCTTCTCTTTTACCTGCCACCAAGGTGTGCACCCTCCCCAAGCATAGCCTGTCTCCTTCACTTTCCCACTGCCAAGGGCCCTTCTCCAGATGTTGTTCCCCAAGCTGGTGGGAAGAAGAACTTAAACATCACTTAAGGGTTGAAAATTCCTGCTGGGGTTGGATGTTTGCCTATGGTTTAGCTGCTGGCGAGCAAGAGCAAGGGCACAAAGTTCTGGGGAGAAGGATGAGAAAGTTTTGCATGCAGGTATGACATGAGTCCCTGTGACAATTCTTTAATGCTACAGCTTGTCCAGGAAGAAGCCTGGGAGTTGCTTTAAATTTAAAGAGCTGACAAACCAGGGCATCGTAGTGCCCTGACTGTTCCTGGCGAGGCTGTGCTGGACAGACCCCAGCATACTAGGGAAGATCCAGCAGCTCCATGTTATCCAAGGTGTCTTTTGAACAAGGTGGGCAGCTGAAACAAATTTATGAATCATGGTAAAGCAATCTTGTCTGAAGGAATGGCTAAAAAATTTTATTCTACTTTTGTACTTAACAAATCAATGTGTGGTTTGTTTCTTAATTTTTAATTCAGTGGCATTATTTTTTTTTCTTCCTGCATTTGGGCTCATTTTATTAGTTGTTTTTTTTTTTTTGCAAATTTTTCTTTTTTGTCTCATTTTACATTTTTCCCCCAAGGGAAAAGAGGGAAAAAACAAACTACAAAAAAATAATCCAAATCAAAAGGCCATTATACTCAGACCATTGTTTGGTGAAACATCAGAAGTTTCAGTGAATTGCTCCACCAATTTTGTAGCTGGAAACAATCTTTTGAATACCCACACTGTAAGTATTTGGTTAAGAAAAGAAAGTGTATGTGGTGGAAGAAAAGAGCATTTCATTGTTGACATGTTTTTCCAGATCCTAATATTCTACAAGGAAAGGAAACATTTTCCTTTGTTGTGGCATTTGCTTCCCATGCTATTCCCAAAAATCTCTCTTCTCTGACTCACAACAGAAGTGTGATACTGTATTCACTGTCTTAACCATATAGAATTAATCTGAATTTACTAACATGGAGTTATAACATAGCTGACCCGGATTCCTTGTTTACTTTGTTCTAATGGCACGAAAGAGCACCTTAAATTGTGATTGGGAAAATTACATTTTCACCCTTTTTACATAGGCAAAATTGGTTAAAAGTTTTCCTTTAAAAGAATCAGTTTAACTAGCTCTTTGCTTCCCACCCCATCTCATGGTCACTATTCAAAACCACAAGTTTATCTGAGAGCCTGTGCACATTCAACAATAAAAGTTCAGTAAATAAACATCTCCCAGCTTGATTCCCCAATGACTGTGATTTGTGCTAAATAACAAATGACCCATTTCATCAAGCCTGTTGTTACTGACTGACCGACAAGGTGGTAAATATTATAGCTAATGCAGCATACCATGGTGATCCTAACAGGGCAACAATGCTCAAAAGCATGAGTACAATGTACAGTCTGTCTGGTAAATGGCCAAAGGGTAATGCTAGTCCTGAAATCAACTGCATAAAAAAAAAAAAGAAAGAAAAAAAAAAGAAAAAAAATACATTTGGCTTTCCAAGATCCTGAGTATTTTTGGATATGGCAATCCGTCTGCTGATCCTTTCAGGCAGGTTTGAAATCTAAAGTAGCACATGGTAAGAAAAGAAGCATTTGTGTGTCTGCATCATACAGGTGCAAATGAGAGCATCACTGAGCCCACCTGTGGGAGGTGGCTCTTGTCTGAGCATCACTGGGGCGCTGCTGCTTTCAAGGCAACGGGATGGGGAGTGCTGGGAGGGGAAATAGCCCTGCAGTGCTGGGAGGGGAAATAGCCCTCCAAATAAAAAAATGCAGTGAATGAAGCTGCATTTTCCCAGCAGATTTTGTCTGTAACACCTACAGTTCATAGTAGTATTAGTATGAAGGATATACCATAAATATTGATCTCCCTGAGAAGCTGACTCTTTAAAAGCTGAATAAAATGTTGTTTGTGGATGTGCTCAGATACCTTCATTTCTCAGATATGGTTTTGTCTCAAAGTGGGGAATGTGTGAGAAGAATGAGAAGAATATGAAAAAAGAAAGTTGTAGAGGGGAGGGAAGAAAAGGGAAAGTATCTAGAAAGGTGCAATATAGATAACAGTAGTGTAAAGAGAATGTAGATGAGGGAGGAAGAGGAAATATTTGGAAAAGCAGATAGCAAAAAATAGGGAAGACACAAGTCTCTGTTTCTGAAAAGCATGGAGAAAGAAAAACAAAGGCAGAACCAGAAAGAAACAGGTGATATAGGAGTAAACACGGGAATGCATGCTGAGAATAACAAACAATGAGAAATCACTGAAAGGAAAGGTGGCAGAAGGAGAATGGTGTTAAAAATACACAAATGAATAGAAGATATGTACAAATCAGAGAGACTAAATTGTTAAAATGACGCGAGTTGAGAAACTGAAGAAACAGGTATGGATAGGTAAGTAGGAAGCAAAAGAAATCAAAGGAAGTGAAAAGGAAAGGTATTACTTGCTAGAAAACTGAGAGCCAAAACTTGATATGAAAAGCACGTGTAAATATTTTTGAAGTGAAGCTGTCACGTTTCAACATGTGCAGGTTTGATCACAACATAAAATCTGAAAAGCATTACTGGGAAAGGCTGCAGCATGGTATAGCCAACGCCGTATCTGAGCATTTCCAGAGGGCATGTGATCTAAACCAGTAATGCACAGCAATCCCATATGACACCGTGGATGGCACGTGGATGGTTAGCTGTATATGAAATGTTTGTCTTCCAGAGCCTGCATCAAGGCAGGGACATGAATGCCATGATGCCACCCTGGCATTATGCTAAAGCTCTGCTCACTTGTGGGGATACTCCTCTTTAATACAGGGAGCATGTGGCTTCACTGTCAGTAGGCACCACAGCTGAATGGGAGGTGATCTAAAGACACAAGGAAAGAAAACGTGAAGGGAGCAAATTTTAAATTGTATGAAGTAATCCAGAAACTTCATTAGGGGGGTTATACTCATCGTTGTTACCTGTGGAGATCGTTTAGGAGATATATGCTGGCAATCAAAAAAATGCTTTGTGTTTCTTAGGGAGAGGTGGACAGGAAAGGTATGCAACCCACATATCACAAAGATAATACAGATATTAAAGTAAATAACAAGAACTGTGTTTCAGCTCTCATTATTTTTCAAACCAGAGATCTTGAGATCTTCATAGCTGATGTCCTAAAACATACACAGAAAGTATGAGAGGGTTATATGTGTTTCAGAGTGACAACGTTACTCGTTTTGGGATTGCTAGAAACAGCTATATCACTATTTTTTAATTATTATTTTATTTTGTGCCTGTTTTATTCTTTAGGAAAAGAGTGATTCAATTTTATTTGAGCCACATTTTTTTTTAAATATATTTTTTCTTAGTATTCAACCAGGCCTCTCTGACAACGTGAGGTACAACAAATGGGTATGTTCGGGTGTGAAACTGTTGCAAATTCTGACGCCCAGTCACTTCTGCTTCACATTGTAAAATGGCAGGAAAGATAAGAAAACTACAGCTGTGAGTTACCAAATTACAGAGCCATTATTTTAATACCCATGATTCAGCTGTCAGAAGCTGATCTAACACATCCACATGCAAAACTTCAAATACATCAACTTTTCAGTATATACATGGGTATAATTCACCCTACTTCCAAACACAGAGAAAAGATTTGTACTGTTTTGCAGGTGTGCTAAGTGACTTGAGATTTTTTCAAGACCTCAATTTCTGGTGAGCAGAACGTCTTAAAAAAAAGTCAAATTGCAAGGGAAACTGCATCATATGTTATTTTCCATGCTATGTGTCCCCTAGTGCTTGTGTAGGCAAAAATAATGGCTTTTTATAAAGCATATTCTCTCTTTTCAGTGATGGGGAGCCCATGTCTCCTACCTGCAGCCATTTAATGCTGGGTACCATCCCCACGAGGGCAGTGATCGAGAATGGAGGGTAGAGGTGTGTGGACCAACACCTGCATCCAGCAGGAGGACAGCAGCTCTTTGGAGGAGAACGCCCATATGTCTCTCTTTGCCGTTGATCACAGGGACCCTGGTGTGTAGCCTACCTGGTGTCAGAGGGGTCTGCCCCACCACTGCTCACCACCCACGTGCAGAGAGCTTGCGATCCAGATTTGGAGGCACAGAAGCTTGCATCAGTTTACTCTCATCTCAAGCAAAGAAGTAGGCTGAAGAAAGGTGTGCCTACCTGTCAAGGGATCATCAGTCTTTTTTCTTCCAGAAGTTTTGAAAATAGGTCATGACTGCTTCTCTCCCTAAGAAATATTGCGTTACTGTATTTTGCTGGGCAGTTTAAAAAGAAAAAAAAAAAGGAGAAAAGGAGTATTTGCTTTGAAATTTTTCTTTCCAAGGAATTCCTCTCTTCCTAAAGTAATGCTTGAAGAGAAATAAAATGTTGGAGTTACTTACCAAGCCTTTTACAAAACACAGGGAAATAGATATTCAGTGGTAACGTGAGGAAAGAAATTGAGTATTTTGTGCAGGCACTGGAAGCAATTCACCTTTGGTGCTGAAAACCCACCCCTGACAAGGTCAGGAGAAGCAGGTCTGCTTGGCGAGGTGCCCACAGGGGCTCCTGGCAGAGGTGCCACTGCCCCCTCCTGTGCAGGGGCCGGAGGCTGTCTGAGGTTTTTTAAAACATTCTTTTGTATTCAATATTATTATTCTGCCTTGTTTTTCTCCTGTCCTGTGTTGTGTATCCCCTTCATGGATCCTTTGCCCTTCAGCTCCAAGTCCTGCTGGTCCATCTTTCTTAAACTCCCTCCTGTACATCCATCACTCCCTGTCCTGTTTTGTGGTGTTTCATTGGAACTGAAGGCAGAGTGCAGTCTCTCCTTCTGCAATTCAGAATGAAACAAATCCAAATGAAACGCTCATGGTTCACATGAAGCCTACTTCACAATTTGCAGAGCTATATGTAGGTACCCACAGATAAGCACTTCTGTGACAGCCCTGGGCTGGGTGGAATAGGTCAGGCTTCATGAGACAGGGAGAGAGCTTCATCTACAGCTTCTTACGTACAAAGTGAGACAGAAACTGCCTCAAGTTCCCTCTACATACACACTAGTTTGGAACTAACCCAGTTGTAGAGGCCTTTTTGGCCCCTGGGGAGAAGTAGCTCCCCTCCAAGGTCCACTTCACGAGACTGCTGCCAAGTTGAGAGCAAGCCTTCTCCTCCCAGCCCTCTCTTTTTCCTCCTTCTACAAAGAAAAGAAACCTCACCTTCAAACAAGCCCTGCACATCTTCAGGTTCCTTAGGTTGGCTTTCGTGACTTGGGCTGGCTTGCGTGCGCTTAGAGAAAGCTTCCTAAAGCAATAACGTAGCAGTCCTGTGGTTCCCTCTCCTAATGCCCAGGCACCTGTTTGCTGTCCCACCTCGCACGGTCATTTTGGGGAAAGAAAACAGATGTCTGTAGAACCTGCATTTATTGAACTGCTGCTGGTATTGCAGAACATGGCATGCGTTTCCATCACACAGGATTTACTCTAAAAACAGAAACTCGGAACAGCAAACTGTGCTGATCTGAGTCTTACCATTAAACAACTTCCAATCTGCTACATCTCTTCACTCCGAGTGCTTAAATAACTAATGCAGAGCTTCTACATTGTGACAGAAGTTTACTTTGGATGTGCAGGCATACTGAGATATGTGTTAGTAGGACTTACAGTTATTAGATTTTGCAATAGTTTTTCAGTCGTTTGTGGACTGGAATATACTGTCAGAAACAATGTGATGTGGAAGTGATGAATCTTGACATTTAAATATTTGTCTTGAAGAAGAAATGTCAAGAATGTATGCAGCCATCTGGGCTTTTGCGCTCAAGTATTAGTGATTAGTGCTGATCAAAAGGAAAATTTATATCTACAAAATATTTAAAAGTTATTTTAATTTTAAAATATATTCCATTTTTATTTTAAAAATCTGTTCTTTTCCACAAATATGTTGTTATTACACATTTAACGCTGTGGCCATGTTAGAGAAAAACTCTCTTTTCTTCAGAGAAAAATTCTTCCCTCAGAGGGTGGTGCGGCCCAGGCCCAGGCTGCCCAGAGGAGCTGTGGCTGCCCCATCCCTGGCAGTGCCCAAGGCCAGGCTGGATGGGGCTGGGGGCAGCCTGGGCAGGTGGGAGGTGTCCCTGCCCATGGCAGGGGGTGGCACTGGGTGGGCTTTAAGGTCCCTTCCGACCCAAACCATTCTGTGATATGGTTTTATGAGTCACAGCATCAGGCCTTTCAGAGAGTCCAGTGCAGGTGCTACTTTGCATGCTATAACATTTTCTTTTCACCTCATGTCATGACTACAGCAATGTTCCTCAAAGAAGAGCCATCAGGACTGGTGCCAACACCAAACAGTCTGGAGCAGTGGCACGTCATCGATCTTTTGTCATCAAAAAATATGAGGAGGGTTCCTACATACTCAGGTGCCAACTGCAGGTGAATAAAATATTCAGGACTGTCATATTTTCACATACAGCTAGGTTTGTAATAGCTTTCATTTCATTTCAGAATACTATGAGAATATACATAAAACCATAGCAAATGTTATAAGCCAGGCTTTGCATGCGTCTTACAGGTAAAGTCAGGTCATCAGCTTTTTTTCAAACAAGAACTATTAAATTCAGAATCCTTCATGTGATCCTATGCACATTTTAAAATATTTCATACAGGTTCACTTCTTAATCTGAAGTTTATGCTGTGAAGTGCTCGCTGTTGGGCTCATTTTCCCAATTGCATCCAAACTCTTTGATCAATTGCAGCTGAATCCATCAGAAAGAATCAATAATAAAAAATTCCCCCAAGATTTAGGGAAACAGCTAGCCTTGTGGTGGTGTGGGTTTCTGTTGCTGCCTTCAAGGCTGCAGCATGTGCTGAGTTGTTCCTAGAAACTGGAGAAACAAAGATGAAAAGTGCTGCAAATGCTGCAGCCACAAGAGAGTTAGTTTGGTGCTCCTATCTTAGAAAATGCCAGAAACTTTAACGTGGGACACAAATCTGCTGAAAACAAGCTCCACCAGAAGTGTTTGCAGGTCTCTGTTGATGCTCTTGTCATTTGCCTCACCTGCTGTGTGCTGTTTTACAAAATACACTTATGAAGCCCTTGCACCAGGCTGACCCAAGCCTGCGCCTAAGTTTGTGGCTATTTCCTAAGTCAGTAGAAATGTTTGTCTGGATCCAAAAATGTGCAGGTACAATCTCTTGCAAGCACAAAACATTGAAATCACAAAAAATGTGCCTACAAATGAGCTCTAGATTCTATTATTTTCCATTTGAAAGCAGTAAAGTCACAATTAACTGTGGAGACAATTCTGCAAGCGCTGTTTCTGATGACAGATTGTGTTTAAAAGCCTCCTGTTTCTACAGGTGCATATGTCAAGTTGTGGGAAGAGAAAGACAGAGAGAGAGAGATTAACTGTTAGGTGCCTATGATCACTGTTACTAAACTGCACTTTGAAGTGCTGATGCCTGTTCTGCATTTACCTCCTTTATGTGCTTCATGCAGAAGCCAGCAGGTGCAGTGTGATGGTGGAGTCTCCTGCAGGGCTGTGTGTGGGCATGGTGCAGTAAAACCTACCTGTTGGACTGCAGTAATGGAGAAAAACTGGGTGATTTATGCAGGTTGGCACCAATATTCTGTGGAGTATCATGAAATTAAAGCCCCAAGCTTGCACCTCCTATGCTAATGTGTTGGCTTCAGCGAAACCAAGTTTCCAGCCTTCATGTTGAGATCAGCATATGCCATTGCAAGAGCAACAGAACTTAAGAAAAGATACTATAAAAGGCATCAGAATAATGCAACTTCATTGTTGTGCTGTGGCTTCCTTGTACCTGTTTTATCACAGTATGTCTTGACCATCTATGGCAGAAGCAGTCTCAAAATACCTGCAAATCTTCATAAATTGAGAGTACATTTATTAAAAGTGGTGGTACAAATAAAATGATCCATGAAAGCAAACTGCCCTGGTAAAGTATTGCCTCCAGCTCCTTTTTCACGTGGGACTAGTGACATGCATTTTAAGAACATGCTTCATTGGCTGTGTACCCTGAGCATCTCCCATCCAGCAGAATAGAATGCAGATTCAAGGATGTGATACCACCTGTTCCTGCCTTCTGTATTCACAAAGGCAACCGTGAAGATGGAGAGTAAACTTAAACTGTGGCTCCTTCATTGTGCTACAGCCTTATCATTTAAGTACCACAAGCATTTTATTTATGAGCTGTAAAAATCTGATCTTGCACATTCACCAGCCTTCAGGACCGCTATGGGGAGAAGTGGACAACCACACAACGCTGTGTAACAAATCTTGTTAAAATGCAGGGATTATATTCAGGTTTTTAATTCTATTACAGCATGGACAATGACTATGTTTGTGTTAGTTTCACAATTTGAGGTTAAATAAATCAGTGAATGGAAATCTGGGTGGCAACAGAAAGAGATACTACAGATGGTGATGTAGGCACATGAATGCCAGGCAAATGTTTCTTAATAAAAATGTAAAACACATTTTCCTTGCTTTCCCATGACTTCCTTCTAATCTGGAGTCTACACAGAGGTTTGAGTCATTTCTGCCTTTCTCTGACCCTTTAATTCAGCGCTTGGTTTGGAGGCTCAGGAGATATATTTATTTATCTCTATGTCTGACTCTCACAAAATATTCTTTAAGTGGAGAGTAGCTGGAAAGCTCCAGCACACTTGTTCTGTTTCTTGCTGTATTAATACGTCTCACTGTCCCAGAGCTGCCATTTGCAATGATTACCAGATTGAATGACATACAGTATCTTCTTCATCAGCACTACCACAGGGTTTTCCCTGCTGATTTGATTAACCTATCATACTGCTAGTAAATTAAAACAAAAAGCTCTCCAAGACAATAATGCAGCTTGAGTTGCAGGCCTTCACCCATTGTGCCATCCATCTGCTGTTTGTGGGGCCACCTTCCCCAAACGGAGATGGAGTGTTGAGGCTGAATCTGCCACCTGCCACCCTGCTCAGAAAGTCCCCCTCCCACTCCATGCTCTGAAATGATGCTGCTGGGACTCAGAAAGCTTTATAGGAAAACCAAAGTAAGGATTATGTGATTAACTGGTTTGGCTTTCTGAGGGATAATCTTTGTAGGTAAGTGGTGGGGCATCAGGATGTACAGAGCAGGGGAGCAGGAATATTAGAGTTTTTTTGTTGTTGTTGTTTCTGGTTGCCTGTGACTGTGTAAGACTGCCTTACAGGTATGAACACGTGGTTACATCCTCACCGATGAAAATGCAACCTAACTGCGTATTGAAGTGAACTGAAGTAAATCCTTCACGTACAACTTGATGAGCTGGCGTGGCTGGATATCAATGAGCAGTTACCTGGAACAGGGCTGCTCTCAAGAGGAGACTTTAATATGCTTGTATTTCATGAAATTTTGTAAATTCTCATCATGAATCCTCCAAGGCTGAGGATCTTGTTTCTGTAAATCTTTGCATGAGCTGGACCTGTGGAGAGGGGTAGCTTTGAAATAGGGATTTTATCACTCAAATGAAACTGAATTTTGAATCTTGTGATGACTAAATTGGCCCATTGTTCTGTCCACTAGAATGACATCAGAACTGACTCTAGCAAGCCTCTGTCAGACCATTTCCTTAAAATCTTAGTAATTATTTAGGTGGCTAAATATATTGAAGAGAGATATTAAACTTTGTTTAAATTGTTAACTTTATTAAAATGGCATAATTTAACGAGCCACATTTAAGATATCATTATTTATATGTCATCCAAGTCCATTCAGAATCACAAAATAAGTTTGTAGCTTGGAAATATCTTGGTAAAAAATCAAATTAAATACTATTTTGCAATGAGATACTCATTGAAGATTATGCAAATATGAAGAAGTGGGATGCGGAGAAGTCCTCATTTCTTGGCATAGCATCTTCATTTGTTCACCAGACATATTAAGAACTATGAAATTCCCCCAGAGGCAAATTTTGTTTCCTCTTCCCACCCTCTGTAATTTGAGAAAATTTGCTGGATTATTTAGATCATCAGCATGATCCTTTATGTCAAAATCCTATTTTGTGAATTCATACACATTAGATTAGCAACAACTGGTTTTAGTCTTCAAAGTCAGCTAAATTATGAATCTACATACCAAGTGAAAAACATCTCTTCACTGAGTGCTTATCATCTTCTGTGAAGAAAATTAAGGCTCCTGACACAGAGCTGTTACACTGGCTGCATCTAGGCTGAAAGTCAAAACACACTGTGGTGTTAGCGGGGTCTGACCTTCTGAGTTTTTTCTACATGGATTTAGCATCAAGAAATAAAGTAGAAGTGTAGAGGTAACACCTAAGTGCTGTACACCTTATTTTATTCAAGCAGCCAGGCTGGCTGCTGGGACAGGGTGTCCCCTTCTAGCCCTCCCTTGGCACAGCTAGCAGGGCACCAGAGGCCTGGCAGCACCGGTCCTGTGAGGGCAGATCTGTCCCATCGGAGCCACTTTCTGGCTTCAGTTACTGCCATGCACAGCCTGGGTGTGCAGGTAGGCACCGATTTCACCCTGTCTGTAGTGCAGTGTCAACACAACCTTGTGTCACCTTCACTTCTGTACTGTGAGGGTGACAGAGCACTGGCACAGGTTGCCCAGAGAGGCTGTGGAGTCTCCTTACCTGGAGATATGCAAAACCCGCCTGGATGCCATCCTGTGCAGTGTGTTTTAGGTGACCCTGCTGGAAGTGTGGTTGCACCAGATGATATTCAGAGGTTCCCTTCCAACCTCGGCCATTTTGTGATTCTGAGTCACGTCGCATGCAGAGGCCTGCGGCCTGCTCATGAGTGGATTCAGGGCTGGACTCCTGAGAAACCCGTGATTGTCCATTTGGCCAAAAAAGCCACCCTTTTTCATTTAGTTTCCACACTGTAAATACACAAATCAGGGAGTTTTGTCATAAATTAATAGTTTGCTGATGTGATTACTTCTGCCCATTGGAAAGCAGGCAAGGTTCCCTTTTCCTGCATCATATACACAAATATTAAATCAGCAATCTTTCAGTTGTTGAGAAATCCTCACTTTAAAGCTTCTTAAAAGCTTTCTCAGAAAAAAATCGTCTTGAAATAAAGGATTGTAATGGCTTTTTATGGTACCTGTTCTGGTACTAGCAGGGAAGCAGTATAGTATTATCTGAGCAGTCTGACAGAGCAGTATGATCTATCATACTTGATTATATCTGGTGCACATAACACTGATTTTTTTTGCTTCAATTTCAATTATTACTTACAATACAGATACCAGAAAACCACATTAAAATAAATAAATAAATAAATAAATCTCTGACAGAATAAAATGCTGTTATGTTGTTGTTGAAAAGTGATGTCAGTGTCTGAATGAAGAGCGTAGAAAGCATTCCTGTTCATATGTGAGTGATATATGTTTATTTAATTTAATTTATATTATTCAGGGTCAATACAGCCCTGAATTTAGAAGCCTTTTGCTAAGCTGATCAGAATATGCTGAGTTTTCATCCCATTTTACCTGACAACCCCACCCACATGTATTTTTATATAATACTCTGCAGAATCATAGTCTATCTTTTGGTCACTGCTCTAATTCAAGCATGTTCAAGCTCTAATTATGCATGTCTCAGGAAAACTTTGCTAACTTGCATCTGTGCATATGAATCAAATGATTGAATGTTGTTCATTGGTGGGTATATGAACTGATACAATTGAAGAAAAAGAAAGATAAAAAGTCATAAAATGTCTAAATGAATTTTGCATCAATTTTCTTCCAGTGTATGGTAGGATGGGACACAAATTCTAGAAAATACAATAAACATAATTGTTCTAGTAATTTGCTGTGTCATTTACTAATAAATCTTTCCTAGGAGCTGGAGAGAGATGACCATACTCTTCTGTGGAGCATAAAACGTATGTCTGTGTAAACCTGGGCTATTAATAAGGTTCTACTGCAGAGAAGCCTGTCTCAGAGATGATTTAGAAGGAAGTATGCCTGATCTCATCTCATCTCATCTGTCTTTTCTTTTTCTTTTTCTTTCTTTCTTTCTTTCTTTCTTTCTTTCTTTCTTTCTTTCTTTCTTTCTTTCTTTCTTTCTTTCTTTCTTTCTTTCTTTCTTTCTTTTTCTTTCTTTCTTTCTTTCTTTCTTTCTTTCTTTCTTTCTTTCTTTCTTTCTTTCTCTCTCTCTCTCTCTCTCCTTCTTTCTTTCTTTCTTTCTTTCTTTCTTTCTTTCTTTCAAGAGATCTAAAGGAAGAGTTTTAAAAGAAAATGTTTCATTTTGCATTTTATTTAGGCTATAAATTGAAAATCCAGGTCTTCTTTACCCTTGTGGTAGAAGACTCCTCTGCTGACTGGAAAATTCATAGTGCTGTCAGATGAGGAGCACAAATGGAGCCTGATTAATTGACAGAAAGAATGGTCTTTACTACACTTTTTAAAACTTTTTGTTTGCTTCCTTTTATGTTAACGGTTATTTAATGTGAGTGCCTCAGAAACAATGCCAATGGTCTTTGTTAAGATTAATCATTCTCTTCCTTCTGAATTACTTGTTGACATGCTAACAGACTACACCTCTGAAGCCTCTGGTGAGCCCTTCAGAAGAACCAGGGAATCAGGAGCTTCTCAAATCTTCATTTGAGTTGGGGATGAGAGAGGGGAACAAGAAGGAAAGCAAGCATCAGTTTTTATCAAATGACATTGGAGGTCTTCTGTATCCATCTTTAAGGAGGAAGTAATGTACAGGTCCAAGGATTCTTTTAGGTTCCCTCTTTGGGACCAAAATAATTAGATGTTTTAGAGGGGTCATTTCAGATTGCAAGTGGTTTGAAAAGTACAAGGTGCTTGTATAGGTTTTACTGAAAGAAAGAAAAAAAAAGTGTATTTTTTATCACCACTGAATGTCTCTCCAAAGAAAAATGAGAATAAGATGGAGAATAAGGTAAAGTTGTGTTTCTTGTAGCTGCCATGAATATTCAGGAAGTGAAACAGTCGCAACTCAGAAAATTATTCTGTTTTCAACAGCAGCTTTAAAAAGCCATTTTTCCATTAAAACTGTCAGTTTTGTAACACAGCCATGATTTCAAGCACAGCAATGAAATAATCTAGTTGAAATCGAAGATGGATTACATATGTTTATGTTTATGTTTACATATTCTTAACCCTTAACAGTAAATCTGGTTGTAGGGCTTTTTTCTAGAACATCAGAAAGGAAACCACAGCAATGATGCCAAAATCAAAAAAGTGAGCTGCCTCAAGAAAAGCAGTTTTCTTTAGGTCTCCTGGTGAAAACCAGAATTCTTTCTTACAGCCAGCTTCCAGTTCCAATGTCAATTTCTGGTCTGGATGTAGTAAATGTACGATGATATTCTTTGATTTCTTTTTTGAAGAAAGATAGTCTTCATAGTCATAACAGTCAGTATGGATCACTCTGTGAGTACTCCTCATGAATAAGTGGTAGATATTTTTTCTTACACTTCACCCACTTATAGGCAAATTATTTATCACTTACATTAAGTCTCCATCACAGTCGTCTAATACAATGATTTAATGATTTATTTAGGAGTGGGAATTATCCTGATGCAATCACCATGCGTTCCTTCTTAGAAGGGAATGGCTAAACTTTCTACCTTGTTCTCCATTTGTACTGATACAGTAGATTTTATTTATTTATTTATTTATTTATTTAATGAAGGACTTTGAATTAGTCATTGGGGGGTGGGGAGGGGAGGAGGAAGCGGGAGGCTAGTGTTGAGAAAATGTCTTACAAAATTTGTTGACATGATTTATTTAAAAGGAAGCTTAACACCAGGGTGAACAAACAGCAGGTTGAGCGATGAAATCATAATACATATATAAAATGTAGATGATAAAGATGATAACTAGTCTCTCAATTCAAGAGCTGAGACGTCTACTTTCCAGAAGCAGTGACTGTCCCGTGAGTAGCCTGCTTCTAGTTCATTCTCCTGGCAATTATCTTTACATAATATACTGACCTACCTCTAGGGTTCGTCCTCTGGGACATGAGTGGCAAGGAGGCCTGTCTCGCACAGCTTTTAGGTGTCAATCCAGCGTGTCACTGCAGTCATTATCTTGGTCAAATGAGAAGGTTGCATAACATCGATTTAAAGCTCAAACTGGGGAGACCGACTATATTTATAAATTTTCCAGGTGAAGGCCACAACTACAAACTTGCCATCTGATCTGGGGGTATTTTGAAGCCTTTATGGGAACATGTTGCCTTAAGTCAGTGGGTGCAGGTCTGACCCCAAAGTCCTAGTGTGAGAGTAACAAGTTGCCCCCGTGCCTGCAGCTTAATGAGCGATGTTGTTCTTTTGGGCAAAATTCAGAGCATGAGCAGGCCCCTGCCCTACCTGCAGTGCATTTAACCACACACGGAAATCACCCTCCCTCACCCCCCTGCTGAAGGCTGGCTAGGACACAAGCAGCACCTACACTCACACTGAGCTGGATCTTGGCATTATGCAGGCTGAGGATTTTTCTCATTTATTTTTCAAACCTCAAACATGTTCTTCCCTCTCAGAGACGTTTGCTCTTTCATTAGCATATATGAAATATCCTGTGATAGTTAAAACAAATATCCATTTAGAGTTTTTACACAGAATTATTTCTCTCCTACCAAATCATTTCAGAAATTAAATTACATTTCATCATCGGCCCAAGACTTCAATGCTTCTTAACTAGCAGTTTTAGTCCTATGAGAGGGAATTGAGATTTTGAAAAGAAGCTGGAAAAAGGAGGATTATGTCTTATGCACCCTAAAAAATTATGTGTTCTTGGATGAAAACAGCATGATTGTATAATACCATTCATTTTGGTTTGAAAAAAGGACTGTCTGGGTATCTTCAGAATGGAAGATTCCCTTCTCCAGGTTGCACAAACAATTTGATTTTTTAGCATGTGAAAAGTTACAGTCTCATTAACCTGCAGATGTGCCAAACTTTGAGGAGAAGCAGAGGGCTTAGAGAGGGACGTGCTCACCAGGAAAGTACAGTGACCCGAAACAAAATTCAAGTGGGAATTTTACAAACCGAAGCTGCTCATAGATGCAGCAGATGGATACAGCAAGCTTTACAGGTCTACCCAGAGAGATTCTTGATGCTCCACCAGAGGAAGTCGAAAAAAAAAGGGCAAGCACAATTCAGCTTGTCTCAAAGAAAAAAATCTCAAATATCATTATAAAATGAGTTGGATGTCATTTAAATACTTCCCTAGACAGAAGCTGTGAGATGGCAACGAATGTTTCTAGCATTAGCTTAAAGTTTCAGTATAGAAAGTTTATGAATAGCAGCCACATAGAGGGATGTTTAAGGGGTGTGTACTGAAGGAGGGAAAAGGAGCTTCTGTACAGGGCTGTGTGTGTAATGCTGAACCGAAATGACCCTGCAGCTATAAATATACAAATATATATACATAATATATATATATAACCCCGCAGCTATAAATATGCAAGTATATATAAAGTTAAATAGGGCTACCTGAAGAATGTGCCTGAGTTGTTACAGAGCATGAGTCACCTGTTGCCTGAGAGGCTTCTGTGCTTTCACAGGAGATAAATTCCTCAAGGACTCCATGGCTAAAGCAAAGCAATCGCACATGTGTGTCATTTACTCTGAAAAAATATCACAAGCGTTGTTGGTTGCTTGACCTTCATCGGTCTGTTTAATTAATCAATGGAGAAACAGCTGATTGAAAAGCTAATGTCACACACGGTGGGGATACAAAATCATTTGTTTCTTCATTTATTTACAGTAGGGGATTTCTCTAAAGATGAGCTTACTGGGCTGCACTTCTGGGCTCATCCATGGCTGAGAAGTGCCAGAAGATTGACTTAGAGTTTTTGAGAGAATACCAGCCTTTTTGAGAGACTGGAGGAAGTGCAGACATCTTCACTGCAGAATGGCATGTCTGGATCAGAATTGAGATAACAACACTTACTGTTCAGAAGAAATCCTCTGGCTATCAAAACACCACAATTTGAACAATGCTGAAGGATTTCTGTGAATAATGGACAATGAACAGTTCTGCTGCTACGGCCTTGATACGTTTCTGTCACTGAACTACAACTGTATACTGATAATACCATCACAACTACAATTTTTATAAACAGATGCACAAAACATGTCTAGCAGAAAATAACAAGCTAGTGTTGGGTAGGAAACTCCCGGACACAAACTGTGGTGTTTGGTGAAGACTGTAGGACTGGATATGATTGCCATTTAAAAACTGTTATGAACTGAAATGAGGAAGTGGAAAATCATCAAGCACCTGGGCAGTCCAGGAACACCTGCTACATGCTGTGTAACACACATGCCTCTGTTGTGAATGCAGACGACGCTGCTCACTTGCAGGTGTTGGGTTGGGGAGTCTTGTCCTGTGTGAGCTTCTGGTTTTGTGCTTCTTCTCTTTGGGGTCCACCTACACAGTGATTCCAGACAGACACTGTAAATACAGCTCTCCATTACTAATATAATTTATCTTATAGTTAAAAATTAACTATTCAGTGGCATTTAGGTGCAAAACACCTTAAATTTTCTACTTCAAAAGAGTAACCAGAAATTGCTAAGGTGTTTTCAGTCTTATTTTATTTACATTTTAGTCTTATTATTTTTCATTCTTATTATTTACAAATTTTTTCAGTCTTATTATTTACATTTATATACTCCATGCATCCATCATAGAGCACAGATGCACACAAGCTAGTTTTGAATGGGTTTTCCTGATAAATTAGCCTGTAGACAGCTCTGCTCTACCTGATGCTGTCATCAGATGTAGCATCCTGCTGTGTAACAAAGCCATTTTTTCTTCTTGCCCAGAAACAAAAACCTGGTAATTATAGCTGAAAAGTATTCATATACTCAGGCTTCTGCTCATCACTTGGTGTTGTGCCATGCAGCTCCTAATCTTTACTCTCTTTCAAGCGAGCTCAACACGTTTCCTCACTATGCAGCTTCCAGCTGCAAGCACACTTTGTGGGTGCTTTTTGTGACCTAGCTGGGACGTGCCAGGCTATACTAATCCCAAATACTTTCCTTTCTACAAGCAGGGGAAAAAATGTCTTCAAGGATGTAATATTCTATCACCTTACATGACCACCTCAAGCAGTTAGTTCAGAGGGAGTTTAAACTACATTTCCATGTGATTATTTCTTACATAATTTAGATTTTTTTTTTTCCTGTATTTGTAGGGATCACTAGCACTTGTACTTTCAGAAGGCACTCTAGGAAGTTAGTGATGGCAACAACCTCCAATTTTTTGGTCACCTCTAGAAGATTTACATGTGAGTGTAATGAGAATGAGTGACAAACTTGGTCATGGGGCCATTCTTGCAGAGACACTTTTAGAAGCAGATAAAATTTAGATTTTGCTTGTTATAGTGAGATGAGGAGAAAGTAGCTCATTAGAGATGTAGATCTAAAAATAGAGCAGAATGAGAGAAAAGATGAGCCGAGCTTTCAGAACCCAGGAAATGAAGTTACATGCTTGGGTCATGCCTCAGACTGGATGGCTGGAATAAGTGGGGTTTGGGAGTAGACTGTCAGGGTAAATGTAGCTTCTGCAACCGAAAGGAAAGGTGCTGCATTTAGAAGTAGAGCTTTTGTAACTTAGCATGATGAAATCTCCAGAAATCTGGTCCTAGTGTAATATTCCTCGAGATCTGGGGCATGCTTGTGGCAACTCAGATTTTAGGTAAGGCTGAGGAATTTATGAGTGAAAGAAAGGCAGAGAGAGGTTAAGATGTTCATGCATATACAGTCCTCTTCTCTACAAATGTTTATAGCTTTATTAATAGCACTATACCCACAACATTGTTGAATAATTTGTGGAACTCTTTTTGGCCAGAATATGTTTTGTAAAAAATTGCTTTAAAGTCATCAAAATATTATTATGGCTGCAGAGATGTTTTAAATATTTACTTGTTTTAAATTGGGCTCATTTTTTAACACAGTTTTAATTAGCCTCATTCCTTAAAGCAGGAGATCTTTGCTGATGCAGACCTGTGATAAAGAATAAGGCTGGTAAGTTGAGCAAATTTTCCACTGAGCCATACATACAGAACCCTTTTCAAGAACTCTTTCCATTTGTGACTTTATCAAGTCATCTGTTCACATGCTGGCTACAGCTTGTGGTCCTAGACAAGCAAGAAAAATGTCTGTAATTCTGTCTCACCCAGCACAGTTTGGGACCCCACCACTGGGCGCCTGCTGTGTCCAAGCAATAAACCTGCTCTTCAGTCCACTGAGTTGGGTATGAATATTGGGGTTGCACAGCAGGCCACTCTTACCACTTGTTCAGCCTTCACTGCTGGTCATTGATCAGCCCTGGGTCCTGATGGCAGTCCCAAATTAGGGGCTCTTGGTGTGATTTTAAAAGCCCCTTAAAAAAGCTGATGCCTAGAAAACTTTGGTAGAATTTTTTTTTTACAAATATTTCTATTTATACTTTATGTGTGTTCAGTTATTTATTTCTCTGCTTTATTATTCTGAATGTTGAAAAAAAAAAAAAAGCTTCCTAAGAGACCCAGTCATGCTGCTCAATCCCTATCTAAAACCTGGTGCCAGCTGCAGCACTTTCTAATCTTGGAAACAGACTGAATGTTAACTGATTTTTGCCTCCTCTGCATATGTACCACCTTACATATTTGTGCTGTAAATATCTATGCAAGGTATATAAGCAATGACAGTTAGGACTGGAATAGTCTTTGCCTCCATGCAAGGCTCTTAAGTAGAATAATATTAATAGCCTTACTTAAATAGCCAAAGAAGGAATGATTTTCATGATTTGGTGATAGGTTGGAAAAAAAATCATTATTTTGATATAAATGTTTTAAATAAATAATTTTAATAAATATGTCTGGTGTTAAAAAAAATGAAAGCCGGAGCTACACCACCAAATATATATTGTATATATTTTTGTTTGTTTGTTTGTTTGTTTCCCCAAGAACAACATTTGGCATATCTGCCTCTTTTTCAATACAAACTGTTTTGGTGGAAAATTAGTGTATTAACAACAGAGGGAAGTTTCTGTTTTGGTTTGGAGGCTGTGTCTTTCTGAGAACATGTTCTGAGGGAAAATCACTGATGAGGTGTTTTGGGACAACTTACTGTGAATTAGTGACTCTCTCCTATTCTGACAGTGTAATGGCTGTCATAGAAACCAGTTGCCATATTGCAATTTTGATAAATAAAAATGTGATTTTTTAAAAAGTGCTTTTTAGTGAAAGCAATCATCCCAGTCATAGAAAATGTTCACTCTGATCTCTGTATTGGCTCTCTGGGGCAATACTTCTCTCCTGTCTGGTGGTATCATCCACTGAGTGCTTGTTGTGAAAGTAGTCATAACCGTGTCCTCACCATCCAAAAATCTTCTCCTCTCTTCCCTCCTGTTCTTTCTCTCTGATGTACACACACTTACATGTGTCTACGATAAATGTACAAAATCCAAATAAGCATAGACTAATGTAATTGTTGGCTCCTGAGACAGCTGTGGCTTAAACGGAGCTCAAGCAATAAAGCAGTCTTGCAAAGCTGCCATGGAAATGTGCCAGGCAAGGCACAATTATTGCTCAATGTCCTTGCCACAGTGAAGAGGCAAGGGCAATCTGGAAGAGGAAATAGTGAGAAAGTTTGAGCTGACCGACATATTGCTTAATGAAATAAATGCATGTTCAAGCAGATTGAAATAGTTATGGAATTGATACAACTGATATAAATACGGGTGGTGAAGCTTTTGGCTTCTGTAAAAACAATGAAGCTCCAAGTCTGCGGCAAGCATGTGCCTTACATTTAATGCACTGAATGTAGACAACTGATGCTTTCCAAATACAGACTGCCAAGTGCACAAAGAGCAAAGTTTAGTCAAAGTTCACGCTCAGGTCATACACGCAGTGCAGCCATCAATCTGGACAACCTCTCAGTAACCTCCACATACTTCCAGATTAGATCTGGGATCCTTTGTGTCCTGATTAGAAAATGCAACAGTTAATTTGTTTTAAATAGGAAATTAAACAGTCATGTAAAGTGTTATATGAGGGTCATAAAATGGTTCTCAAGGTGCATTGATGAGGTCTGTTTGGGATTTTGACTCAACATTTTGCTGCAGCCAAGAGAAAGAGGCGCAGAATGACTGGAGAAAGTAATTGCAAACTTTCCTTTATATGAAAAGTGAGAAGAGAAAATATCTCAAGCAAGTGCTAAATTGGCAGACTATAGTATGAAGATTTTTAAATGGTTTAATTCTTCGAGTCTCCATTCTTCTCTCACAGACCACGCAGAACTTGTATGCCTCTTGCACTGCAAAAACCATGCTGCCTGCTGGAGGCCTGCAGGAGCACTGCAGGATGAGGATGCTGGCAGAAAATTGCTAAAAGGTTCCTTAAAACGAAACACATCAAAAAAAGAGGAGCTGTAAGAAAGTGGAATGTGTCCTCAACCTAGCACTGGGAGCAGGGTGATAGTACAGGTGCTGAAGAGGCACCACTGCGTCTGTCAGTGATTTTTTATTTTTATTTATTTGTTTGTTTTTGAATCTGTGTTCTGAAACCAAAGGTGTTTAGATGTTGGAGAAGAGTCAGCACTGGGTGACTGGGGACAGCAAGAAGAGGGGAAGAGGCAAAAGGTCACACACAGCGCAAAATCATGAGGGACATGGGACCTGCACCTAGGAGAGGCAGAGGAGAGTACTTTCAAAATAAAGACAAGGACTAATAATGTTATAATTTCCTACCTCTTTACTTCCTTGGTCAGTGAAGTTACTGACATGGTTCCTACATGCTACATCCCTCATCATTCAGAAAACAAACAGGAAAAGAGATCTAATGTGTAAAATTCAATTTTAGAAGGAACAGAATAGATTTGAATCCAGGCTGTTTCATTTAAGAAAGATGAGATTTATAACTGTTGAAATATTAACCTTGAAAATCTTGATTTATGAGTGATAATGGAAGCACTGACAAGACCCTTTTGTGTACTCACTAGTGCTGCAACTCCTGATATATGCAAAGCTGATGAGATAAAAGAAAACTAATAAAGGAAAAATAAATGAAGACAAACTGTTTTAATCTGTTTTAATATCAAGTAACTCCAAAGACCCGATTACATGTTTTCCAGAACTAAAATCACTGAAAATCGATGTAGGTTTACCTACAAAAGACAGCGAACTAGGAGCAGATGTTAAGATGAAACAAAAACAAGTGAGTTGCTGATAATAGGTATTGAGCAAGCCTCTGAAGATGTGGTGATTTGATTCAGGGAGGCACCCAGAAGTTTGAAAGTCTTCAAATCTCTCTAATATAGAAGTTGTTTTTTTCTCTGGAGATTTCTCTTAGTAATAGTGTGTAGTTGGATTCCAATGCAAGTTTTTTGTTCTTTTCTTTTTTCTTTTCTTTTCTTTTCTTTTCTTTTCTTTTCTTTTCTTTTCTTTTCTTTTCTTTTCTTTTCTTTTCTTTTCTTTTCTTTTCTTTTCTTTTCTTTTCTTTTCTTTTCTTTTCTTTTCTTTTTTTCTTTTTTTTTTTAAGTACTCTCCTTCTTACAGATGATGGAAACATCAACCAGATCAGTAAAATTAGAAACAAAAACATTTAAGTGATTTTAAAAACAAATAAATTTTAGAGTAAGCATTTAACAGTATTTCTCACTGCATTCAAATCAATAATCACAGCACTAGGAAAATAAGACAAAGTACTTTACTATTCTTCAGTATTCTTCGGTTCTTTACTATTCTTCAGTATGGTATTTTGGTGTTAACTGTGTAGTCAGTTCTAACATTTCTCAGGTAAAACACAACACCAAGTAATACTCCATCAGATGTTTCCAGGGATGAGCACCATAGTATGATCTGAACAGGACACCTTTATTAAAACAAACAGCAAGTATGCACAGTCTAGACAGGGAAACTGATATTTCTGACTTCTGTGACCTACAGCATGCTAGCAACTTACTGTAGACATGATGCTGTATAGGACATGGATGTGACTTTTGTTGTGATTTCAATTAATTAAGGAAAATTTCAGCAGAACTCTGCGTGTTAACTGAGCCACTGTGCAGGAAACCTGCCTGCAGAACTGGAAGGATACTTACATGTGGCCTCCCAGTCATTCTCATCCCACTGCCCTACGACTTACAATGTACCAGTTAGTGATGGACAAGTGGGAAGTTCATAATCATGAAAACAAAACAAAACAAAACAAACAAACAAACAAACAAACAGAAAACAAACAAAAAAAACACAAACCACCTGGACCAAAAAATTGCAATATTTTGAGATACTAGGCTGTAGCAAATACATACTGTCTTCTTTTTAATTCTTTAATGGACTTTAACAGTGGAGAAATTTAAGGAAATTTCAATAATACATGAAAGAGTTATGAATCTTTTTTACAAATAAAAGTATCTGTGCATGATGTCTTGTAGTTCTTGACACCTGTGTACTACTGCACACAATATCACACATGCAGGAATTATTGGGAATTTTATTAATCAAGCACAGCAATACCCAGCAGGTGCATTGCAGAGAACATGCGTGCTGGAAGGTGGCTAGCTACTGACAGCAATAATTTTTCTGTTTTAAATATCCTCATCATCCAACTGAGGAATGCTAGCTACTGCATATGGCCAAAGAGACTTGTCACATAATCAGATGGATAAATGTCAAGTAGTCAGAAAATCCTTCTTCAGAACTATGTAGTGAGTGCTCATGAAAAATTCCCACTTTTTTGAAAATCTGGATAATTTTCAGGTTTACGAAAGTCTTAATTGGTTCCAAAGTGATTCAAAATCACAAAAGAGGTTAACTGTGTAGACAGAAATTGCAATTTGCTTCATGTTCTGTACTTCTTCAGCTTTTGTCTTAATTGGGATCAGGGTGTAGTAGTGTAGAAGAAGGAGGCAGGATGGGGACAAGTGATGAAAATGGCACTTCCGCTCTGCCCTTTCAAGCCATGAACCACTGTGGAGGAGCAAAAGTCAGTGCGACTGTTGTGGAGGTGTGAAGAAAATCAAGACAGGGCCAGAAATTAAACAGGCCCAAAATCTGACCATTACTAGCCAGCTAAGAGGGTCTTCACGAGTGGTGGTACTCTTGATGCTAACATCTCAGATGAAGAGCGTCTTAGTGTCTTGCTGCACCAAGCATGGTGGCAGCACTAGGGTGATGGAGGAGGGATGTGTTTGCAAAGGGTCTTCCAAAAATCCTGAGCCAGAGGTAAAGCTTGCAATTGTCAAGCAAGAAGCACAAACAGTGTTGAGGAGGACCTGCTCAAGCATGGTGCAATTTGTACCTGTTAGTAGCCATGGCACAACAGAAAATTGCCAAGTGACTGTCTTGGTGCTGATGTAGCCCAAACTACTGTGCATGCTTGCTGGTGACATGAATCTTATTCTATAGAAGAAAGCTGGCTGGAAAAAAGTGCAGAGGTTAACACCACATTCATTTCAACTATTGATATTGACATGAACCATGTAACCCAATGAAATGGTTCTTATATATAAGGCAAATATTATGTCGTTTTATTACTTATAGTTAACTTGCACTGAAGTGATATGCAAGTAATTTGAGTCTGTACATAGAAATAAAAACATCTGCAGGGTACTCCCAAGGTTATAATTTCGCCAAGGATTTCTCTGATGTCATAAACTGAAAGAGCTGAGTTGAGCTGTTTAGTCATAGGAAGGAACCCCAAGATGAAAATTATAGCCTTGTAGTGCACAGCAGGCAAGGCTTTATACATTAACAGCCTTAAGTGCGCCATCTGTGACGATTATACCTTCTCTAAAGACTCAGGGTTCCAGTAAAATGGTTTGCATACATATAAAATGATTTTTTTCCCCATCTACTTTTTCTGTCTTCTCATTGAAGAAGATGTCAGTCTGTGCTCAGTCAATAGGAAGGCGTAAGTGTTACCCAGTTAAGATTTGATTATAAAAGAAGAGAAATAAAGTTGGAAAGCTGTAGCTTTAAATCTGGCTTAGATAAAATTTCAAAGTGTTGTCACACCAGTCACAGTATCCTCTGCTGACACCAGTGTGTAAGACTATCAGAAAACAATCATATAATTCTGACAGAGATAAGACAATGCTGAGCTTACACTGAAAATACAGAAAGGTCATCAAGCAGTCACATACTGCTCATATGATATTTATCTTTTGGATCCTCAGTCCAGAATGCCAAATGTGGGCTGCTGTAAATCTTGCCATTGACAAACAAGCAAACGAACAAACACATCCTTGCAAAACCGTATTATGAGAGCACGAGTAGCCTCCTGCTTGGATAAAAGCTTTCTTTTCTGTTAAATTTAACAGATTTGTGTTGATTGGATAGGTCACCTTGAAGAATGACACCTTTAATGAATAATTTGAGGAAAACCAAAAGGAAAGACAGTTTTAGAAATATAATCTATGTTTTTATGTTATGCTCCCTTTCCTTGATAGTAAGAAAAGTTATTGTGTATATGTGAATTTATCTCTCTGTAAGAGAAAGTTAAGACAGAAATAGAACAAGCTAATGAACATCTGTATTACTTAAATGATACACACACAAAAAATCTTGAGACCTATCACGCAGCACATTATCATGCACTACCTTTTGCATACAAATTTGATATGGAAGTTAATAATATATCTGCTGTATATTCTACACATTACCTTTGTGGGAGAGGCAATGCTCTCTGCCTGTGTATCTCTGTGTATATACTTGTGTATGTTTGTGTAGAGTTTGAAATCACCTGGTACGCAGTAGCACGATATGCTAGCATCAAAAACCCCATATCACCTGGCATGTTCTGCTCCTGAAGAGGAAAATTAATAATAACTAATGATGGTCTCAAGACACCATTTTGTAACAAAACTTCTAATATTCCTTTTTGATTAAGGATGGAACATATTTGTATCTCTAATCCTTCATTTAAGTATATATATAGAGAAAAAAAATAAATATATATACAATTAAACATGTTTGGTTCATATCATGTGTATGAAGATACTTATGTATGCAAGTTCCTGAATTCAGAGCAATTCTGGATTAATCTTACTAATCACCAACTGCCTCATCAATTGTTTGTCCCTTGCCTTTTTTTAGGTATGCTGTGACATGTTATCTAACAGGTGTCTGAGAAAGAGGCTGTTAAATAGGGGATGATATGAGGGAAAAACATTTTAAAAGAAGGTTAGAAAAGCAAATGACTTAGAAGAAGTGCTATCACATATTGCTCACTCTTTTCCTGACACAGCATCTATTTCCAATTGAAACTTAATTTTATTTTCCACAGTGGAAATAGGATTTTGAGTTTTAACTTTCTTGGTTAGAACAATGTAGACAGTTCAGAAAAATGCATTCATTTATAGAAATTTATAGCTTAGAAGGACAAGGTCAATATTGGCTAAAAAGTTCTAACTCAGTTGCCGGTCATTTCAAACAATGTATGAGTGGTTCCCATCAGAGCTTGCAGTATGTAATTTAGTGAATATTTCAGACTGTCCACTGGCATCTTAATTTCTCCAGCAGATCTCCCATGTCAGAGGCAACTGACTACTGGTCCAGTTATTTATATTTCCAGAGTGAATTAACAAAAGCAGCTTTCATGGTTTTCTTCGGTGTTTCATACCACAGATATGCCTGATTGGAAAAGTAGGTTTATATTGAATCGCCATTGAAAATATCATTGGGATGATTTATAGAAAAGGAATTCGCATAATGACTGCATTTGATGAAGCTGAAAGCTGCTTCATTGGTTTTGTGAATTTGTGATGTTCCCAAGGCCTTGGGATGAACTCACTGGCTTCAGCCACTCTCCTGGTGACACCCAATCCATTACACAAAAAATGTCCTACAGGATATTTCCTGCATTGTTCCTGTTTTTCCCTAAGGAACAGTGTGCTACAGAAATCAAACACGCAAGAAGGTTTGGAGCAGAGAGTTAATATGTGTAATCTATTTCATGTGAAAGATGTTTTTCTTTTTGAGACCTCTGGTCAACTCCAAGGCTGGATCCCATGGAGCTCAAGCAGGGCACCCGGTCTGCACACGTCTGTTTTCTCCCATGAGCACTGATGGTACTTGGAAATTTCCAAAGCACTTGTAAGGATCTGTCCCAGCAATAGGCATGTTCCTAAATGCAAACGTTTCAGGGGAGTGAATACAAGGCAATAAGGCAAACATCTCATAACTCTGCTGGAAGGATCTCAGAGGTTGTTATCCACCTAGACAAATCTACAAGTCACGACTTTACTCAGAAGCAAGAAATGCTTACTTCAACAGGCAGAAAAAATAGCCAAGTCCCACATCTATTAATGAACTGACTTACTGCCTGAGAAAGGGAAACCAGAGATTGTTTGACCAGTGACAAATGTTGGAGATTATACGGAGAAAATAACATCTGAAAATACCCAGAGGCTGGTGTGAGCGACCTGCTCTGTCTGTGCCTTTGAGCATTCTTTAATACGAGCCCAGAAAAATGCAGAAAAGCTTCTTGTTCTGGGTTACCTTGCACCTGGCCTCACAGCCTGCCACTTTTGATTATTTAACACATACAATCAGCCCCTACACGGTCAAAGGAAGGCACAGTGAAATATTAAAAGTGATCAAATGAATGAGGCTTGATGCCTCTTTTGGAATCTGCAGGAAATGACAACAGCTCCCTGTTGTCGAGAATGAAAGACTATTGTTCTGGAAGAGCAAGAACCATTAAGCTAATTACACATTTGCATTGATTTGGTGAGAACTGAATGAAGTTAAATTAATACAAGCCAGATGTAAACCAATTTAAGTGTGTTTGCATAGGGGCTTTCACCAGTTTAATTGATTTAAAACCAATTTCATGCACAAACAAAGCCATATATCCTTTTTCTTCTTCTTTACAGACTGAAAATCAAGTAATCATTTCAACTTGGATTTTGAGAACTCTACATTAAAAATGTAGCTGCATTGCTATGTAAGAATGACTCGACTGACTATTATCTCAATGCATATCCTTCCAGAAAGAGATCTCAGATTCAGACTTCTCTTTGTAACCAAATCCTGTATGTGAGGACTTGGGTCCAGAGCCTTGGCTTACAGGATCAGAATCATGGCTTTATGGTTACATGAGGGTGAAATTGTAATTTTTTTTTTTTTTTGTGCTGCTTATTTGGGAAATAAAAAACAACCACAAAAAGACAAGAAAAAAAAAAAGAAAAAAGAAAACAAAAAAGGCTTTAAGATGCTTCAGATACACAGAAATGAAGAATGTTATTTTAAATTTTAAATTACCTTTTTTAAAAAAAAAAAACAAAAACAAAACTAACTTTTATTGGTGTCTTTAAAATCAGCAGTTTGGAGAATTTGCAGATGGAGAGGGGAAAACCACAGAGCTCCTAAAACACATGCCAAAATTTGCCTGCTCTGCTGAGACGTAAGGAGTAGAGATGTCAATGTCAAAGTGATGGGATGGCAAGGACCCTGCTGCTGCAGCATAGCACAGAAATTAAGGAATGGCCATTTTTGAGATATAAGCAAAATGCCTGTACACACATGGTCAAATGCTTGAGTATGTGCAAATGAAATAGGACTAGAAGAGTATATAAAAAGTATGGAACAATGCTACAAACTTGGTAATGTATGCATTTACTTGCAGAAGAAATAGACTCAGCAGGAACCAACATTTATCTTCTGGAGAAAAGTGATTGGCTCATATTAAGTCAGTTTAGACAAACATGGGACTAAATTTCCTATGTCCAATGGAGATTCTGAGTGTCTCCGTTAAAGCAAAGTTGCATCTATAACATGCAAAAACCATACAAATTTATCTTTATTCTTCATAGTTTCCTTAGAACTAATAGTTCTTTATTTGACATAATAAAATAGATATAATTTACAGTTTTTAGTTTTATCTTGTGTCATGTTTTATTTATCAACATTAAAAATTACTTAGAATGGCATAATTCAAAATAATGATATAAGCAATTCATTAATTCAATTACAAATTAAGCACTTGATACAGTTCCTTGCTCAAAAATGCAGACATGAAAAAATGCTTTTTAATTATAAAATTATCAACCGTGATTTGATGAGTAATTTAATGTCCCACTGCAAATGCTTCCTTGATGAAACAAGGCACATCTGGTAAGCCAAAATGCACTACTTTTACCTCACCAGAACTGTGTGCAGCCTGAAGTCACCATCATACATCCTTCACGGTAACCCAACTGTGCAAATTCTAAATCCTCCGTTTCCATAGTTCCATTCTGTGGGCTCTTTGCAAATAGCTGCATGAATTTTTCACCAGGAAAAGAAAATAAAAATAAAAATAAAAATAAAAATAAAAATAAAAATAAAAATAAAAATAAAGAAATCAACGACTCACATGTTCTTATTTTGTTTCAGGGCTGCCTGGGAGCTTCTGGGATATAAACACTCATGCATCCTGACATCTGCATTGAAAGAGTGGAGGCTGCTGAAACTTTAGCACAGGCTGCTGAACTTTTAGCACAGGCTGCTCTCCTCCAGGTACTCACTTAGACCAAAAAGTGAAATCTAAAATAAAAAATCCAAAGAGAAACTTCCCAAAGTCAGAATTTTGCTAATTCTTTGAACAGCAGAGAGATACTTCCTGGGTGGAAAGGTCTTGGCTGTAAGTATTAAGCAAAAGGTGGCAACTCATAACTACCATCACTTGGAAGCTTTCTGTCTGTAACTCAGGGAGCAACGTAAAGGCAAGTCTTGCAGATATTCAGAAATATTCTTGTATGGCTTCAGAGCAGGTGCTGGAAAGCTCATGGTTTTCTGCTCTCCTTTCTGATTGCTGAGGTTTCAATGTTGCAAACATGCTACTTCATATTACTGATGGAACACAGCAAAATGAAGCCAGAAATTCATTCCCTAGCAATAAAATCAACCTGAAATTTAAGTTATGTAGTGGATGGTCAAAGTCCTTGTCCCCAGTCTAAGAAACACATGGCACTTCTATCCTAGTGTGGATGGGAGGGATTTAAGGGTGCTACAGAGGAACCTTTAGCCTGTCCCTGTATTGAGTCTGTCTTTTACACTGAAAACTCATTGGGTCAGAGCCTGCCAGCTACTGTGTGTTTGCAGAGAGTTTAATATAATAGGGACTGAAACCTCGGCTGCTGAAAAGACACAGACATAATACACATCACTGGTAACAAAAATTTCAAGCTGTGATAAAAATTATCCCTCTCCACAGTTTCTCTCCTTGAAATATTATCCTGAAAGCCAGTAGGAAAACAGAGTCCTCAAAATTTAGCCTTCTGATTTGTTTACTCAGGCTACGCTTAGTCATTTAAAAACTGTGTGTGTGTGTGTGTTAGCTTTAGCTAACCGTGTCAGGCTTAGAGAAAAAATCCCCGTGCGTTTCTTTTTTTGCAGTGTGTGTGTTTATGTACATCTGCTCTCTTCCTATTGTCAGCATCTCACCGTGCTTTGGGTGCTGTCTCAAAGAGCTCACAGCCAAAAAGATAAATAGCACTGAGTGGGAAAGAGAAAGATGCAATCAAAATACGCTCAAAATTTCTGTGTAGGATCTCTCCCTTGGGACATATGAAAAGTCTAATCCACTTTCAGAGGTGGTAAAAAAAAACCTCAGAAGTGTGTTCTCTATACCTGTACTATCACTTCAACTGCAAACACAGAGCTGGAATTGTCTTTCCAAATGTGTTTGTCTGTGAAGTTGTAAGGAGCCTTATCAATGACAGCAATTAATTCTGCTGTATTACCTCTTTCCTAACTACATTTATGTAAACCTTCAAACATGATCCTGAAGGCATACAATCACGTTATCACGTGTACATACTGATGTGCATTGACAACGTCTAAAGCCTATTTACCGTTGCATACCTTCACAGAAAAACGCAGACCAATTTTGTAATAGTTTAGCAGGCAAACGGACATGTTTTAGCTCATTTTATTCCCTGACACCAAGCCAAAATTAGCAATCAGTTTAGATACCTCTGGTTGTCCATTTCTCTGATGAAGTGACTAGGCTGAGGCAGTGACATTACCTCTTTATGCCATTCAAGGCATGTATTACAATTCAGAGGAGCTAGGTTCACAACACAGTCCCAGGGCTCGGCACAGAGATAATGCATCATTCCACAGCAACTTTCTCCTGCCATCCCCAGAGCAGCCACCACACAAACCCACACCATTTTTCACCTGGAAATTAGGTTGTTAAACCCAACACATGACAGGGTTTCTGCGAGGGGTGTTAACGCAGGTGTGGATTTCCACGCAACTCATAGCACACAAATGCATTGGAAAATAAGCAGCTAAGTTCAAGTTTAAATATATACATATATATAAACATGCACAATCCAAACAAAACAGACAAAAAACCCTGCCCCATCTGTCAAATTGTGTGTATGACATCATCAGATATTCTTCACTTGTTTGCAGCCATTCAGACCAACCTGCCCCACAGCCTGGGCTTTGTGCTCCAGCTCTCTTTACAGGCTCAGTGGGCTGGAAAATTACCACATGCTGTCACAGTTAGCTCAGCCAGATCTTGTTATCATTGTTTCCAAGGAATCCATTCATTCCATTATTTTACATATCGGGCAGACGTCCTGCCACGGAGGCTTGGGCTGCGCTAACTTGAAGGGCCAAACGTTAATGGTTCGCTTTTGTTGGCGCAGTACGTGGGAAAAAGTGCCCAGACAGCTCACTGACACTGGTTTAGGACCTCCAGACTTAGGGGGTAGCCTGTGAAGAGCTTTTATGTAAACAAGACCTCAATAAACAAAGAATATATTCTGTGTCAATATTCATAACCCATAAATTTTTCTCCTCGTCCCCCCCTCCCGCCCCCCAGAGCAGCATAACTCTTCAGATACAAAGACGCAAGAAAGTGGTATGGATGGTCAATGCCTTTCGCAGAGCCAATCTGGGGGATGTGTGCAAGAAACCATACAACCAACCCTGATTTATAAGGGATATTATTGAGCTCCCGGGTGGAACAAAGCAGTTTGATTTCGAGCTTGCTCTACTATTGGTGTGGCTGATAATGGGGCATGTGATTGTGGAAATTTAAAGCTTGTGATTTGTGTATGTCATAGCTAATGTGTCAAAAGGAAGGCAGAGCATGCCTTTCTGTCTTTCCTGGGCATGGAATTTCAAGCAAATGGATCGCACTAACGGAAAATTTTATTTTCCTCTGCGGGAACTGAAAAGCCTGGCAATGTTCAGGAAGTACATGGTAAATTCGGATCATTCAGAAAAAAAAGAAAACAAAAATCAGGATAAAGAATAATATGTTCAGTTATGTTGTTTCCCCCTCATGTTGATGGTGTTTTTAGTTTCTTTCCTTTTTTTTTTTTTAGCCCAAATTCTTTTCTCAGCTGACTTGACTTCTGTAATTTCACAGGGCTTGGTTCCGATCGGGAGGAGCTGTTGCTCTGGGACAGCTCCACCAACTTCATCTGAGTTCATCCACTTTCAGCCCACCTTGGCCAGGAGGAGGACCTGGCTGGTGGGGATGGCTCTTGGCAGGGCATCTCCAACCAGGACGAGTCCTCGTCAGTCATGTGATGTCTCAGGGGCAGAAAGAGACGCTTGGATCCTTTAATTTGAATGGAGTGGAGTGAATAACAAAATGTGTCACGCAAACAAGTTGCAAAACCCTTTATGCCAAGAGGGAGGCACTTTTAAAACTGTTTAAAAATTAATCCCAAGCAAGAGTGTCTCTGAGTGCCTGGGGCTTAATTGTCAGATCTGAGAACGCTCTTCTGCCTCAGGTGTCAGGCTGGTGCTGAGAAGGGAAGGGGCTGGGCTTGGCATCTGCTGCCTGCAGTGTGCATTTCAGGTGCTGAGTATTTCTCTTCTGTTATTTCCTTTGCCTTTGGACAACAAAGGTCTTGATAACATGACCTGGCTGCTCCTACTGTGACAGCATGTGGTAATTAGCTGAGTCCACTGGCATTTCAAAAACCTAAACAAGAGTCTCAGCTTTTTAAGCTTGCCTGCAACTAGCACAGCTGTTATTTCAGTTAATTTGTTTTATTGATACTGGAAACATCTACAAAGAGCCCCACAAAAGTCAGCAGCACAGTATATCTTGTTTTCTGTAAACAGTACTGAGTGCATGAGAACAACTCTCAGGCTCTTTCTAAAGCCCGTCTGAGATATGTTTCAGGTAGTGATAAAATGTGTGAAAATACTTGCACAATCCTAAATTCAGGTTAGCCAGTTCACGTCTCTATGAAATATATTCTAATTTCAACCTAGACTATTTTGGTGTCTGGCAGCTATTTTTTTCCCTTCTTCAGATGACATTAAGAGCAAATTGAGGTAAATTTATTTTTCCATAAAAGTAAAGCATCAAGGCTAGAAGTCCAAAGCCAAGCCTTCCAAAAAATCATCCTAATAATTTTGTAAACCATAGATAATGTCATCTTGGAATAAAAAGATTTTTTCAAGGTAAGAAATGTTACATTAAGATAAACATTAGAACTTAGTGTTGCCAGCTTAAACATAACCTTTAAAAAAAATCTTCCAGGCTAAATAAGTGTAAAGAGAGAGAGAGAGAGAAGTAAGAATGAGACTAAAAAAGTGAAAGAGCACAGGAAATAAATAACACTTTTAAAAAATCAATTATTTCAGGCATTCTGAGGTGCAGTGTTTTGTCCTTAACTTTTCAAGCTTTTATGTTCGTGTGCACTCACTCACGCTATTTCCAGTGTATTTAGGGAAGATGGAGTCTGGAAGTGAAATGGGAATAAATTAATAGGAATTGGCCTTAGTTTATGTGGTCTTCTAAAATTGTATTACCAAATACACAGACTGCATTATTCAAAGCAGCAGTTTCATGCCTAGCTTTTCATGGCAGTAAAAGTGTTTTTGAGTGGGAAAAAAGTGCAAAAAGAAAGACATTTTAATGTACAGTGGCAGACAAATGCCTAAGTCCCATTAACATTTGGGGACATTAGAGCACTTGATCTTTTTCTGTGCACTGCTTTACTGGGAATAACCTGGTGTTTAGCCCTTGAAAATAATAAAAAGCCACCACTTGCCTGGCAGTCAGAATGTCTCTTGTAGCAAAGGGTTTATTTTTCCTCACTTAATGCTGTGCTGCTGTCAGACCTCAGGGTTATGCCTGCCCTCCTGTTTAGCACGAGTCAGATTGTCCATTTTCAAAGAACCATCATGCACCCACGCACCCCCAAGCCCTCCACTCTCTGATGCATATATCACCATCAGAAATTCAGGTGTGGAGGGAAGGAGTAGCCCCTTCTTACAGTGCTAAAATGCCACTCGGTTTTTAAGTAGTCAGCTCCTGCACTCTGCTCTCCAGCAGCCTGAACAGGATGGAAAACCTTGCCCTAAGTTTTCACTTGCATTTTTAGCTCTTCAGAAGAGTTTTCTATTGCAGAATGAAGATTACAGCCAGCAATACAGCAAGGACTGAGCCTGTGCTGAGGATCATAATTGCCTTCTCTTTCTTAATATGCATTTCCCTTTGGAAATGTCCTTTTCATCAGCTGGATCAGGAGGTTTTTTACTTTGGGAAGCAGATGAAGATGTCCCTGCTAACCAAGGGACATTACCACTTCTGGGGCAGCAGACTGACAGTGAGCCTGTCCTTCACAGATGTAGGCTACGTAAATTCTTCTCTAAATTACAAAACATGGTATCTGAAATGTTTGGGATAAGATTTTAGAGAAGAAGAAAATAAAGAATTAAATGTTCTGATAAGCGGCTGAGACACTCACCTCAAAGCTTATAAGAAAGAACTTAACTGCAGGCTACCAAGAAACCTCTTTAAACTCCTGACCACAAAGTGTAAGCACAGATGAGTAACTTCCATTGCCTGCCCACAAGCATGAACAGCTACCATTTATCTGAAATTTGTAAAACCAGAAAGCTCTTTCTGGGCATGACTAAGAGTCAAAATGACTTGGAAAGAAAATCCATGCTACCCCACTATATGGAAATAAAAATATCTGTATTCTTACAAAAGCTTCTCCAGGACTGTAGAAAAAAAAATCATAACTCAGTGTGATAGTGGCCTGTGATATTCTGCAAATAAACAGAGCTTTCTTAAGCATGAAAATCATACCTTTGATTTTGACAGCCATCTTTTCCAAATAAACATGGAGATACTTAAGGGACTGATTCAGTGACCTAAATTGAAGACAATAATACAACTGCAGAACAGCTCACACTGAATTAGGTAGGATTTTGACCAAGGAATATTACTTGAATTCATAAAATTTACAAGAAAAGGCATTCAAGGAAATCAGCAACCTCTGCATCCTTGTCCCTGTGTCACCTTCCATTCTCTTTGTAAAAAGAAGTAAAAACAGTTCAGAAAAGTATGCAAAACCAATACAGACTTTATCTACCTGACCCATCATAACAAATTAGCAACTGTCTATAGTATTAGCCATTTCCTATCATGTTACATTAATATTACAGAAGTTTAGCATTTGATTGCCCCAATAAGATATGACCTTGCAATCATTTCAAGCAATTTTCATATCAGATTAGTGAAAACAAAGGCTAGCACACTCAGATGCTAGGATGGAAACTACCAATAGAACATGTCAAAATATTTCATATTTTTTTTCTTGTATATTAATGTTTGTATTTCCCATTTCAACATTTTCCTCCAAAATTTCATTACTGGACTTGGACAACTAGCACATTATCACTTACTTTTCAAATTAAGTAAGTAACCCATGAAGAATCATTGTAGCAGTTTTTAACACCTTTTATTATCAAATTTACAGCTTCAAGAAAAACAATGATGGCTACTGGTGAGGACTGTGTGAGACAACAAAATCAGAAGTGATGCAATGAAACTTACGTAAGATGCAGATAAAGAAAAAAATTCCTAGAGGAGTTGTCTTTCTAATGATACAGTAATTGTCTCAAGGAAGTGGTGAAAACCCCTTTACACTATACAATCAGTGTTAGACTGAAAAAAGCACTACGAGGTACTGTCTAGGGAATAATCTTGTGCCAGGCAGCAAGAGGACTGGCTTGTTTTTATCTTCACTTTCTCAGATTCTGTGATTCAAGACTGGCTTAGAAGATGAAAGACTAATGGTATTTAATGGCTTGCTGAGTTCTTGTCTGATTGCTACACAGTTTTCCTGCTTTCAGAAATTAAATAATTTAAGAAGAGAAGAAAAAGACATTTATATAGCTTCTGGATTTTTTTTTCTCTAGTCACATTAATATAAAGAGATTCAAACAAAGCTCCTTCAGAGTCTGCCTGCACCACAAAAGAGAATCACTGATAATGCAAGTGGTGGAAAGGCAGTGATGCAGCATGTCTACACTGATGACTGCAGTTCTGGTGGAAATTCAGTCCACATTCACTCTTTTAACATTCATTTTATTTTACTTTATTTTATCCTGTTGCAATTTGTGGTATCTTCCTTGTGCTTTTTTCTAAGCTTTCTAAGACCCTTCCGGAAGTTTTATAAAGCAAATTCAGGGTGCTGGGAAAACCTGGAGAGGTTTGGTGGGAAAAGAGCTTGTATGTGCTTAATTGCCTGGGAAACTCTGAAAGAAATAGTCCTATTTCATAATCCTCTCAGGTTCAAACTCTGGCTGAGAAATCATGTTCATTTCTCACCAAGAACACGTATTTTCTGGAGCCTGCAGAGCATTTGACATACTAGGGAGAGCATTATTACGGCAGTACCTGATGCAGGGAGAAGAAAAGGAGGGAAAGATTAGAAAAACACAAGCTTGCTACACTGATACCCAGTAATGTGTAAAAGCTCATAATCTCAGGTTTTGCCTTGGGCTGGTGCCATCTCTGTGTCACTTGCCTGTGAAAAGGGCAGGCTGAAAGTAACAGTTCCTGAATATATTACTGCAGTGAGCAACTCATTTAGACTGAACGGATACTAATTGCAGCAAACCTTGAATTCCATCATTCTTGCTTTTTATTTTTTTTTACTGAGTAAAGTCAATCATTTCACCTTTATCATCTGTTCATCCCTTGTATATCCTTGCGATTCCAGTAGATCTCATTGAGAGATGAGATTTTTTGTATCTTCTGGTTTGTCTCCTCAGCTCTCTGGCCAGTCTGTGTTTTCTTCCGTGTCCTTGCTTAGAGAAATGGAGAAATCGATTAGTTTAATAGCATCCGGGACTGTGAGGTATCTCTTGCACTTTTTTCTACATGTCACAACCTTGGTGTCACTACTTCTGGCCCTTTTCTGTGGGTGATTTGGAGATCTCAGCGTTTCCTGCTGCTTCTGCTCAGCTGAACAGTGTTTGGCTCCACGTGGAGCTTGGCCACCTGCAGCACGCCCAAGCTGTGCCTGGGCTGCAGAAATGGCAAGGCTTCCTCTTTGCTGGATGTCATTAGCAGTGCCTAGATGCTGCTCAGGCCAGAGCATTTACAAGAAACTTCTCAGACATGCTGGAAATGAGTAAAGTAGATCACCTGAGAAGCAAGTGCTGCTGGCAAAATAGCCACTCCTGCTGCACGCTGTGCTATTCATAAAGGTAAGTGGCCTCCAGCAAGCTGGGCTCCCCATGCCGTGAAGTGCACAAAATAGAGCCTTTACCTATGCACCGTGGGAGACGGAACCTTACACACTGGCTTCATTACACAAAGACTTTCCATCCACACTGCCAGGACAGCAGGCACAGGCTGAAATTCTAGCAATTACTTTGGCTTCATTTCATGCTAAGCATTTTAAAGTGCTGGAGATGATAATGCTTGGCATAAGTGTCCCCTTTGCAGTGACTGAGTCTGTAGCACACCGCAACCGTGCCTTTTCTGTTTGACATTGGAAATTAACATTACCATACTTCATTTTAAACATCTGTTAAATGGAAATAATAACACAGTGCCTACCCCCTGAAGAGGCATGTTGTGAGGCTTAACTAATTATTGCGCACTTGCAAAGTGCTCTGAGATCTCAAAAAGAAATATATCATCAAAGTGCAAAGTATTATTCTTGTGCAGCCGTCGGAGAGCACATTTTCAGAGAGGCTATAAATCTGTTACCAGTGTGATCCACGATAGGTCTGTTAGCTGAAGGAAGGACATGAATGTTTAAACATTTATTTGAATATTAAACCAAAGGTCTTCAAAACCCATACTGAAGGCTCCACTGCAGTCCTAAGTGAATTCTGGTCATGTAACAGTGTGCAGCCAGAGTTGTACAGCTGAGGAAATTCACTTTGCCAACCATGCTGGAAACTTGGATAGCAACTTCAGTAAATCCAGTTATTCTCTTTTCACCTTGGTCCCTTTCCAGACGAACAGCAAATCCTTTTCTTCCAAATACAATAATTCTTAGATTTGCTGGAAAGAATATAAGAATCTTATAATTGCATTGAATTGTTTGTGACCAGCTGGTATAGGCTACTTTTTTCCTGAGGACCTGCTGAATGCAGGGCACTGTTGGCTGTACTGTTTAGTATTACATGCGGGACTATGAATGATTCGTAGTCTGGTCCATGTGCTAGATTTCTGTGGGTGTTTTGGTTCATGTGGATTACCCTGGTGCGGCAGACATTCTTCAGCCAACTTTAGCCATCAGTGCCCAAAAATTAGCAAAAATGAGATTGTGCCAGGGGTCTTGGAAGAGCCCTCTATGTATTTCCCATGGGCTATGAAAGAAATAGGTATGAGAGGACCATTAAGGTGTTGTTGAGGCATTGAGGCCCTGTGACCTGTCACAGATTTGCTGAAGGCAAGTTTCCCACTGCAGCAGATGGTGACAGCAGTGTGATCCCCATTTGGGGGTATTCATATTCGAGTAGCTGACAAGATCACACCCAGGGCATGTCATTTCCACTGCGACCACACACAAGTGCCCAATGCCAAGGGCGGGAGCTGCACTGCTCGTGAAAGATCACAGCTGAAGGGTAGATGTCTCTGTACTTTATCGTAAAAATTGTGAGTAACATGGGTCAACTCCTTCTGCACTCAGGCAGTGCTTACTAATGTGATATCCATCTTCCAGCAGTCATGGATATCTACTTGGGACCGGAGGTCCAGAGTCCAGGGTTGGCAAGGATCCACACAGTAGCCAATAGATACAACACAATTTATTACCACTGCAGATGCAGTCAGTCCCAAAAACTTCTGGGGAAGCCCTCGGAGCCCTGCCTAGACAAGAGGAACCACAAGGAGCCTTAGAGCAATAAGAGAACAGTCTTAGCTGATCACCTTACTCCACGCAGTACCTTGTGCAATGGCCCATATAAAATCAGCAGTAAGCAAAAAAAACCCCGGTAGGCACACTGAAGTTTTGTCCTTCATCAGCTCAAGGAAATCTATATTACTACCTGCAACTCTTAAAAGTCAGAACGCTATTCAGGCAACAAATTCAGAATGACTGGCTTAGCCTCATGGATCTGAAGAGGTCTTTAGCATTGATATGAAAGAATAATAATAAAGATGATTGTTCCTGTGAAAGTGATTCCAGAAATAAGCACAGGGGGTAAATTTCTGCCTCCTTAAAAAGCTGTCCAAACAACCTCCCTTCTTCCAAAGCAGAGCTGTGGGTCTGCAACCAGCAGTTTGCAGAGGGAGTCTCCACTTGTTCAGTAATCTCAGCATTGGATTTGCACGTGGCGTCTACCTGCTTTGCCACGGTGCAAGTAATGCTGGCTGCTGTGGTGGTAGAAATATGCAGAAAGAGGTGCAATGAAGGAGTTAAGCAGAAAAAAAATGGATTTATAATTTCTGTTATTGACCTATTCTACTGCTACAGCCACAAATTATACAAATTGTCAGCAGGATGGTAGCTGATAACATAAAAGGCTCAGAAGTGCCAGATTAAAAATAAAAATGTATTTTCAAACACAGCTCACAGCTTTTCCACAATGACAAATGCAGCTTGCCATGTGAGCCCTTAGAACATCACAGTGACTGCAGAAGATAGTTTCTTCTGCAGCCATTTAAAATCCTGGCTTCTGTGTTATAGAGTAATAAATAGAAGTGATTTTTACTGGGGATGCCAAACCAAAATGTCAGTCAGCGTAACATGACTGGGAAATGAAGGTATCAATGAAGTTACACTAAGCTTTTGGGTAGGATCTGGCCCAGTTATTTCCCACTGGCTGGACCAGATATTATCCAATCACTTATTGCAGCCAAATGTGAAAATGCTTCTACTAGTTAAATTTTCTCAATAATTTGCACATGAAGACCTCATTTGCTACTTGCTTCTTACCTCCCAGGGCCACCTCTGTGGCTGCTGGACTTCTCCTTTCATCCCTGGTGCTGCAGGTGTCCTCTGGACCCTCTTTTGAGGCTTATCCCTTATCATTTGCACAGACATGTCACAGCCTCCTCTGCTGGAGGGCGATTTTCAGCTGCATGGTAGTTGTCCCCAGGTGAAACAGTCTTTGGGGCATCATCCCCAACCCAGTGGAGGTGTGGGATGTGTCAGCTTGGCCTGTGCATCTCCAGGACTTGTTCATGGAGAGAAATAGCAGCACACTGTGCGGTGCCTGGACACTTCTTGTCAACCCCGAGCTCGTTGCTTCTTTTCCTCACGTCCAGATTCCCAGCAGGTCTGTCAGAATACAGTGATTTTCCAACCTGTTGTGACAAAGGGAGATTGTGGGCTTCCTGAACCTGCAGAAGAGATATCAGATGCCAATATGTCCAGTTGCAGATGCTGATTACTTCTTCAGCCCAGTCCACTCAAAACTTTGATAACAATAATGCATTTTTCTTTTCATTTTCAATTCAATTTTTTTAATAAATTGTAGTCTGGTAAGTAATATGTTTCAAATGAACTAATAAATACATTAAAGTGAAGGAAATGTACTTATATCTGGTCATAAATCTACTCTAAATAAAAAATATCAGGTGTGATTTTGAATGTTATTCTGAATCTGATCCAGAATCTCCCATTCAAATATCATTCCTCATGCTCACAGAATCACAGAGCTGGGTAAAACAAAGGGATTTATGAAATATTTGTTGTGCTCTGTTCATCTGCCCTCCAAGTTCTGAGTCCTTCTGGCCACGCAGCATGTTACTGAACATTTCCTTGCAGCAATGAATCATAAGACACTTTTTAATGAAAGGTGAGATTCTCATACAAGTTCCTTACACAAGTAGTTGTTATTTTAAGCAAAACATCATATACTGTGAAAAGTATGATGAAATTGCAAGAATTGGTAAGCCGGAAAAAAAAAATCTGCGTGGAATCATTGCCTCAATAGACTTTTCCTCTCTGTTTAAGTTATGTATTCCTAGTTTCACCTTTTGTGTTCTGCTTTTAAAACACACTAGTTCATGGATAAAGTACAAATGCACACAACACTGAAAAAGCACCTTTAAGATACTGGCTATGGGGCTAATATACATATATACATATATATATAAAAATTAATGTAGGAAATTCATTTTTGTTACTATTATGCTTGGAAATATTCCTAAAGAGCAAACATATGTCACAGGAACAGACACATTCCAAAGGAAGAAGCCTCCATTAGATGATAGGACTAATAATTTTTAATCAATTAGAATTCCTGAGGGAAAGGAGCCAACTCTCTTCATTAATAATATTAGCAGTGGTTGGAATTACACCATCTGTCTAGAGATATGGACAATATTTTGAGGAGAAATGTCAACTGTTTAAAGAACATATGTGAGAGGAAGGAAAGGGAGATAAAGCAAAATTGTCTCTTGGTACCTGCTGTAATTTCTGCAGTGCCAAGAGACCCACACCTTTGCTTCTTAAGGTGTTTTTTAGATTGAAACTTTATTTTTACAGTGTTTTTGCTTTGTGTAAATTATTATGTTATACAGAAATACACTATACCATGCTATTTTATTTTTTGGTTTATTTTTTATTTTACTACTCTGTTATTTATTCAACGTGGTAAGTTATAAGCTTGATTTATTTTAACTGAGAGAAATCAGTTTTTTTTTTTTTTTTCTTTTTTTAATGTAAATGGATAGCTTAGCATCAGCTGCTGTCAAGCCTGTGAAATGGTGAGTGGAAGTGCACCCTATGCTTCTGTAGCATAGAAAGTGTTATGATTTCAAATATACTTTCTAGTTCAAGTTGTCACAAACCTATCACTGAATATTTGCCAGCATCTCATCCAGGAGGCATGTGACAATAATAAGAACACCTTTTTTATTGAATACGATCACACCAAGTTAAGTGGATATTTTGAATTTCTAGGCTTCTGCTCCATGAAGCCATGTCTTCTCTGGAAGTATGTCTCAGATACAAATTTAATTAGCATCTGAATTTCACAGATGTGGATGATACAACTTGTTCGCACTGTCTGAAGAATGGATCTCGTGGAGCTTTTGTAATCCTGGAAAATATGTAGAGGTAATATAAGATAATAAGACTTCATCCACTCCTTTATCCACTGGAGGAACAGCAGAGCAGGACATAAGCAATCCAGGAGGTTCCTGGAGAACATCGATGACAACTTCCTGACCTGACTGACAGAGAAGACGACGAGGAGAGGTGATTTGTTAGACCTCCTACTCACCAACAATGAATGGCTTGTTGGGAATGTGAAGGTCAAAGGCAACTCGAGCTGCAGTGACCATGAGATGGTGGAGTTCAGAATCCTGAGGGCAGGGAGGAGAATGGAAAGCAGCTATGCAGCCCTGGGCTTCAGGAAAGCAGACCAGCCTCTTCAAAGACCTGCTTGGAAGAGTCCCATGGGATACAGTCTTGGTGAGAAGAGGGGCCAGATAAAGCTGGTTAATATTCAAGGAATACCTCCTCCCAAAAGAAGGGTCCATCCTAAGGGATAGGAAGTCATGCAACAATGCCAGGAGGTCTGCTTGGATGAACAAGATGCTCCTGACAAAATTCAAACACAAAGAAAAAACATAGAAAAGGTAGCCACGTCGGGTAACCTGGGAGGAATACAGAAGCATTGTCCAATAAAGTTAGGACAGACGAACTCGAGGTGTCCTCCCACCTCAACGAACCTGTGATCTCAAAAACGTATAGGCATTTTCCCCATTTTTTTGTGTGCTCTAGTGTGAGATGGGGACTTTCCCACTCTCCTTATTGTAGAAGTTTGAGAATTCATGAGTTTTTCATGTCTACTTTTTACCATGATGATTATATACTGCCCACTGAATCTTACATGTTCTTTCCTAAGGGTTTGTTTCTTGGCTTGCTGGTTGTTTTTTCTGTTTGTTTGTTTGCCTGTTCCCCCCCCCCCCCATAACATCCCCCCTGTTAATACATATTAACAGCCATTAACGTCCCTGTTCACAATATTTTGTCTTCTAACACATTTGCTAATTAATATATATATATTTCATATTTTCATTGATTCAGTCTACTTACTTGGTTCTATTTTGGAACCAACGCATTGGAGACACATTCATTTAGTGATTTTACTTTTATTTTTTCAGTCTTTTGGCTTTCACATTTTCTTATTTTTTCATAAACTTCTGATTGAATTTAAAATAAAACCAAAATTTAAGCTATATGAAATTAAATATTACTTTGCTATCTAGAGAGATTAGTTATTGAATAAGCTCAGCAGATTAACTATAGCTCTTACTATTGATTTCATTATTCTTCTGTAAATCATTCAAGATTCCTCAGAAAGTTATCACTCAACTTTTTTCCCATTTGCTATTTCCTATAAGAGCCCTCTAATTTTACTTTCCCATCTAACATTTTTAGATAATCACTTTTTATGTCCCTTTTTTTTTTTTTTTTTTTTTGGTTGTTGTTGGCATATGTTGAATCTCATGGAGCTCTTTTTTTTTTTTTAACATTTTTAAACTTTTTTTCTCTGTTCGGGAAAGGCAAAAATTACAGAGCCATGATTTGATCTCCAAAGCAAACTAGACAGTAGACATTAGAACATTAGAGGTAATTTTGAAAGGAAGAATACATGGAAAAGTTATATTTCATACTAGTAAATGGAAAACAGACTGAAAATGCAACAGGGTTTTCCTAAAAGTAATCTTCTGCCATAATAAGTGGGTATGTTCAGGCATTGTAGTCACACTTAGGAGAAAAATAAAGATAGAGAAAGGAGAAAGATACAGAGATACGTAAAAACTGTCAGACTTCAGTTAAGCATCTGATATACTGCTATAATGGAAAGTCTCAGTTAAAACTGGCAAAATAGGAACTAGTTGGAAAAGTGTGAGATGAGCACAGAGCTGAAAGAAAAGATGGCACTGTTTGTGCTGAAAGGAGAAGCATCAGGCAGGAAGATGATGAGAATTGACTTACTTAGGACACTAGTATTTAGTCCAGTCTTTTTCAGTAGTGACTTATTCATAAGGTAGCTTGGCAACTTGCCAAAATGTAGTACTGTGCAAGTGGAAATTTGGAAATGCTCAAAAATAGGATTAACACTGGAAGCTTGGAGTACAACAAAGGAACTGATGAATCTTGATAGTTGGAAAAACATGAAATAGATACAAATTAACGTAGAGAGTGCAGAGTCTTTAACTTAGGAATGAATAATATATATGTATATAAAATAGCTTTTTTTTTTTTTCCCCTAAAAAATCTGAAGATGTCAGTCATTGAATGCCTAGAAGCCATCAGTGTTGATAAAGCCATTGCAAAATGTGCAGGCATTTTTACCTTTCACCTCATGCAACCCAGGGACTTCCCATCTGCAATGCTTTGTGAAGTTCTGGTCACTTCTATGTGAGGAGGATGAAATCAGACCAGAGGAGAGACTGGAGGCTGAGGAGGAAGGTAAGAGAACAAACAGGTTATCCTGAAAGAAGGGACAAGCACAGCTTGGCTTACCTCATCCTGCAAAGCAAGGCTACAAAAGGACATACTATTGCCTCTGATTTGTGCCGGAAGCAAACACCAGGAAGGAAAAAACATATTTAAGAAAAGGACAGCAATGTCTCACATATGAATAGTTAACGAATGTTGTGCATAAACTCAAAATAAGCCGAAGGTTGTGAAGCATCTGGGGAGTGAAATTCTGAAATAATCTCCTGTAAGAGTCATCAGGAAGACGACATTTATTAAAATAATACCATGATGTTATAGCATCTGATGGAAGAGGAACGGACTTGTAGGGAAACAGACTTATTAACTGACAGGAGGTCTCTGTCAGTCATCCCATCTACACTCATTTTCCCCTACTTATGTCCTCCTTCCCCCCATCTTTTACAACATTTGTGGTTGGTGAATTGTAGCTTCTCGTGGCCCAGAAAGAGAATGCAGCTTTCATGTAGGCTGTGTTACCCCAGGAAATGCCAGCATGTCCACCTCAGCTGTTACCTCTGATTTTCATTTCAGAAAACTTGTCTTCAAACACAGAGGTGATAAAGAAAAGAGAAATCAGGCAGCTGTTGGGCCTGGAGGGCAGTTGCATGGTATAAACAAGTGGTACAATTTCATGAAATATTTGTCCTTTTGGGGCATGCATTGTACCTAATATTCATTCTTTACAGTTCTACTTAGGGGCAGATAACTTGAATGGAAAAAGTTTGCGTTAATATTACTTTTTTCACCTTTGAAACAGTCCACTGGTCTTATAACCATACCATCCAGAAAAATTCCTCTCCATTTGGGTGCAAGCTGCTCTGTTAAGTATTGCCAGTTCCTGCTCTGCATCAAACAAAACAATCAGGTACGGTTTTAAAATAGCCACTGCCATTTTGTGTACTATGCTCTTTTGCTCAGAAGCTGATTGTGTCTCTCCAGAAAAGAGCATCAGCACTTCGTTGATTTTGTTGTCGTTGTTGTTGTTGTTATTGTTGTTGCCAATAAGAGCTGGGAAGTCCCGTGCTGGCACAGTGCTCTCTCCAGGCTAAGCGTGTTTGCAGGTTGCCTTTCCCATTTTACTTCTCCAGGGGCAGTCGATTTACCTTTTGCTTGGAAGTTTATTTCTTGCATCGTGTCTGGTGCTGCACTGACTCACTTCATTTTTCAGTGCTACAACCAAGCAGTACTGGAGGAAGAGACTGGTGACTGTGCCATGGCATGTTAAACCCTGATGGATATTTCTGTAAGGGCAAACAGGGGCTTAAGTAAATAAGACATTTTAGGAATAAGTAGGGAAGAGGGATGCTGTACAAAGGGACTAAGTACCCTGATATCTGTAAGAGCTTCTGTCTGGGTGGGCTGAACTGACAATTCTTTCATTTTTGTGGTCTTCTTGTGGAAGCCAAAATTTTGAAAACTGATTTTAAATAGAAATTATTTCATATTAAAACAAAACAAAACAAAACAAACCTTTTAGTGAAAATTAGAACGAAATTCATCTTAGGTCTTCAGGAACACAAAAACATTAATATTTCCCTCAAAGTGTTTTGCATGTTGACCAGCTGTGTTTTGATTTTTTGCTTTTGAATGCTCCTGTATCCATCAAAAAGATCATCTGGAGGATATTAGTTATCACTAAAGCCTATCTGGATTTTTTACACGAAATAAAGTTCTGTTTGAAAATGCTGTTTGTCGGAACGGAAAGTCTGCAAATGTGCCTGCTTTGGTGCAATTTTTGATCCTCTAGGAATAGTTCCCACAGGAAACAGATTGACTTCTTCTCAGTCTGACCTAGCTGGCTCCCTAGGGACCTGGGATTTCAGGATCCTGGGACAACCCTGGTGCAGAGCTAAGAAATACAGAACAGGTGAGAGGAAGGGAAGGAGTTAATGAAAGATGTTTTATTAAGAACAGTTTTTGCTTTGGAGAAGCGCAGAAGCATGAATGTTTCCCTTTTCATGGGACTTTAAGGACTTCGTGGCAGTGCAATAAGCAGCAGCAGAAATTAATTTCCTTTGCAGTTTATTAGGGCTCAGGCTGTGTGAGGTTAGAAGTGTGGAGGATTTCCAGAGCGTTATTTCTCCTAGTGGCTGCCTCCTGAATGGCACTGCAGCTTGACATTATCGACTGCACTAGTCTAACAGACGTATCAGGACTCATGTGTGCACATTAGTCATTCATGGATTGACAGTACTTGTAAATGTCTCTTATGAAGCAAATTTTCATCAGCAAGCATTGTCATTTTAAACTGACTTTTATAAATTCTAATAGCAATAACGTATTTACTTAGATTTTTTTATATTTAACAATTAGTTGTTTTCAAACAATTTTTATTTTGCTTAAGCTTATATAATTTAGGGATGTGTGTGTTCATGCATATACATGTTGATTATCAGCATTTATATCTAATTCTAGTGTCTCATTGATTTTACTTGAGCATAATTCCATTATACCAATCTGAGACCAGAGGTGAGCTCTTTCTGTCTATGCTAAGCAATTTTTTTGAGTAAGAATTCATTTAAGCCTGTCAGACAGAGCACTGGTAACAAGGAGCTTCTGAACCTACAGCCTGCCTGCAAACACCCTGGAAATGGTTGTGTAGGAGTAAATGCAGGTCTCAGTCATCTTCATGCTAATACACTAATTAGAAGCATTTTCAGGCCAGGGAGCTTTAGCTCAGGCCTCAGAGCTGAAATGACTTCAATAGAGAAGGTGGGTATAATGACCTTCCGCTGCAAGGTGGATTACTTCTGTCACATCATCAGTTTTAATTCTTCTTGATCCTTGTTGCAGCTTTTTGATGATACGGAGCATGGGGCTCTTTTGAAACCCTTGGAGTGTATTGTGTGCCTGCTCCTGACATGGCTTTCATTGCTACTTGCCTCTGCAAAATCACTTTGTACATTCAAAAAAGGTGTTTTCCAGGGTATTTTCTGTGTGAACTGGAAAAGCTTCTGGCATTCTGGCATTCATACCAGTAGGTGTCTATATGCAGGATCGTGACGATATGCATTTACCTTCTTGTTTCAGATATTTCAGTACACTTGTTCCATTCCTGAGTCTTGTAGTCTAAATTCAACATGAAGGGCCTCGGTGCAGCGCAGGGGAGGGCAAGTGCTATGATCCAGCATTTGATGACTGCTTTGTGGTGGATGTGGGGTCCCTCATTCACAGGCGATAATGCCTGCAGCAGTTATGATGCCCTGAAGCACCATGAATGAACTCAGAAGATGAATGTACTCCACACAGTCATTTTCCATATTAGTATGTAACCTTTCTGCCAGACGTCATTAGCAGTATGAAGTCTCTGCTGTCTCAGGGCTTCCTTTAAAATAAATACAACAGTTGTACTGAGCCCACAGCTAATGCCACATCCACCCCCAGGTTTAAGCAACTTAACCTACTTTTACAGGTGTTATTCCCTAATTTGCAGGTCCTCAAGTGTATTTAGATATAGGAAAGAAAAAATATTATTTTGGGGGTGACAAATAATCACAAATGTCATTAATTTGCATGACCATGATATCAATCATACAAAAATAGTCGCACAGAGAAAGAAAACCTGAAAAACACACAAAGGGCATGGCCAGCTCCAGATCCCAGTTATTAAGCAGGCAGCCTGGCTTACAAATCTTCAAATTAATGCATGCTGTTTAGGTTTTGGCCAGGACTCATACCCCTAATTCTGACCATCCTGATGTTAAACATCACGTGCAAGTGACATATCCCACAGGCAGGGGAGAGACATCTCCAGAGTGCCATCTGTCTCATCTCCAGGTCACCTAGAGCCAGGCAATTGCCGAGGCTGGACATTTTCTACTCCAAGAACCATGCAAAGCTGGGCAAGTGTAGATCCACCCTGTGCTGATCTTAAAATGTCCCTGGTGGCAGGCAGTCCTGTGCTTTGCTGCTCCAGTGCCACAGCCCCCACTTCACCCTGCAAAAGGCAAAATATCTTTGTGGGTTATGTCAGCCTGAGCTGGAACATTATTCCTTCTTGACCTGGGATAGCCCTGAGGCCAGTCCTGAATTGGACTTCTCTGCTCAGAGACAGCAGGGAGTGAGAGCTGCTGCCCAGTTCCTGGTGCGGTGACGGCACAGGAGCACTGCCAACAAGCCCTTGGGTGCCCCTCTGCCTGCCAAAATCTGCGTTGGCACAGGCAGTGGGATGCATTCCTGGGTCTGGGCTGGCCACCTCGGCCTGCTTGAGGTGTGAGCACAGCATGATCCCATCTGCCGACAAAAGGATGGCGTGGGGACCCGCTGTGTGCCGTTTCCACAGCCCCCCGGTCACCTGCCATGATCCCTTCGCAGGGTTTCTTGTCCTTCTGGTGACACCAGGATGGGACAGGGCACCGCGATGCCAACATCACAGCACACACAGAGCAAGTCTGGCATCCACCTTCTGTACCACTTCCAAGAATTGTGCTCGTTTCTTTGCCACTGTACTTCCCTCAATATTCACAAATTATGCTCTCTGAAACCCTTAAAGTCTGTCCCACTGCCCTCAGAGGGGTTCTGTTGGGTTGCATTTGATTTTACTGAAATGCATTCTCTTATTTGTGACCTGGTAACCTCACTATTCAAGCCAAAGCCATTCTATAATTCACTGCCATAGTCATGTACCTCTCCATCATCCGCAGCAGCACCTGCGACCTGCAGTCTGGTGTTAACAGAAATGCTGAATAGCTTTGGAACGAGAACTAGTCCATGGGGAATCTCATGAAAGGTCCATCTTTGGTGATTCCCTGCTGATTGACCTCGAAATATGGAAGACAGGTCAGATTTTAATCTAAATGGGGAGAGATTCCTTGTTTTAACTGATACCTATTTAAAAAATTATAAATAATAAACTTATAAATATAAACATAATATAATACAAAACTGTGGATAAAAGCTGACACAGTAGGGCGTATGCTATAACAAAGTGGACCATCTATATGATCGTATAAATCAATAATTCTGTAAGATCATGAAAGAATTATTCTCGATTTATCATATTTAGGTATATACAAATAAACTTAAATTATATTTATTGTCTCTAATTCTAGCCTCTCATTATCTAATTGATTCTCAGATTATCTGTTTTCTCCAACACAACTTCTACGCTATTTTTCTTAAAATTGCTCTAACTGATCTATAATTTTCTCCTGCAATCCCAGTCAAGTTTTGCATCTTGTTTTGTAGACCTCTGTTGGAGATCCCTTCTGAGTTTATTAGCACTTACTAAAGACAGTGATTTATGATTCATGGAGGTCCTTGCACATTTCAGCTAGGTCTGTAGGATTTTAGTTATCCAGGCCTGTCTACCGGAAAAACTTACCATTAGCTAGTGTTGTCTTTCATCTTTTTTTTTTTTTTTTTAATGCATTTTATGCATTTTCAACATTGTCAGGTTACACTTTAGGCTTTGTTTTTTATCAGTGTGTATACCTTTGCCCATTTCTGTTGTCCCTCATCTTTGATAATTTATTTGAGACTTACAATTGCTTTTTAATTGTTATGGACACTACTGACATCCTTTAGTCAAATTCCTCCTTACAATGCAGATTGTCAGTGGTGTACTTCTCAGACATTCTCTAAACAGAAATATTTACATTAACATCTAAACAGAAATATTTACATTATCTTAAAACTCAGGTGTTAAAAAAAAAAAAAAAAGATAGTGCAATCGAGTATTTCTTAATCCAGTATCCAAGGGGGGTGGTGGAAACACCACCAAAACACATGCACGCACAATTTGACAGGCTCTAAGGGATATTTCACGTGGTTTCTTCTACTCAAATTTCTGATAATGCTACACAGTTGGCAGAAAGCTCATTTGATGAAGATAATTGATCTGCCCTGGATTAGTTTTTCTCTTTTAAGCTTCATAGTGTCAGAAGATATCTATCTCATGACAACAGCTTCCTTAATTTGAAAAAAAAAAGAAAAAAGAAAAGGTACTGACAAATATAAAAAACTCCAGCGGAAAAGACAACCTGCTCCCAACCCAAATGAAGTTAAACATGCATTTAACAGGAGCTGGATGATCTGCAGAACAAATAAGGTCACTTTGACATGTTTTGAATCAATTCACACCTTCAGATAATTGCTAATGAGAAGCTTTTGTCCATTATTCTCTCCTACAGAAGCACAAGTTTATACACGTCATATAAAAGAGTGTGGAGTACTGAAGATGGAGGATTGTGTATGTTATGATGTGGTATGTACTGCAGTTCAATGGTCCATATAGACAATGAGTAGACAATGAGGTAACTACTGACCACTACTACTGTTTTTGTTATTGTTTTTAATGAAGGGATGGGGCAAAAGTATGTGCAAACACTACAAGCAACACTGCTCTCCCTAATAGGTAATTTTATGGTCTCTACCAGCCAGGAAGACCCCCACAAGCAGTCAGGGAGGTGTCTCACACAAGGTTAACCTATGCAAATAAACACAAAAGGAAAAGCAAAAGACACATTTTCTTCTTTCTGCTACATTAGTTCATCTATCTCACTGAAAACTGGCAGGCAGAAAGCGTTCAACTTCAAGAGTTAGCAGTCTCCATCATTTAGGGAGATTTTTAACAAGTCTTCTCAAGTGAAAGATAGCTCAGTGAAGGAAAATACGTAATCATACGGGAAGCTAAGACAAGCTCAGACTACAATTAAAAGGTTTTAGCATCTTCCCTTGGCCATCAGTACAATTACTGATCAATTGATCAATTACCTGGTCTGGTGGAAGGTGTCCTGGCCCATGGCAGGGGGTTGGAACTGGGTAGGTTTTAAGGTCCCTTCCAACCTGAACCATTCTGTGACTCTGTGTCAATTACAATATGTTTCAGGTCCAATTGATTAATGTTGACTTTACCTGGTGTCCCATGTGGTGCAAAGCAGTAGTGATTTTGGAGGATACCGCAGGCAGAAGCTCACTCAAGGACTGTCAACACAAGAGGAGTAGCATTGGTAGGTGCGCTGGGTGTCCATGTCCAGGTTTTGGTAGTGGGGGGCTGCAGTGGCGGCCTCTGTGAGCAGAGCCCAGCAGCTGCCCCACATCAGAGAGGAGCCAGCTCCAGCTGCAGGGACCCACTGCTGGCCAGAGCTGGGCCAGCTGGAAAAAAAAAAAAAAAAAAAAAAACGAAAAAAAAACACTACTGCACAACAGCAGCTGGGAGAGAAGAGTAAGAAATGAGCAAGAAGCAGCCCTGCAGCCCCCCAGGTGAGTGCAGCAGGAGGGCAGGAGGTGCTCCAGGCACACAGCAGCAGTTCCCCTGCAGCCTGTGGAGAGGCCCCTGGTGGAGCAGGCTGTCCCCCTGCAGCCCAGGGGTCCCACATGGAGCAGATCTCCACGCTGCAGCCCGGGGAGGAGCCCCCACTGGAGCAGGTGGATGTGGCCTGGAGGAGGTTGCGGCCCATGGACATCCCCCGCAGGAGCAGGCCCCAGGCCAGAGCTGCAGCCCCTGGAGAGGAGCCCATGCAGGAGCAGGGGGCCTGGAGGGAGCTGCCGCCCGTGGGGGACCCGTGCTGGAGCAGTTTGCTCCTGGGGCATGGATGGGCCCCGTGGTATGGAGCTGTGTGGGAGCAGTTCCTGAAGAGCTGCTGCCTGTGGGCAGCCCCCGCAGGCTCAGTTCGGGAAGGACGGCATCCCATGGGAGGGACCCCACGTGGAGCAAGGGCAGAGAGGGACCGTGAAGGAGCGGTGGAGAGAAAACTTTAGGGACTAACCAGACACCATTACCCGTTCCCCTGAACTGCTTGGGGGGAGGAGGTAGAGGAGGGTGGATGGGGGGAAGGTGGTTTTAATTTGTTTTGAGTTTTTCGCTGCGATAGTCTGTTGTTAGTTGGCAATAAATTACGTTAATCTCCCTATGCTGGGTCTTCTTAGCCTGTGATGTTAACAGGTGAGCAATCTCCCTGTCCTTACCTCAACACTTGAGCCCTTTCTCATCTTCCTCTGCCTTTGAGGAGGGGGAGTGAGAGAGTAGTTGCAGTGTAGTTTAGCTGCTCATCAGGGTGAAACCACTACAGCAGCATCTTCAGCATCGGTTATTTGTTACTGCAGTATCAGGTGGACCTTCCAGAGAAATGGGAAGCCCTCCAAGCTTCACCGTTCACTGCTGTGTGAGTTGGTTCGGCCAATGCTGCATGCAGAGGAGGAGACTGTGAGGTAACTTGGCAACCCAGCAGTTTGACTCAAAATCCTTAAGCCTCTCCTGGAGAATCTAAATGCTGAAAAAAAAGGGGTCGATGCTAACAAGATTTTCTAAGGCAGACATGCTTTAAAAAGTATACTCCTTTTTGTCTTTGGTATACCATGTATATTTTCTGCACTAAATTCTCTCTCTTTTTTAAATCTCTTTATTGGTAGAATACAGTTTTTATTTGACTTTGCATAAAAAAAGGGAGAAAGACAAACATCCATTTTTACTTTATATTGCAACCTACTTCTTGTCTAAGTTACATATAAGTTGTACCATAGAAAACTATACTTTGGAGAGTTTTAAAGATGTTTTGATGAGACAGGCAACAGCAGAACAGAGATAATTATAGTTATTCTTTCATTTGATCTGTCTAGAAAACGCCATAGTTTTATCAGCCTTCATTCTGTGTTCTCCCACGATAGGAAGTGTAAACCTTTCTATTCAGCTATATCAGATTGCTGAAAGTTTCCCATTTTCTTACTTTTATGATTGACAAACCTATTTTTAGGCCATTCTGAAGATGCCCAGCATGAGTGACACAGGGATACCATAGTGAGATGTGCCTCAAGTATGAAAATTTCAGGACAACACTCTCAAAGATGGTTGCATCCAGGACTTCCCAGGAAAACCAAGTGCCAGGCAGTGCCTGGATCCCTGGGATCTCTGCACAGCTTCTGCTGCTCCATGGCCCTGTGGCTGCCAAGCTGTGCTCAGCCCTGCTATGATCTTTGCTCTTACCCTGGTGGCGCAGTCCCTAGGCTCAGCTGCTAGCTCATGCCATGTCAAAAGCTGCTGATCTTTCCACTCTGATGGCAAAAAGGCTGGAAGCAGATTGTGCTGGAAGTATCAGTCACTGGGATAACAAAAGTGATAAACTAGGAGACTGAACTCTGAACACTGTCTGGAGTGTATTGCTTCCTCTGCCAACTTTTTTTAAACGCATAATAAGAAAACTCACTCCTGAGTCCTACCAACTCCCTGGAATACAACTGGCTTCTAACAGATTTTTTAATTTTTTAATTTTTATTTTTTTCCCCTTTCAGTTAAAATAAAACCTATAACTCTTGCAGACTACTCCACTGCTACATTACAGAGCTGCTCTTCAGGCATGACCCACTAACAAGCTAAGATTCACACAGGCTGGTTTCCTGGGAAAATTACTGGGGAAAAAAAAAATTCAAGTGATGAGGGATGCATCAAGTCCAAATGCATTTTCAAGTATCACACAGAAGCAGGAAAACAGATTGCTTGAGAGGGTGTTAAAAATATTAACCAGTACATCTAGGGTGTGATTAGGTCACCTGCCTCTCTTATGCAACTGTGCAGCTCCAGCAACACCTACAGTTTTCCAATGGGAATGGCAAGTATGAGATCTTTGATTGCAAATCTGATCACAAATCAAGTGGCAGTTTCACTTTTGCTGAAAAATTAGAACATATAGTGAGTGTAAATACTTTCCGGATACTCAACGCTAGATTAAAAAAGAGCTTCACCTCATCTAATTCCATAAATGGAAGCAGTCAAGTGGCAAAGAGACGTATACTTTCTATCAGAAGGAAGCTCATTTTTGACAGCTGTGTCTGTAGCACGGTAGTCCTGTGCTTTTCTTTGCCATTTTTTTTTCTTCCAGAATTTGTCTAAATGGCTAGTTTCTTTTCTGGGTTCTATCATAAGAAGCCACAGGTGCTTTGTTAAAACGTTTCATAAAAATAAATAAATGTAACAATTTGGCTTCCAAACTTTTACATGTTTTGTGTTCTGAACTTTGGAGATTTTGAATTCTGCATTTGTGAAGATATGGTGTGATAGAATCTACTCCTAAATGCCAGTGAAGTCCATAGGATTTTTTTTCCTATGCCCTCTCCAGGCATATCCCTGTTGTTTCACAGCTGAAACACACACACAAAAAAGTAAAGCTGTCTTTATTTGCCACTGGGTGGCAAATATTGATGAGACTCCAAATTTCTAACTGAAAAAAAGTTAGCTCTTCTTGCAGCAGAGCTATTGCATGGCAGCAGTGGTAATCTGTGTGGAGAAACAAACGTACTGCTGTTCTGTTTATCTTTCTTAATTTTAGATACTGGCGCTCCTGCCACTGCAAAACCTCCCAGGCTACAAGTGTACTTATCCTTAGAATACTGCCACAATGTAGGAAAATGCTGTCATCCCTCTTGTGTGGTTTAACTAATGAAACATTGTGGTTTTAGATGCTGTATACGTGAAAAAATTTGAACAACATTTTTTTTTTTTTCAGAATAAACAAATTAACAATTTAGCAGTCATTTCAGGGGAATGACCTGTTTCGGATTAAACTTTGTTTTGCGATAATTGTTTCACGCACAATTGAAAATAATTCTTCTAGAATATGATTGTTTGATTCAAAAATGTTTTCAAAGATGTTTATTCCCAAGCAATCAAAATATTCTTCACTAGAGGTACCAAACAGTTTCACCATGTAGACAGATTCTAGGGACTTGCTCGTAGTTACATGAAGTCTTTGCTGGAGCAATGAATACATTTATTTTTAAAAATAATTTATCTCTGTTTCAAGGACTTCCCTTGATTTAGCCAATGCGAATGACTAAGATTACCTTAGAAAGAGTCAAGAGGTTAGCCATATTTTATCGCATATTTTTTGAATATGTATTTTATGTTGTCGTACACATACCTTCCCCATTCAGAAAAGAAGTTGCATATAACCTGTAATAACAGTAATTATATTCAAAGTTCAGATCTTTGTCAGATTTGGCCATGTCTTAGATTAGTGGCTCACTATACCACTTTACAATTGATTTAATCTTCTGATTTGCAAATAAAAAAATCAATGTAGTCCAGAAAGAAAAATACTTACATATCTGCTTCACCACATACTGAAATTATTGAGTTTTTCCACTGACCTCATCTGAAAATAGTTTCCGTCTTGTAATTTATGAAGGCTGTGTGATAGTTGTATATTTCAGATTGACCTCATTAAAATCAGTAACAGCCTACTGAATTTATTGCTTTCAAATATTCATTCCCATTTTTATCTTCAATTTGTCCACACGTTGTCCTCACCTCCTGAAGAAATGCTGTTAAGAAATAAAGGGGGAGCATCCTCTCTACTCGGCAAGAACATGTTAGAAATAAAATGTTGACTGTAAGCCATTAGTGTGGGTGATTAAACCATGAACTATTTTACTCCTTTAAGGAAAACAAAATGCAATCCCTGTCATAGATAGTTTACTCTGTTTATTCTTTAAGTGTAAAATAGGAGCCGTTGACCTAGATTCTGATCTGGAGGGAAAATTAATAAGACTGTATTGATGTTATCACCGCCACAGCCTAAGAACTATCTAATCTTCTTGGCATGTAGCTTTATTGGGGATTGAAAATGTAAAAACAGACAAGTTTTCAGCTAGCTCACATAAAAGAATATTGAATTGTGTTTTGTTAACAAATTGTTGAAATAAGTATAAAATAAACGTGGGGTTTTGTTTTGTTGAAATATATGTAATTTTTTTTTCCACAAGACTTTACATTCATTTACTTTTTAGACAACACTTAATATCCAGGGCCAGTGAATATTCAGAAAAAAACATGAACAATTGTGGTTATAACTGTTGTGTTAACAGCTCCTGCAAATTCATCAAAACTGTGAGCAAAGGAAAGCTATTAATTAACGGGCAATATTATCATATAGAAAAAGTTGTGAGAGTTTTCAGTGAGTTGTCAAAACAGAAGGGAAATGCTAAAGAAGTGTAGTCACATTTCTGACAAAATCATTTGTAAAAAAAAAAATCTTTATTTTTGTATAAATAGAATGAAACAACAGATTTTATTGCTACTTTAATGCTTCCACAGCTGAGAAGAACTCTTTATGGTAAATAAATGAAAATTATTTTCATACTGGATAAAATAAAGATTGCATGAAGCTAGGTTCTGAAAGGATTTATATTTTCTGTGGAAAAATCATATGAAGATGTGATTAAATTCAACAAGAAAGCAGTAATTTTCTTACTGGGTAGTTTATTAACTAAGGAGCCTAAGAAGAGAGTGTATGAGAACTAGAATGATATATGACAAATGTGAACAAAGTCACATAGAATATAAACAAAGCAGTTCTTATTAGGCTGGTAATTTTCCTACTTTCTTTTAAAATTACGTAGAAATTTCTCTTCAGACCACATTCATCTTCTAATATACCTCTACAGCAGTCCACCCGTGGATTTCTGACAGATTTAGGTTAAAGCAAAAAAAAAAGAAAAGAATTTTTTGTCCAGCTGTGACTTTTAACAAGATCACAGATATTCCATCACTTAGCTACCAAGCTAGAGAGATTATCCTGTGGATATATTCCACAGGGTATTGTGAGACAATATCACATATCAAATAAAGGAAGAAAGACAGCAGAAAGACTTGTTTTTTGTCCAAACCTGTTATCTCAAGGATGAAGCCCATTAGGTACTGAATTTGCAGATCTGGAGTCTGAAGCTTTCTGTGCTAGAGTAAATCTGTAGAAATACATTTCTCTTTAATGAAAGTACAGCAGTTCAGGGCTGACGTGGGAGGAAAGAACTAGATCTGTTGTATGGAAAATGATGCATCACTTTTACATTTGCATAGATAAGGTTATAAACTTTAGTCTTGGATATCAAGAATCCACCTATGTATGTTTGTACTGTTTCCCTGTGTAAAGTATACAACAATATAAATACATATGATTGATCTATAAAACATAAACTTATGTAAAGTACCTATAGATTTACAGATGCATCTATGCATAAATTAATGTATAGCTGATGTTTGAATGAACAACTGCATGCACTTGTTATGCTCCTATGTGATACATCCATTGCATGTGGTTTATAAGCAGTGTTTAGATGACAGATGTTTATGCAGCTGGCAGATGCATACAAATTATATGCAGACATTTGTGTACATATATATGTACGTGTACATATGTTACTATAGCTGTCTTGTTTGCCTTGTGAGGCAATTTGCTAACTGCTGTAAAGAGCCCACACAGGCCTTCATAGCTGAGCTATACCTTTATAATCTAGATTATGCAAAGTAGCATCTGTACTTTATTATGCATTATTTTGAGTGAGGGCTGCGGCATGATTTCAGAGCACTGCCTCTGCGTTTTGTGCCCAGTTTTGCAGGCTGTGATTGGTAAACTCAAGCATGGAAAATTAACAGCAAATGAGATCAAATATGCCATACCAATGTGCTCAGCTGTACATTTCTAAAGGCTCTGCATGCTGGTAAACTGTCATTTAGTCGCAGTAGTTTACAAGTGACTCAGCCAAAGATGCCTGCACCCTGAAGGCTGTCAGTTTTTACATCGGTGGTTTCTAAAACACACACTTGAGTCTAGAAGATAGTTTTTCAGGCAACAACAGAGGTTTGAGCTTGGCCTTCACAAAAAAATAACTAGAAAAACCTGCCCAGGCAACATAATATACAACAGAGATACTAGCAAAAATGTAGATTGTTCCTGTTACTAAGACAACTGTCCAAAATGAAAGCTCAACTCGAGGCAGAACTATCAAAGGTATAGTTTTGCAGTCTCATTCAGCTGCTCTCTGTTAAAGAGAATGAACCAAACAGGCATTTATACTGAAACCACTCTACACTTAGTGGAGGGCAAAGATCTTTAATCTTGGACGAAATAATACTTTCACACATTTTAAAGTCCCTTTACAGACCTTATAGGTGTAAGGAGGTGGTTTAAAGGTTACAGTGGGCAGTTGTCTCAGTACATTTCATAAGAACTTGAATGGCACATAGCAGTAATTATTTATATGAAGGCAATAATTTGCAAATGCGTTGTGTAAAACAGGCATAATAGCTGCAGACACAATGTAAGTGTTGACTCCTTGTATTATGCATTTGTAAAGTAGAAGTGCATTTTCTAGTTTTATAAATTTTGAACTAGTTCAGAGCACAGAAAACTTGAAAAGAATGTGTGAAAGAGCAGGACCATTTTCCCAAGGCTAATTTGTTCTGTTGTATTTTCTTAGCGATTGTGCATGCTAGTGTTTAGCTGAAGACACCAGACATCCATAGGCTGCCTGGTGATGTGTTACTTCCCCTTGGGAAGCAAATCCAGAGGGAGAAGAAGTAGCACTGGTAGTACTGCCCTGTTTAAACATCAGGGACTATTTAGGGAAGTCAAAAGTGTGAATCAGTAAAGGAAAGAAAAAAGTCAATTTCATTTTCCAAAAATACTGTCCTCACACAACCATGAAGAATTTTTGGATGAGTATTTCTCTACCCAGTGCATCCTCAAGTAGGGCACTGGAAATATCTCTTTTTCATATCAGTCTTAAAAAGAACATGATCAAGGCCAGAAAAGCAAAAGGGATTACACATCTTTCAGAGAGGTATGAAATTAGGGAATTGCATACGACTCCATACATAGTTTGTCTCCAAAATAAATGGAGGGGTTTAGTTTGACCATCCTAAAGGATTTGGCTCAGAACCTCTTTTTGTTCCATTTCAGTAGGGAAGAGGGCTGGATGTAGGCTTTGAATTGGCTGAGGTCCAGCCCTCTGGCGTGGTAAGAAGCAAGAGCTTTTCTCTGAAGTCGTTGTTCAGCTTTTCTCTTACCAGAACCAAAATGCATTGTTTCCAGCTTCATCTGGGCAGCATCATGGTGCCACAGGGCTCCGAAGGCAGGGAGCACGTCTGACCTGCACCAGCTTTGTGCCTGGGTAGCTCATCCTGGTGCACGTGGCAGCTGGGCTCTGTCTGAGGTCTGTCTGGAAGTGGTTTTGTGAAAACAGAAAGCAAGATATGTGCCAGTGGAGATGGCTCCTAGGTCACTGTGTAGTTAACAACCAGACTGAAAAGAATTATTTAAAACGAAAGAGCTGTATGTACTTCTTGGGGAAGAGCTTGTACTTGTTTTCCTGGGCAATGTTGCGGAATTAACTTTGCAATCCCTCACATTGCAGGAGTAAGCACATTTCTGAAATCATAGAAAATAAATAAATACATAAAATGGCACTACTTAATCTGCTGGCAAGCATGCATGTATATGCATGCGAGCAGATTCTTTTTTTCTGTATGAAATGAATCAGACATGCAAAGCTAGAGAAAAGAAAGTCTCGGGACAATCATCTCTTTGCTCTTAGTGTTTCTCTGAAATGAAAAAATCAGCCGTTCCTGGCTTTCTGATCCCTTGCTTATAATCCACATAGGTTATGGCAATGTCCCTTCACATTCTATCCACGAGGAAATGGTTGGCGACCTGCTACAGTACTTGGATGTACGCAAGTCGATGGGGCTGGATGGGATCCACCCGAGGGTACTGAGCGAACTGGCGGAGGAGCTGGCCAAGCCACTTTCCATCATTTATTGGCAGTCCTGGCTATCAGGAGAGGTCCCGGTCGACGGGCGGCTAGCAAATGTGACGCCCATCTACAAGAAGGGCCAGAGGGTAGACCCGGGGAACTATAGGCCGGTTAGTTTGACCTCAGTGCCAGGGAAGCTCATGGAGCAGATTATCTTGAACGTTGTCACGCGGCACTTGAAGGGCAACCAGGCGATCAGGCCCAGTCAGCATGGGTTTATGAAAGGTAGGTCCTGCTTGACGAACCTGATCTCCTTCCGTGACCAAGTGACGCACTTGGTGGATGAGGGGAAGGCTGTGGATGTGATCTACCTTGACTTCAGTAAGGCTTTTGACACCGTTTCCCACAACATTCTCCTCAAGAAACTGGCTGCTCGTGGCTTGGACTGGCGTACGCTTCGTTGGGTTAAAAACTGGCTGGATGGCCGGGCCCAAAGAGTTGTGGTGAATGGAGCCAAATCCAGTTGGAGGCTGGTTTCTAGTGGAGTCCCCCAGGGCTCAGTGCTGGGGCCGGTCCTCTTTAATATCTTTATCGATGACCTGGACGAGGGGATCGAGTGCACCCTCAGTAAGTTTGCAGACGACACCAAGTTAGGTGCATGTGTTGATCTGCTCGAGGGAAGGAAGGCTCTGCAGGAGGATCTGGATAGGCTGGACCGATGGGCTGAGGTCAACTGTATGAAGTTCAACAAGGCCAAGTGCCAGGTCCTGCACCTGGGGCGCAAAAACCCCAAGCAGCGCTACAGGCTGGGAGATGAGTGGTTGGAAAGCTGCCTGGCCGAGAAGGACCTGGGAATACTGGTTGATAGGCAGCTGAATATGAGCCAGCAGTCTGCTCAGGTGGCCAAGAAGGCCAACAGCATCCTGGCTTGTAGAAGAAGCAGTGTGGCCAGCAGGTCTAGGGAGGTGATTGTCCCCCTGTACTTGGCTCTGGTGAGGCCGCACCTCGAGTACTGTGTTCAGTTTTGGGCCCCTCGCTACAAGAAGGACATGGAGGTGCTTGAGAGAGTCCAGAGAAGGGCGACGAGGCTGGTGTGGGGTCTGGAGAACAAGTCTTATGAGGAGCGGCTGAGGGAGCTGGGACTGTTCAGCCTGGAGAAGAGGAGGCTCAGGGGCGACCTTATCGCTCTCTACAGGTACCTTAAAGGAGGCTGTAGCGAGGTGGGGGTTGGTCTATTCTCCCACGTGCCTGGTGACAGGACGAGGGGGAATGGGCTAAAGTTGCGCCAGGGGAGGTTTAGGTTGGATATTAGGAAGAACTTCTTTACTTTAAGGGTTGTTAGGCATTGGAATGGGCTGCCCAGGGAAGTGGTTGAGTCGCCATCCCTGGAGGTCTTTAAAAGACGTTTAGATGTAGTCCTTAGTGATATGGTTTAGTGGAGGTCTTGTTAGTGTTAGGACAGAGATTGGACTAGATGATCTTGGAGGTCTCTTCCAACCTAGACGATTCTGTGATTCTGTGATTATTCCACTGCACAATGTGTCACTTTCCAAAACAGTAAGAGACAGAGACACATGCTCCTTTTAGCTGGCATAGATAAATCTCTTTCTTTTATACTTAAAAAAGTTAAAAATATTCTCTTCTATTTTCTAACACAGTGTTTTTTTTTTTTTTTTTTTTTTTTTTTTTTTTTGCCTTAGGATCAAGATCAATGTATACAGAAAATAATTTCAAAATCCAAGAAACTTTTTATGAGATTATTTTCCCAAGTGAGTTTTCAGTAGGTGTTCTGCCTTATCATGGGAAAAGGGGCTTTGGTTCTTTTCTTGCACATCGTTAAAGTGAACAGTCAAAAGCAGAGGATTTTAGTCTATGTATGCAGATACTGAGTGAGCTATCACCCTAAATATACAGTGGAACAAAAATAAAGGTGCTTCTTGCAGTGTGATAGTCCTACACCTGATGGAGTTTCAAGTGTAAAGATACATATTCTGAGTACATAAGGCATTTTGTTTCTAATCAGAGTTGTAAAACGGCTCTAAGGAATATTCGCTTTTCAAACACTAAAATATAATTCTATTCTCTTGACCACCTTTTGTCTATTTATTGTGAGATCCATTGCACACCAGTCAGGCATCTCTTTGACTGAATTTTAGTGCACTGACTTAGAGGTGATTCATTTCTGTAAATTAAATGCCGATATTCCAAGGCAGTGTGTGAAAAAAGGGTTAACTTTTAAATTAATAGTGAAGTTTAACAGTTAAGCATCAGCCTCTAATTAGACTACTCAGAGAAAAAAGAGTAAATACAGATGACCTGAGATCTGGTCTTCCATGTGTTTAAGGAGAGGTAAGGAATAACAGAAACTGGTAGTTTAAACTTTATTTTTTTTGCTTCTGCCTTCTCATCCTAAAAGATGCCCCAAGAGGGTTGAAAAAGCAAGATGCTGGAGGCTGAGAAGAAAGGGGACAAGAGAATATGTGAGGGTCCGGTGAGACATAGCAGGTCTCTGGCCACCAAGCCGGGCTGAGTGGGACACAGGTTAGGAAAGCAAGGAGCCTTGTTTTAACTTCTATCTCAAATCATTTCAGGCACCAGGACTGAAGCCAGTGAGGCAAATGAAGATTTTATTCCATCGTAAATCTCTTGGACCTCTATTTAATGTTTCCAAAAGAAAACAGAGAGCAAGAGAGAAACTCTAAATTAGAACCAAAATAAAGTTTAAGTGCAAGTCAGAGTCAAGTAGACATGCAGAAATGAAGTGATGAGTCACTTAATTTCTGTGCTCTAACACTGCCCAAAGCTGGATATAAAGCTCACAGCCGAGAAGCACAGCCCAACACAGTTAATTAAAACGTGAAAGAGAAGGCAATTGAGCACCTCTTACTCATAGTTTAAAGGATGAGAGGATATACTTGGAATGGCATTTACTGCCATGAAAGCAGGCAGGGGGAGCAGCTATGGACCTTCAGCAACTGCAAAAGCCCACACTATAAAAAGGCCCTATTTTAGTTAACATGTTGTCAGCCTTTGAAAACTGGTGGTGTAACAGCTGGTTTTGATGTAATTTCTTTCGAGGCCACTAGACTACAAGCCGTTTATTGCATTCTTCTGCCCAGACTGCTCCCTGGATACAGCCTGAAGTCAAGAGGTCAGAGGTCTAAAGCCAGAAGCCGGAGGATTTGTCATCATTTAACAGGTCACTTGGTGCTAGTACTGTGCAAGCTGGACAGTGCCGTGGAGCCTAGCATGGCATAACACCTTTTGTTTTTCACGAGAGAAGTGCATCTGACCCCACTGCTTTCTTACCTGGGGTCATCAGTCTGTGCCTGAGTGTCAGTGGGAGAAAAGTGTGCACAGTCACACGCCTGAGCAAAATATCTTAAATTAGCGGCATAATTATGGGTTATCAAGACTTGCCCTCAATATTCAAATATAAATCTCCAAAATATACAGAGTAATGGATAGGGCACATGCAGGTAGGGCAGATAGTTAGCTTCTGTGGGTCATTATAGCTTCGCCTCCTATTCCACTCTCAGTTAAATAAGTGCAACTGGAAAAGCAGAATTGTTCTTAATTCCTGAGCAATTTAGGTGCCTGGCCACTGGATCTGATCATTTCCACTGTTTTGTGTTACGCATTATGATCTTACATGTATTATGATCTTTTTCTATGAGTGTGCCAACAACTTGGCTTAAATCATCTGCAATTAGCACATATTGTCTGTAAGGTGCATGTGAACGTGGGAGGACTGATTTACGAGGCTCTGAGCAAACACAGTCAGTTTCAAAAATAAGGGAACTGGATGACTTGATAAATTGTCCTTTGAAAGAGTGAAGGAAAAGTGGAACAAACATTTTTCTACCACTGCAGCCAGGAACTTGAAGCTCCAGCAATGGGGTTAGTTCTGAAGCTGATTCTTGTGAAGAACCTCTTTTCTTCAGAGGAAAATTATATTAAGCAAAGAAGCAGAAACATTCATATACTTCAATTCTTTGTACAATTTATATCTTTTAGGTACCAGAAGGGCTATCTGAGATCACTTCTCCCAGTAATTGTGATTCTACAAGCCAAAAGAGGGTCACCTTTTGCTTTTATTATACGTCCAAAGGACATATTCAAGCAAAACAGGAAACTGTCATTCAGATATCTTCTAAAGGCAAAGAGCAAATCAGCCCAAGTTTGCTGCTCCCTTTGTTCTTCTATAGTGACAGCATTGTGGACTTTGCAAGGTGATGAAGCGTAAGGTCAGGCACTTTCTGCAAGCTCATTTTCTTGTGGGGACTTTAATAAAGCAAGAAATTATTGAAACCTTCAGGAAGGACAATTTGAGAGTTCACTCTGCCTTGTGACAATTATGTAATTGCTTTTCGAGGTTGAGCTCTCTCTGCATTAGGTCACTCAATCTTCCAGCTCTGGGTAGGTTGGTGCAGCTGCCCAAATGCAGGCGGGCACGTCCAAGCCCTGGCCTGGAGCTCTTACCCAAGGTCCTGCCCCATGTGCCAGAAGCTGCAAATTTCCAAACCACGGAAGAAAAATAATAAGCCTAAAGTGCATCTTATTTTGATGTTGCGGTCATTTTAAAGGCAAAGAGGGCAAAACAGGGACATATTTTCAATTACTTACACTTCATGCAAAATTGTACTTTCTGAGAAAGTAAAATGCAGATGAAGAGATGCCCTTTGTCTGATCTAGTGTGCCCTTGCTCTACTTGTTGCAAAAAAAACTCATCAGACTTATATAAGGGCAGTGGAAGTAGGATACACTGTTCTTGCTACTGATACTTTCTAATCCATCCTAATAGCTTTCCGAACAGTATTTTTCTGAACTCCAGTTCTGAATTACAAATTAAAAGAGAAGAGACAAAATTTCCTTACAGTTTAGGAGAATTTGGGTAAAAATTCCCAAGAGCCCATGTCTCCTTCCAGCACTTATTTGTTAAAATGAATAAGCAGGATTTAGGGCAAGGGGAAAGGGAAGGGATTGGAAGGGAACATAAGGGAGGGGACAGGGAAATATTTACCTTTTCCTGTTTTTTTAGTAAGACAATGATATTTGGCTGTCAGAATGATGAGTTCTGCATACTGAAATGAATATCCTGAATCAACATACAGCAAAATGAAAATAATACTTCCAAAACTATTTGATTCACAAGTCAACCATCTATGAGGTAGCTTTTTCAGTTCAGATTTGAAGTATAGATCAGAGAGAGAGTATTTTATATATACATATATATATATATATATATGTCAGGTCTTATACATCCTTCAAGTTCAATTCACAAATTTCAAAAGGACCAAAACAAAAAGCAAAATAAAGTTAAGAAAAGTCCTCACACCCTACACCAAAAAGCTGTTGTAGAGAAAAGACAGGGAACTCTTTCTAACAAATGGGGTTTTGAATTTGATCAGTGCTACAATCCCACTGTTGCAAAACTCTACTTAATGCTGCATTAGTGGTGTCCTAGCAAATGTATTATTTTGATATTTTGGAATACATTTGGAATATATTATTTGTTATGCTTGCTTTTTTTTTTCTTTTTTTTTTTTTTTTCTTCTTTTATTTTTGGTAAGGTGAAAGAAGAAGCTACCCTTTGTTTTGGAAAGTAATTGGAGAGGGGCTGGTTATAGAAAAGAAGCCTGAATAATAAAAAAAAAAAAGATGAAGGAGGATGCTTTGTGTGTTTGCAGACCAATTTGAGTTGGTGCTTGGGTCCGGAAGAAGCGCTGGTTTGTGGCTCGCTTGGGCATGCATGGAGCTGGTGGGATCGAACGGCGTGCACTTGCCTGGCCAGGGAGAATTAGTGGTGGCAGGCAGGCAGGGTCACCTGAAACAGCCTCACTGGAGGAGGATGGGCCTCCCATGACCTCCACGAGCCAAAGTTGATATAGGCTGCCTGTCCACACACCGGCAGCCTTCATCCATACCCATCACGTGCAGAGAAAAGAGCCTCCAGGACCATGCGAGGACCTTGCTGGCTGCCAGCACCCTTTGTCTCTCCCATACGGGCAGGACATGATTCCCTGGGATTAGCCAACAATTACGTGTTCTGAACTGATCAATTCAGCCAATTTACTCTGCAGAGTAAATTGATCCTCCAGAACAAAGGGATCTGCCAGCGGGGTGGTACCTGAGAAAGCAGCACGCCTGTGTAAACAGCACTGTCCTTGCCCCAGTGTGGAGTGGCCCGGCGCCATATGGTGCCACTATGAACTTATTAACTGGAGGATTAACTCATCTCGGCACTTGGGATCCCCAGTTTCCAGCTGTGAGAGTGATTGATGGGCTAACTACTGCTTCAGCCTTGGAAGTTATTTCCTCCATTTAACGGAGTCAAGAAGACAGAAAATTGCCCCCTTTGTAAATGCTAATCTCACCACTCCTTCCAACACCCAACACAGCAATTTATTCCAGGCAAAGTCTTAAAATTGGTATACTACACATCAAATGCATACTAATTAGCAATTTCTTTTGAAGGCTCCATCACTTATTAAGGATCTTCTTTTCCGTATGTTCATCATGCCCCACTTCATCCTTTAATTACAAAACAGCACTTTCTACTAATTGTGAGAAGGTACAATGTACCTAGTATCTGTCTTAAAAGCTACACCTTCTGGGGCTTAATTTGGGGTCAGAGTGAAAGCAGGCAGATAGGCAGGCCTAAAATCTGAGTGGCACTGTCCTCATTTTAGGCATATGCATTTTTATTCCCACTGGCTACGCTGCTTTTGGGAGCCCTCCATGGAAAGGGCATTTCATTAGAAGCTGCAAACCTTGTGTCTGCACAGCTCTGCACCCGCACTGCCAGAGAGATGGATGCTTTCCCACTGCTGCTGAATTGGACCTCACCACCTTTATGTCTGGGTCCACCCACCTCACCACCTTCTATGTCTAGAGAGAAAATGTCAATAAATCTTAAAATGCACAGTCCGTCGTGGATCACAATGTTTGGCCTGTATAATTGGGTCTGTGTTGATTCAGGACATGGTTATTTTCTTTTACCGTGTATGATTCTTTACTGACTGTGTAATGGGTCTTCCTTTCTTAAAAGCCTAGCTATATATTGCTTATGGATGCCATCACTTACACCAAAATTGTAACATCAAGATGTAAAAGAAGCTTGCAAGAAAATGTACCCAAAGTTGGAGACGCGTAAAAAATTTACACATTTTTCTTGTAGAAAAGATTAAAATGTGCTCTTTGTTTTGTTTCCCCTATGTCGAGTAAATGCAACCATAACATCAATAAATAATTTGTGCTTATGCCTATCATGATTAATAACTGAAGATGGATAAATAAATGGCCAAGTTCTAAAGCAGATTTTACTTCTATGGTATTTATTTTCATGTCATCCTTATAGGCACCTTTGAGTTGCTTCAGGTCATTATCTTTTGCAACACATACAGCATCTAAAGCCCCATTCAAAGTGAATACATTGTTTATGAAATGAGGGAATAGCATGCCATGTAGATTTGAACAAATGAAAGCTCTAGATGCTTGCTGAAATTTATGTTTAATGGTTTCCCTATCATTGCTTAAAAGATGAATATGCTTTTTTGTGTCTGTGTGTGTATGTGTGTTTGTGTATGTGTGGTGAATTTAAAGAAGATGATCATTTTAGAACACATATGGGCACGACAATTTGTTTGAGTAAAAAGGAAACTCAGGCTCCCTTAATCACTCTTACTCAATGACAGAAAGCTTGTCTGAAGCCATGAGAAAATATTCACTCAAACCTTTGTTAATATTTTTCTAAGGTTTTGTTGAAACTTCATTTCAATCAAGATTTTCACACCAAATCTAAGCAAGAAAAAATGAAATATCTTTATCTTTTAAAGGGAACGTTAAAAGCAGCATTATCTCATTTCACTTCATATTGCAGCATTTTAAATAATTACATCAAACATTAAAACGGAGGTTAAAACAGACGTTAGTGCATATGAGTGCTGGCTGCCAGCAAGTACCACATTTGGGTTTTGTACCAACAGAAATCCACTGAACAGATGTACTAGACAAATTTGTGACTGTTCCAAGAGCCTTAACTCATTGGTACATTAGAAATTCTGCCGTGCAAGATCAAGGACCAGTGCAAGAGATCCAGAGCGGTACCCTGGCATGCATCAGCAACACCATCAGAGGAGGCTTACAATCAACTCCAGCAGCTGCAGTGAGATTCTCACCAGCAACCAATTCATTTTACCTCACTGTGGTGGTTTTACTCAGCTGGGCAGCCAAGCTCCACCACAGACACTCTCTCACTCCCACTCCTCAAAGGGAAAGGGGGAGAAAATACGATGGAAGGGGCTCAAGGGTTGAGTTAAGGACAGGGAAATCACTCAACAGTTATCATCACGGCAAAACAGACACAGGATGGGTCCCCCATGGGTGGCAGCTCCCCCCAGACCCCCTGCTCCTGCGTGGGCTCCTCTCCAGGGGCTGCAGCTCTGGCCCGGGGCCTGCTCCTGTGGGGGCTCTCCACAGGCCGCAGCCTCCTCCAGGCCACATCCACCTGCTCCACCGGGGGCTCCTCCACAGGCTGCAGGGGAACTGCTGCTGCCTGACTGGAGCACCTCCTGCCCTCCTGCTGCACTCATCTCGGGGACTGCAGGGCTGGTGCTCACTCCTCACTCTCCCAGCTGCTGGTGTGCTGCATTATTTGTTGTTGTTGTTGCTGTTGTTTTATTTTCCAGCAGGCCCAGCCCTGGCCAGTGGGTCCCTTTTGGAGCAGCTGGAGCTGGCTCCTTTCTGACATGGGGCAGCTGCTGGGCTCTGCTCACAGAGGCCGCCACTGCAGCCCCCCACTACCAAAACCTGGACATGGACACCCAATACACTTGTGCCCAGTCCACGGAACAGTGAATTTGTACATTGCACAAAACACTGTGGTAACAGTGAGTTTTATCCATATACCTGTGGGCAACCTAAAGGCAGCAGATAGCGTGAGACCATGCCCAGAGACAGGCTATCCCATCTCTGTTTCAGTTTCCATCCAGCCTGCAGTCCCAGTGCCTGATGCAACAACTACACAGACCCATATCTACCAGCTAAACATGATGGACTGGCTCATGTGGACATCTTCTGGGAAATAGAAAATTTCACTGGAAACCTGTTTTTGAAGGAAGTTGGAAAATGGCCTTTCATCATGTTGACACATCCCTTGCTGGCATTTTCAGAATAGAGTGCTTTGACTTCAACCAATTTATTTTAATTGTACTTTAATACATGTCTTGGAAATAATTGTTAAAGGTAAGCATTATTTTCCATTTCTCTGAACTGATTTTTTAACCAAACCCGGTAATTTGCTAAGCCTACATTGCATTGAACTTCATTTTTAACACCAAAGTCTTAACAAAAGCAGCGTGATTTCTGGAACATTTTCTCAAAGTTCTAAAATGTCAGACTGCGTTACAAAAAAAAAAAAAAAAAAAAAAAGTCTGAAAAACAAAGAAACAAAAGTAATTTACCTGGCCTAGTCATGGATGGAAAGCAAGTTCTTTGTTTCATAAGCAGCTTTTTACTAAAATAGCTTGCAAATCAAGAGGAGAAATTAGAGGCTTCTTTTGTATGTATATATATGCGTATATATACATGCACACGTGCACTTATGTCTCCATGCATACATATCCGTGTATATAAAGAAATGTGTACGTATGTGCATATAAATATGTGTATATATCTATCTGTGTGTATATGTAAATAATGTTATGACTTAAGTCAACATCTTGAATTTGGGAGAGGAGAGTGTTGCACGTTATTTTTTGAACACTGAAACTGAAACTGACAATATTGTGTTTTGTTTGAAGTTCAATCATCTTTCAAAGGATTAAAATATTTCTCATTTGTAAAAAAATAAATATATATATGTATCTCTTGTCTGGCACTTCATATGATATATCATGTCTGTGCCTGTTGTGATTTGGGATGGGTGAACATTTTCAACCTCAAAAATAATGATTTAAATTAGGAGCTGACAGACTCCCACAGTCCTGCAAGTGGCGATGTTATCGTGAAGAAATGTAATTAAATTGTCTCTGTCAGGTAGAGATTTGGCCAGTCACTCAGTGTACATCTCATGAGCTAGCACTTCTTTCGTTAGCTATTAACAACATCATCTTTAGGTACTTTATTTTCAGCTGGAATATCATGCTGATCAAACTACACCTCTTATTCCCTTTAATTAGGAATGCAGCATCCTTCTGTCCTCAACTTTGGCATCTCAAAAGCATTTCTAAAATATCAGATCCTCTGTCATCTGGGCTGAACATGATGATAATTGTATTTTTCTCTCTAACAGGAGATTAAAGCTCCAGAAGAGCTGACATGCATCTTGGATATTCAGACTCAAGCTTGGAGGACAATTGAACCCAGACATGTTGTGTTGTTGATTTTATAGCATAAAAGTTGCCTTTAAAAGCACTGTTCAGTGACATGCCGGTACCAAACTGCTGTCCAAATTTCATGTACACCAAGTGCTTTATTGAGGTGTGTGGGTTTTTCCGCTCATGTGCTGCTGTTCACTTGAATACAGAAAATTAGCGTGGATCCAAGGCTCAGATCTGCCAAGACATTAGAAGAACTTAATAATTTTAAATCCAGCCCTCTTACACCCTGTGTTGAAAGTTTACGTGGAGGAATTTGTATTTGGTTTCTCAGTCCTTACTAAATTTCTATGCATCCTGCACACACCTTGGAGAGGCTCTAACCTTAGGCTATGAGCAGCCACTGTAAGATTTCACTCATTCTTCTCTCCCCTCTATAATGAATGCTTTTTTCCTGTTGTAGAGCATATCTCCAGATCCAGGGGAACTTTCTCCTCTGTGTGTGAAGGCTCTCAATGTGGGGTGAGCTCCCAAAATCTGTGTGGGTCTGTCCCAGGAGGATGTGCAAATACCCTGATGTTTGCTGTGAGTGAATATTTTGGATATGCCCATCACTCTTCTGTGATTACTAAATCACTGCCTCCCAGCAGGACTGTAAACTAATGTAAAACTGTGTCCTTTGTCTTATCAAAGAATTTCTTATCTCTGTCCAATATAGCAACTGCCAGAGGTGGCATGTGACTACATGAACCGTCCGAGGATTTTACAAGCATGGGAAGTGATTCTCCAGTGGCCATTGTGAGTGAGTGAGAGCTGCAGTAAATCACCAGAGCAGCAACCAGAAGAAAGACTAGCCGTGGCATAGGAACTGTCCATGTTTCCAACGGTAAAACTCCTGATTGATGGAATGTGAAACTTTTCACGTGGATTAGTGCAAGAGTATTTTGAGGGCAGTGGTCCAAGGGAAAAAAAAAAAAAAAAGTAAAAAAAAAGAGTTTTTTAATTGGGGCAGCAGAAGGGAGATGGGACCACTCCTCACCATGCTAATTGAAAAAGCAGACTCACTGATTTTATACACTGGGTTGGTCAAGAGCTTTCTATTATGCTAGAGTTTATTTAAACATGGCACATCTGTGGCTCCAGTGCATTGCACACAGATGGTATCCCTTTTTGTTAAAGTGCTTGATAACAACGTTGCTTACTTGTCAGTCTAGATAACCTCAGATAACATGAAGAAAGTGCTTATGTTATGCTTAATGACAGCTTCATTCATTATGCCACTTCATTCTTTCCACTTAATTGACATTTGCTAGGGTCCTATAACTCCCCTCATTTACGGGAATTACAGATGCCCTTGGCACAGAAAAGCTGCCCCAGACAAACAGCACACCACCTTCACTCCCTGGGTGTGCAGCTCTCCTACAACACACCAGGGGCTGAAGTCTGAAAAATGAAAGAGAAAAGCCGGTGGGCTGGGGGCAATGGCAGAAGTCTGTCTGTGTGCTAAGTGCTACTCATTAAAGTGGGTCCCTGGTGAATATGACTGCTAGGCACAGGTGAAAGGGCAGGGAATTAATGACAATTGCCTCAGCAGTGACAGGGAAGCAACAAGTCATCTTCCCACACTGGCCTTGATCTTGCCTGTAAGGGTCGCTGCGAGGCACTCCAGGCAGCCCTGCCCCAGCCCCTGCAGTGGCCACGCTGTGTGCAGTGAGGGTCAGCACCAGCATCATTACCACAGGGCATGGTGTTAAGGGGCAGGTCTCTCCCTCTGTCTTCTTACTTGTAAGAGGAGAGGGACAGGACTGGAAAGGAAAGTGAAGGGCTCGGGGAATGGAGCTGGGCTGGAGGAGCTGTTACGTCTTTCCAGCTGAGCATTAGTCAAATTGGTTATAACCCCATCCTACAGCATTCCACCCGACCGGGCTGCAGGAGGAGGCTGCCAATGTCTCTCAACCCCACTGCTCATATGGACAGTCTTGCACTTAAAGGGTAAGAGCCCTTGGATATTTTGACCATGTGTTTTTCCACTGCAGTGGAACAGGTTTGCTCTGTTACAGAATGAACATCTGCTCATTAACTAGCTCAGTGAGCAAGCAGATCCGTGATGAGACATTGCCAGTCCATGTAAGGTGCCTAAAACAAAGGGCACATCACCTTCCTGCCTCAAGGCATGCAGTTCTCTGTTAAATCACTGTGAGATACTAGGGGCTGATGCACAAGGAGTGGGAGTGCCACTTTCGTGCCAGTTCCTTTTTTGCATTTTCCTCTTTTCCCTTGGGTTTCATCCAGCTGCTGCCACCACCAAGTTTTAGTCAAGTGCCATGTTTTTTTAGCTTACCTTCCTGTGTGGCATCAGGGAAATCTGGAACACGCAAACTCCTGTCTCCTGCTGCTCTCACTTTGAGAGCCAAGTAATAGAAAGCATTTGCCTGCATGTGGGAAAAAAAAAAAAAAAAAAAAAGTTTTGCCATATACTCGTCCTCTGCGCTAGAAGCACTTGGAAACACTGCGTCAGTGAAGTTTCTGTGCAAGCTTTGAGTACCATCATCAGAGCAATGTTTCAGGATCAATGTATATATGGTTTAGATTAGAAGAGGATTCACAATGGTCTGCTTTGCAATGTCTGGATAAGTTTTGCACAGAAACTGACTAACGACTTAATCTTTGTGCTTTCTTTCATTTTGATCTCATTTTAAAGTGCTTTATGAGTCACTCCACTTCACATAATAATCAAGTATTCTCAGCCTCTTTGGACCCACCCCTTCTTCTTGTGGCACCTCACTACACCAGTAAATGTCTATCCTCTAATGTGGTATTTCGCTCCCAGTCTGTGCTGCTGAAAGTAGTGATATTGATCAGAACTGGGGACTTTAAAAGATTCATGGAAGCAAATCTTAACAATACACATCAACAGTACTTTGAATATATTTTGCATTTCATAGCTAGTGACTGTAAAACAATTTTGAATTACTCCTGAAATGAAGATGCATTTGATAGAAAATTTGTTTTGATGGAGGACACTATATTTATTTCAGATAATCAAGACATAGGAGGTTCTGCCCAAAATGCCACTTTAAAATGGTCTTCACCACTGAGGTGCTGACCAGATCTTCAGGTATAAAGAAAAGGCAAAGTCAGTTTTCAAAAGCCATGGTGGAAATTCGGTCAAGATTTCCCTTCCTCTTTATCTCTGTTTATGGGAAGTGGAAGGAGCTTTAATTTCAACCTAAAACTTCAGAAACAGCCTAATTCATACTATACATCCAGAAAGTGGCTCTTGATGAAGAGGAGTTGTGTGTGTGGAGAGCAGGAGGGAGAAGAGCAGCTTTGTAGCTGGTTTTCATGGACTTGCAAGGGTGAATCCAGACTGAGAAGTGTATTAATTCAAAAGAAAAGTAATAGAAAAATAAATATAAAAGTGAGCATAGACTTGCCTCTGAATCCTAATAACTTTATCCTTGGGGATTCGGATTCCATTACAAATATTAGCAAAGATCAAGGGTATTTTATTTTAAGGGCAAGCCTAATTGGAAAGGAGTTAATTCTACAAAAGTGGAAGTCAGCTAAATAAATTAAAATTGATGAGAGGCCTGCTGTAGAGGTGTCAGATCCTCTAGGATTCTTCCTACACAAGTCAAGCCTCAGTCTTCAGGGGACCTCTCATATCTTCCAAACCCCAACCCACTCTTTCCTCTAGCTCTGCTACATCCTCCCAGCCCTTCTTGTGCACATTTTGATGTTGATGCTCTTGCAGATCTTTCCCTCCCCTTCCCTCTTCCTCCCTTTTGGAGGCATAAAATGCTCTCTGCCACCTACCTAGGCCACTGAGAAAAGAGGGGCATTGTCTTTCCCATTGGTTATTTTAGCTGATTCCCACTCTGAAGTCCAGTTTCTCTCTTTACCATCTCTGCCAGCAGGGAAATGCTTTAAGACACATGGCAAATACTAGCTTTTCATTTTTTAGGATTATGATTTTTACTCCTAATTCTCTTCATTAGTTTTAGAACTGATGTATTTCAAATGGGCAAAGCAACCAATAAAGACAATTTTGCCATGCAGGCAAAGCAGACAATGATCATGAGAGAGACTCAGGAAGTTGAGATCAGCTTCAAATTTGTTTTTTACCTGGTTCTCTAACGAGGCAAGGCTCGGTAACACAGGGCTTCAGCATGCATTCGTACCTGTGTGCGCATGTGTGTGTCTGTTTTCCTTCCTAACATCCATTGGAATCTTTGGGTCAAGCCCAGTGAAACTGCAGAGTGCATGAACCGAAGCCATTATATCCCTACAAGTTTTATGAGAAAATACCGTATCACCAGCTGCTTGCCTTGCTCTGACTCCACTCCCTGTTGGCCTCTGTTGAATCCCACTGGCTGTTTTGCCTAACAATGTGCAACTGCTTTTAAGTTCATAATAAACAGCTGGGCAGATGAAAGTGGTCCTGTCAGCATCTCTACCAAAGCACAATCTGTAATGACATGCCACTCTGTGTGGGTACCAGCTCTGCCTTTCAGAGATGAAAAGGAAATAATTGCACGCACAGTAATTATTAACAATAACACAAAGATAAATTTATGTAGATGCCCTCAATAAAAATCTCCATAATACTGAAATCATTTAGAAGTTATTTTGGGTAGGCAGAGATTTTATTATTTTGTTAACAATTCCTGTAATTGTGCTACTAGGAATATATAACAGCAAGATATCATGGGAAAATATTTGCTGAATAAAAAAATGAAAGAAACTACATAATAACTGATTGATTGGAAAAGAAGCTGGTGATAGAAATATCCAAAATCTGGAGGTACAAAATACATGAAATCAAGGACTCATGTCACATTTCAACAGATATTGCTTGGATAAATATAGACTTCGTGGTTTATCAAAAAATAAACAATAATAATAATAAAAATGAAATAAAGGCACTTTCAAGAAAAAAAAAAAACAGCTTACAATAATGTTACAAAACAAAAATAGCTCATTATAAATTTAACCAGACTGCTAAATTTGAAAGCAAGAGTAAAATGTTTCAAAATCATCTCTGTAATGAGAAATAACTAACAAAGAACTGCAGTCTTATTCATGAGCCGCAATTACACTGGTTTTATCAAACACCAAATGCTTAAAATCTTGAGTAGCCTGGTCACTTGTGAACATGAGTATTTCATTTACAAGTACTCTCCTAAACCTCCAGACTGCTGGTAAAAGCAAGGAGACACCAATGACAAATTGAAATAATAGTCTCTAAAAACAAAACATCTGCATGTTAGGCTGGGATGTTGTTTCAGTGCTATTTGAATTTCTGGCAAAGTTAATTGTATATAAGTTCATGGTCTCTCTCTATATACTAGTCAATTAACTTAATCTTTGTCTTTTGAAATGATTCTGATATGGGCTGTGGAAAGGGGGGCACAGTTCTGAAACTTCAGTTCATACTTGTAACAGTTACTTTGACTCAACAAAATATTTTTAAGGCATGTGCACATACTTACAGCTGTGGTAATGTCAACACCCTACCCAATAAACGGAATGTGCTTAATTTTAATAATCAAAATCAATGGCATTACTTGTACCCTTAAGGCTTATGATATCTTATCATAAACCTGAACTAAGTTCCTTTAAACACACAGGTCCATTATGCAATAAATCCTGCCAACAGCAGAGCTCATCCATGGCGTGGTCCTGCTCCATGCCTCTGGTCCCCTCTGCCCACTGCAAATGGGTATTACTGACCTTGCTGCATGATCCTGCAGGGAGTTACAGAAAGACCAAAGGAGAGAAATAAAGCAGGAAGAGGAGCAGAGACACCAGATGTAAAGGGAAGGTAGGAATTGTTGCTGATATGAGTAAGCAAACATCTCTGGGAAACAAAATTTTGTTGCTGTGACTCTACCCACTTCTGGGTCAAACTAGATGGGACAAGAACAATCTTTTTTTTTTCAGAAAAATAAACACAATAGAAAGTACTTAGCTCTTGCTGGGAATAGAATATTTTAACTGTCAGTTGGCATTTGTTAAAATTCTAGCAGCAGCACTTAATGCCTCAGGCACACCCAGGGTCTTAAGTGTTGTGGCCAGCTCTGAAACATCCAACAGCTGTAGTTGTGAGTGTTTGCAGAGGGAAATATTAAGGATGAATATCCCCGGGGATGGCTACTTCTACATAGCAAGGGAGGACACACAACAGCAGGTGTTTGGTCTGGAAGGTGTCATCAAATTAAAAATAATAGACATGGGTTTTCTTTTCAGAAAGTGGAAGTTCTGTAGATCTTTATTTCAAGCAGGTATCTCCAAGGAGGACAGGGAGGGAATGTGCTACCATTTCAAAGGGTAAATCAGCACTGAATCAAATAGTTACAATTTTGGGCCCACCAAAATGGGCAGTCTAGAATTGTAACACACATTTATGGGAGCCTTCTTTGAAAACACTCTCCAAATGCTTTCTAGTCTCTGTGCTTATGTAGCTGGCACAGGAAGCAAGCCTGCACAGTGGGGCTGTGGTCAGAAGGGATTTAGGTCATTGGTGATCTGGGGTGGCCAGAATTCTGCTTGCTGTGACCACCCAGACCTCAGCCAGCCCCACAGAAAACATTTCCAAAGCAAACTCCAAAGAAAAGGTAGCAATCAGAGTGATTACCTGCGGAATTTTTCCAGGTCATGAGGCCATGATATGGTATAAAACAAAATATATGATATAAAACAAAATAGCACAACGCACTTCGTCTGTGCAGGAGGAGGATCTTAATTTTGCTTTTCAAATGAGTAGACTTTTCAGCCCTGGAGAAGCCCCTGCCACCTAATTCACTTGTGATTCAGCTGCAGGTTTTTCTGAGTCTTGGCACACAAATGTTTTTTGTGCTGAGACTCTCTGTGACCTTACTATGCCAGATGTAACAAAGCGTATGGCATCAGACAGGACCGGAGTTGGCAGTTTTATGTCTGGATGAGGAATCTTACTGTTAGAAATATATTTTTCATTATAATTTAGGAGTATGATTCGAAGTTGGGATAATATTATTAATGAATACTTATTAACTAATCTGTTGGGTTATATTTTTCCTCTGTGCAGCTCAGGAGACTCAGGCCAAAAACTATAGTGCAATGGTAGTTTTAATAAGGAGTTTATCCCACTGATATAGGGCACAAAAAGCAGAAGGAGCAGAGGGAATTATAAAAGCATCAAAGTAAGGGCTGAGGCTAGCAGCGTTAAAGTGGGATCAAGGCTTTGACATGATAATGTGTAAGATAAGTAAGGTAAAAGATTAGTTATGGTCTTCAGGGCAAGGCAGTCCTGCTCATGGTGCTCTGACAATATATCTTCAGATAATATTTTTAATTGGAATTCCTTACATATTGAAGGAGGTACTAAAAAAGGCAACAACTGCATTTTTACACCTCTGCTTACATAAATGCAGCTCAGGCATTTTCTTCCACACAGTCTGGTCCTCTCCATACAGCACTAGCCTTCAAGTAAGTATGACAAAAGTGGTGACTTCGACCTGTGCTGGGTACTGCAGCTGACTATGGATATGGAAAGGAAATGTCTGAGTTAGAAATGATCAAAACTAAGATAAGTTAGTATGAAGGCATCTTCTGGAATTAAACACCCAAGTGGTAGAGGCACAGTGGTGTTGTACATACTCTGCAAGACTGTACCATGACAAAATCCTTTGGGGAAATTTAAATAATGGAACAAATTATTCTTAAGTTAAATGATACACTTTATAACCCACTTCTTATTTTAGAAACATTTAATAATATTAAATTACCTAAATGGCTAGGGAGGGCTATGCTTAGTGATCTACTAATTGCCAGCAGAATCATTCCAAAAATGGAAACCCCCAAATGAACCCACCCCAGTTCTGTCCCACTCACTAATAGATTGAGAGTACTCTCAAAAAGTTTCAAATATGTGAGAGATGATTGCATTTGACATTGCTTGCAGTTTGAATATACAAAGTGACCTCCAAGACTTTCTTCAGTTGATGTCAAAAATTTATTACAAACTTAGTGAGATGTGAAAGCCACACACTTCAGTCTTCTTTGTTACCTCTTCCCAATTTGTTCAGAAGAAACTCCAGCAGAACATTGGCAAAAATCAGTCAATAGTGGTTTTGCATTTGCATAGGACTACCAACGAGTATTAAGATTAACATTGGATTCAGTGCAATAAATTGTCTGCTGCATGTCTTTAGAGGGTAGTTCATATGCTTAAATTCAGTTATATAGCTATTTTTAAATTATTTTCTGAGCTGTGCCTTAAGTCTTTTGTTGACATCAATACCATTAACTTGAAATGAAAATATAGCAGTACAGGTAATGACTCTGTGTTAATAATCTATAAAGCATATTGATAACTACCCATTTAAGTCATGTACAGATCTTTACAATATCATACTAATTTTAAAAGTTTTGCTGTGTGTAAATTATATGTAATGCACTTCTTTGTGACTTCTTTAAGAAAAATATCAAAAAGAGTTTATAATTTGAAAGAGGTCACAAGAATATTGTCACATTTTATATATTGTTTAAATTAAATAACTCCTAAGACGTTCCCTGGGAACTTTAGCCTTTTTTGTTTGTTTGTTTGTTTTTTACAAAGAAGAGTTTCTATAAAGTGCCTTTGAGAATATAAGTGGTGCTTTAATGGCAGAGACAGAACTGCAGAAGGGGAAGAGGGAACCTCTAGCATATCTGGGATGCTGATAGACTTGTGGACGTGAATTAAAATTAGGAAGCTAACTTTGTTACTGTCTGTAACTGTTGGACCCATCTCTCAAACAGAAGGTTGGCCAACTCAGAATGAGCTATCTACTCACAAATCAGTTCCCAACTTGCTGTTTTTCAGCCTGCCACACTAATGTGAACTAATTCAGATTTTGCTTTCTCTTAATAAACCATGCTGAAGCCTGTGTCAGTTTGGGAGCTGATTCATGAATGGAATAGATGTTTTTGCCTCAGGGTTGAGAATGTCCTGGGAGAGACAGGGCAAATACCTGAGGGATGTAACTAATCCACTGCCCAATTTTCATTGGTTTCATCGACTCCTCCATCCACTTTTGCAAGTAGTCTGCCTACCTGTGAATATCAGCCTGAATCTTATTATTCCTCTTCTGTTGTGGTTTCCATACTACTGCCCTGCAGCAGACACCTAAAAGGTGCCATTCAGCAAAGCCCTTTGATGCATTCCTAAAGATAATGACCTTTAAAGAAGGTTTTAATAATTTACCACATTCCCACCTATTTATCCAAGGTTTTTCTAATTCATTTAGCACCACAACACTGAACAGCTCTAGCAGATGTAAAGGCAGTCCCCTTGTTGATCCAGAACCCAAGACTTTTAAAGACTCTTTTGTTTTGCCATATTTTAAAACACACTTTGGCATTAAAACCCAATGAAATAAGAAAGAATTGAGCCTCACTTGTGTGGATACCTTTGATTCCTCTTCTCTCACTTACCTGCTTGCACTGTCTCAAAGCTTTCAGCCCACATGGAGCTGCTAGCAGCATAAAAATAAACTGTAGGCTATATCTCACGTAGATTGGTGTTCTCTTTCACTGCCATATGACAATGGTAACTTCAAGCTTGCTTGCCTTAGTGCCTCTCCCTTTGTCTTTTCCCCAACTTCATGTTCATTTTATTTGGTATTGCAGAATTACAGGAGTTGCCTGGTTTTGCCCTTTATACCTCAAGGAATATGAAGATCATTTCATGTTCAGCTTGAGAAATGACAGATGGAGTTCTGAAGCAATCACAGAAACCTTCAGATACTTTTATGGAAACACGTAGATTTAATTGTTCCTCAATCCAGGACCACTTTTCTATCTGGATGGATTAAGAAATGTCATGGTCCACCATTACTTTTAGGTGGTAATTAAAAAAGAGCATGTACAAACTTTGTGTTATGTTCCTTCACTGTTGTTGTTTTGCATGCTCTTCAGCAGCAATTTCTAGTGCTACATTAGGAAAAAACAGGTGCCTAAGGTGTTTTCCTTAAGCTATTTTTCCTCACAAACCTGCTATATCATTTAGCATTTAATAAATTAACTTTGGAAGGATGGAAAAATGAAAACTTTATTAAAGTCCAAGAGCAGATTTTAATAAATGAGGAGAGAGCCAGTTTTCAACATTTCGGCTTTCATTTTTGAGAAATCCAGTGACATCCACGTTTGCACTTTAGCTGGCACCATGTCAGAGATGAGACTTCCCGTCAGAAGTGGTCAGCGGAGATGGCAGGCCAGAGAGTGTTGTCGTTGGCATAACAATGAACATTTATGCTATGTGCCCTAAAAACAGATGTCAAGGAAATCAGGAAGATGCTGAATTGTGTAGAACACAGAATCAACATCTACATCATTCAATTCGTTAGTGTCAAGGAAATCAGGAAAACACTGAAGTGTGTAGACCCCCAAATCAGAATCTTCATCATTCAACTCATTAGCCTTCTAATTTTAATATTCACTGCCTATTATATCTGTGTGTCTTGAACGTACTGTTTTGTACTTAGCACAAAACACCACGAAGTGAAAGATCTCTACTGACGCAGGAGAATTTCAGCAGGCATGTTTCCATCACTTATCAGATCAAAAAAGTTCAGATCACCAGAAATTTGTCACTAGTAGGGTATCTCCCACCCCTCTTTCCCTGCCTCTTGTCTTACAGTCTGTACTTGTCACATAAGTGTGGAAGAGCTGGAAGGTATCTATTAAAGTATCGACAGCCATTATAAAGGTCAGTCTGCCTCTTCTTTTTTCATGATTTTCAGCCATTCTGGGATAGAACTAGCAGTGCTTTCTGTATTTGCACAGAGTTCATGTATCAGGTATATTTGAAGAAGGTGCCTGAGTAAACTGCAAAATAGCAATTACATTCCTTGAACATACAGTGAAAAAATGTTTGCTTTGTCCCTGCTTAATGAGAAGACAGGCTTGGCTCTTTCAGAATTTGTCATAAAGTGTTTTGATTACTTCTTACTAGTTAACTGTGAATCTTTTGATCTCCTGATTTTGATAGACAGTGACCCTGTCATCATATCAAAGCACTTCATATTACAGTAAATGGAGAAGCAGAGCTCTCTAGAGATATCCTTAGGGCAAAGTGTGTATGCATGCGCCAGGAAGACAGAGAAAAAGGGAGAGATCTATAGCAACTAGCCTATTTAGGGTTTTTCTGTACTAGAAATACAATTGTGTCATGGGACCCACTTACAACACAGTTTCATTGCAGAATGCAGCTGGTAACCTTAACCTTTAAGCCTTGCTGTGGAACATAGTTATGGACCCATCAACACTGCAAAATAGAACCATATTGTATTTGGGTCAGGGGATAACTATGCTGTAAGTTTGTCCTTTGTCACGGCTGTGATTTTAACACAGACAAGGCCTTCCAAAACCCACTATTATATTATATGTCTTGTTCACTACTAATAATTGCTGCTGCTATGGCTGTTCCAGGGGAAGCACCTGCTGTTCCCTTTTCTTTTGTAAAGCAGCCCCTTTGGCAGCAATAGTAGTAATTCTGGGAAACACTGATATAGACAATGTATGTCAGGTACAGTAACTGACAATTTTGCATGGCAAATTTCTAACTTTGTATAGAAAGGTGAAAAACAAATTTTCAAAGGACATTTGTTGCTCTCAGAAACCATCTAATTCTGGTCTTTTCTGGTGCCTATAAATGTCAATGCAGTTAAAAAGCTTCCTTTTAGTTTTTGTTACTGACTTGAACTTTGACAGTGGCGTATGGAGGTGTGCAGTATCCATACTGCCGCCTTAACATCATTGACAGTATTGGGTGATAAACCCAGCTAGAGACACAAAGGCTATTTATGCTGTTTTGTAATATCTATCAGGCCGATATTTGGGTGCTAGGGGTGATTACTTTGAAAGAGAGCAAGTGGTAAACTCATCTAGATTCCCACCTTCATTTTCGAAGCTTTGGAGGAATGTGGGAAAATGCCCTAAAAGATGCAGTGGGTCCACCTTTTCACTGCACTCGTATGAGAAGGAGGCTCAGTAGAGATGACAGCATGCCTTAGTATGAGCTCCCCTCCATGGACTGGCAATGTTTCCCACTTCTGCTGCTCTAGTGATGCCATGCAGGGCTCCTACAAGGGGCTAATCCATCTTAGCCCCACTGCACACTCTCCAAGTGATGGGGCAGCCTGAGAGGAGCAGGCTGATCTCTACAGCAATACACTGCAAGATCTGGTTGCAATAGGCACCGTCTGCCTCCAGCTACTATACACAACCTATCCTACAGCATTTAGGGTGCTCAGATGGTTGTTTATTGTTCTGCTGTGCAGAAGACCCTTACATCTTCTTTTCCCCTTAGAGGACCCTACCAGATCTTTGGGCAGGGTTGATAAACTGCTTATTGACCTACATCATCTCAACTGGCAAACTTTTAGCCTCCGTATCCTCTTGTGCCCCATATCAAAAAATGCATCAGGAAGGGATGCACTGACTACCCTCAGCCAGAAAAGCCAAATAACATTTTCTTTGAAATCTTTGCAGGGGAAAATTGAAAGGAGGGCACATCGCCTTTAGAGCAAGGCACAACTTTCTGGAACAGCCCTTTCTCCTGGAGAGGTAATGGCTTACAGGCAAGAACTCCTTTCCCAAAGAAGTGAGAAATGCATATGCCCTGACAGTGAGAGTGTGAAATCTTCAAAATTTTGTGATGGTGCCTATGCACTAAGGTGACTGACGTGTTAAGCATGGAGAGGTGGAGGCACCTCAGGCGACAGAGCCGGGAAGCAGCAGCCCCTTTCAGTTGGGACCCCACTCTGTGCTGCCCTCAAGACTGGCAGTACAGAAAGGGAAGACAGATGGAGTACCACGATGAACTCTGCTGCAAGGGTTTTATTTGCAGCTGTTGTATCGCCACGCCTCTCCAACTCTGAAAAGCAGTTTGCAGCACTTGGTACCCTCTTAGTCTTTTCTTCTTACTGAAGAGCAGAAGCAACTGCTCGGAAGGCTTTGGGAGATAAATGCACACAAAAATGTATGGCAAGACAGAAAAATGAGTGGGGGGAAGCGGCTGGGGGGAGCACGCTGACTGCAGCATCAGTGTCAGCCCTGAGCTGGGATGGAAACACAGGAAGTGGTGACTGCTGCCTTCAGTTGCTTCCCCTCACTGCTCCTGCTCAGCTCACAGAGGAGGAGGGAAGAGCTCACTGCAGAAAGGGTTTGCATCTCCTAACTCATCCCAGTGCTCATTAATGAAGATTGTTTTCCCTTTTCCATTCCCCAGCTTTTACATCTCCTCGTCAAAGTTTAAGTTATCACTCTTCAAAGCAGTGAAATTGCATCCCCAGCATACAAACCTCCCCGTGTTTAAAACAATACTAATACATAAATAGAAGGAAAAAAAAAGTCTATCCTGGTATAATTTATTAATTTATTTTGTTCAGGAAAATGAATGCACCTTTTGCCAAATGTACAAAGAAGAGGGAATAATTCTAAACTATTCAACGTCCAGCCAGCTTGATTTTTCAGACTGAATTGCTGTTTTGGTGCTATTTTTCTTCCAGAAAGCAATGCACGGTTTCTCTTTCTACAGCCTCTCTCGTGACAGAAGTTTTCTGTTCTCAAATACTGCTAAAGAGCAACCTGGAAAGATGTGTCATGGCAACTGGAATTAGTTCTCTGAACTTCAGCTGTCTTTAGCCAGCAGAATGTGTAAATTTTGTTTTTACTGAGCATGAAGCAGCTTTGCTGATGAAAAATGGTTTTCACTCACATTTGAAAAAAAAAGCAGAAGCTCACTTGGATTTTTTTTTTGTTGATTTTAATTTCAATAGCACAAAAAAATAAATATGCCATCTGCAGTAAGGGTTGTCAGACAGCTGTTAATTAATACCTGCTGGAGGATGGCCATTACCCTCCAGAAATGGGCACTGAATTTGCCTGTACAGAAGTTTTAGTTTTCCTCAGTTTCAAAGAGCATCATTTTTTGAAAGAAAGCAACCAAACTGGAGCGTTTTCTGGGTCTGTACAAAGCCTGATGTTCAATGTCTTCCTTCTTTCCCCATACCAGGACTTTCTTCTGCCTTGAGGCTGTTGGCTGCTGAAAAAGTGCTGATAATAAGGCAGGTAATTCTGTATCCACCAGAACAGTGCAGAAGGAACCACCACCACCTAGAGGTGCCCATGCTGACACGGGGGACAAGAGGAGGCAACCCAAGGGCAGGAAGAGAAATGTCTACCTTGGACTATTGCAGAAAACACATCTGTGCATGTTTTCTCAATCCTTCTCTAACTGGGGCCCCGATGGAGTCAGGAGCACTGCTGTTTGGTGACCTATTAAAGCTCTCTATTCCCTGAACTTCTGCTAGCAGCCAGGCTTTGAGAAGCCGCTCCTGCCAGCAAGGGCGGCTGAAGTGCTTTTCTAGTCTCTAGAAAAAAGCTTTTTCTAGCCTTTCTCCATGTTATAATATTAAAATGTATAAATATCCTTTGTGGAAAAGAGACAGTTTTAGAAAAGGAGAGCACAAATATTTCTGTCTCCTTCGGGTACAGAACTGCTTGGTGCTTGACCCCTGTATGAAAGAGGTGGCAATGCTTGCAATACCTTGAGTTTCTGCGGACTGCATAGCCCAGAGACCTCACAGCCTTTCTGTGCATTGCAAATCCTTGCTGCCTCTGAGGACACTTGATGGTATTGCTGCCTCTTCCAGATGAAGAGACTAGGGGAGACATTACGAGGAGACAGAAGAAATATTTTGAGAATAGTCAAAATGTAGGGCTCTGGCTCTATTTGTGGGTCATGTCTGCCTTGCAGCAAATGCAAGTTTGACTTTGTGCTTTGGTTTTGCAACTTGAGGTGTTGCTTGCTTCTGAGGGAGTGAAAAGTCATAGTTCCAGTTCACCGCAGAGCAATGCCTTCCTTTCGACATCCGCCTATCAGCAGCAGTGGAAACCTGTTGTGGACAGCTGGTATGAAATTGTACTGACCAAACAGATGTCACTGCTGGAAAACAGGCTCCACGTGTCTTCACGTGCAGAAGAAAGAGCAGGTAAGGACAGTACTTTGTCAGGTGTTCCAGATGAGGTAGTGTTGCTTCAGCAGGGAAAATATCTTTAAACTACTGAAAACTATTTTGACACTGCCAAAAAAAAAAAAATATGATTTTTTTTTTCAGTGGTCTTCATCTTGTTCCTACTTCTCCATCAATATGCTTGCTCATCTTGCAGTACTTTCTTATGAAGGTGAAGGATCTTCTCCTGATGTTCAGTGGAACTCATTCCCCCAAACCCGTTAAAATAGATTTCTCATGTGATTCCACTATCTGGTGTATTTCTGAGAGCTGTTTTGTCTCACCCCTGCCCCCCATAGCATCTTGTAATCAGGCCCAGGGGCGGGCTTGCTTGTGTTTTCGTAAGAACAGTGGATGCCTGAGGATGGCAGGACTGGACATACAAATGCTGGCAGCCTTTTCCCATAGAAATCCATTGTGTTCATTAGCACAGATAACAAAATAATGAGCAGGAAAGAAATTCTGCAGACTAAGCCAGGCTTATTGCAGCTGCTGGTGTGATCCATGCTGGTGGTGCTGCTGGAGTGTGGAGGGAGCTGTGACAGCACAGACCGATCCCCAGACCATGCTGTCAGTAGCCAGCAGGGGTGGAACAAAGGGCTGAGAAATGTTAGTGTCCCTTAGTCCTGTGCACACCTCCCCTCTCAGCCCAGAGCAGAGTGACCTCCTGGTCTGGAAGTGGCAGAAGAAATACAGGCAACAACTGCACGTACAAGGATGGCCCCACAGCCCTTGTCAGGCTGTTATATACAGCACAGCAGGAATTTATTTCAAACCAGCAGAGACTGGGGCCCCATAAAGCAGTACAGCCTCAAGCCAATGAAATAAGGTTCATAAAATACATAAACTGCAATACCATGCAGTGAGGCATGCCTCCAGTCAACTGCAATTCACTGGTGGCATCGTATGATGGATACTCCCGCAGCCTGGTTGTTTGCTGATGGATCAGACCAGCACAAGCTGTCAGCTCCTTTCCTCTCCCTCATCTTCACCTCCTCATCACTGTGCTGCATGTTAGGAGGCAGGGCTGAGGGTTTTGACTGCAGAGTCAATGCTAAGTGGGGAAGCTTCAGCAAAACCCTGCCGCAGACCTTCTGAAGGATAACTCCTCTCACCTCAGCTCCAGCGCAGGGCAAATGTCCACCCTTGACAAACTAAAAAACACAACAGCAGACAAACAGAAAAATAGGGAGTAAAAAAATAAAAATAATAATAATAATAAAAAAATCTGTGATGATGATGCCTGATCTGTATCACAGGAGAATACTCAACAGGCTGAAGCACCGTTTTTTTTTTTGTTTGTTTGTTTGTTTTTTTACACTTCAAACTGCTGTCAGTGTGATGCTGAACAAGTGCCATTAATCAAGAGCTCTGTAATTCATTAGGCACAGTGATGTCCTTGAAATGTTGTTTCAGTATCATTGTTTGGAGGTCCCTGTAACAGATTTGAAAAACTGAGCTAAAAAGAATTAGCTACTGCATTTTAAATCAAAGACTGGATATAATTGCAAATAGCAACTTTCTTAACCTTAATCCGATTCTAAATATGAAAACAGGAAAATCTATAACGCCTTGGTGAATAACACAAGATGCTCCTCTATCAGCATCCCGAGTGACACTGTCCCAAGCCACATGCTGCACAGGCAATACAGACAGGGATATGCAGGATATTCCCCTTCCTGTCTGTATCCCAACTGCTCTGTGTCCCAAACCATCTTGTATAATAGAAGCAGTTGTGCATTTATCCCTTAATTAATACAGATATCCTCAATATTTGTGTCAATACACGAATCTGTTTTAATAAGACTGTCAACCTGTGTGGTATCTGTTGGCAGTGGTTTCCACAGGTAGATTATACAAGCTTCAGAGCAAGACTTTGATCATTACAGTACATTTTCCAACTAACATTTTTCCCATGTCTTATGACTTACCTTCTGCACACAGCCTGAGTTATGTGCAGTTATGTGCATCTCTTATCTGGCTTCCTTTTAAAAAGAGAGCTTTTGGCTTTTTAGCTGTTATTTGAACAGGACACCTTTCACATATTTAACCATTTCCATTACCTTCAATGCTTCTCATTTTACTTGGTCTATTTCTCTAGCCTTAGGGTGACCATAGCTCTGAGGAAGCTATTCTGAGTGAAGGAAGGATAAGTTTTTAACAGTTGGCATTGTATTCCTAGCACAGAGAAATGTGTCCTGTCCTCCTTGCAATATTTTCTTACCCTTTTTGCTCATGTGGATACCTGCATTTTGGTCAGAAACAGGGTAATGTGAGTCTGAGCTGTTCTTGTGCAGTTTCTAGAACATGTTAGTTTACATGTTGTGATACTGAATTTCATTGTCATTTTCTTCTGCAGACAGAAACTTTCTTAGATGCTTCTGCAGATCCTTGCCATCCTTGTCTTGACTAGTCTGAATTTTTTTGTGTTGCAGACCATGTCAGACTTCTTATCGTTAGAAACTATATTACATCAACTATTGTACAGGACTCAAAGCACTTAATTATTATCTTTTGCTTCAAGAAAAATCAGTATGCTTCTTCTTTTTCTCTTTCAGCACATTATCTATTTATAGAAAATCTATTTCATCTATTTAAAGGCTATTTTCTTACATCAAAATATCTTTATTTCTTTAACAGCCCATAGTGTTGGATTTTGCCAAAGAACTTTTGGAAAGTTAACATTACATTGATTATTTCTGGTTTATTCTTTTTACTGAAAAAACGTAAGTATATGTGTAGTAGGTTGCAGAATTGTGATATAGATTTTTTTTTCTTATAATACCTATATAATACTATTATGATCTATGTACCTTTGTTCTTCCTTTGGATGGCATTTGGGCTGATATCTTTTCACAGACTTGCCACTTAAAAACAATACAGGCAGAGAAGTGTCATTACCATGGAAAGTATAAAAAGTGGGGAACCTGTAAAAGAAGCTTTGTAACCCTATGTCTGAATGATAATGTGCAAGGCAACCTATAAATAAATAAGTGGTATGTAAATAAAGGTAGCATATAAGTAAACAAACAAGCAAACAAAATGTTTACATCAAATGCATCAAATGATTCTACACTGAAATAAACAACCTGCCTGCTAGAAAGAAAGATTTCAGGTGCCTCCAATGCTCTGCTGAGGAGGGTCAGCAGAACGATGATGCTGCATGGCCAGGGGAGGCCATTCTCTCCCACCAGCAGCCAGGCACCATGCACAGCACACACCGGTGCTGGTCCCAGCACAGCCTCCTGGAGACTTTTCAGGTCCCACCTACCAAGACCAGAGCACCTCTTCCAAACAGAATCAAGTCTGCAACAGTTTAAAATTTTCAGTATGTATTTTTAAAAGGGGTCAATCACCATCTGGTACCAGATGACCTGAAACTTTATCATATAGCTTTTAGTGACCAGCAGGTCCATCCTTCACATAAGCATGTTCTTACTGCCTCATGTTCACAACACAGGATCTTCTCCTCCAGCACCAGCAAAGCAGTTATAATCAGAATTTGATTAGCAGTTTTGGTTTTGTCTTCTGATGGTGCAGATATATGCATGGCTCATTTGCCTTACCTTCTGTATGAAGAACTGGTTAAGTCGATCACCTAAGGAGCATGTTTCAAAGGCCATGGGTTGATCAACCTGTTTTGCTATCATGAATACCCCGGCTGAGTTTTATTTTTGTCTTCACTACAGGTAAGTGATTCTGTTCTTTTATGGTATTACCCAGGCTTTCTCTTTGGGTTTTGTGGACCCTAATCTTCCCAAACATAAGTAAGTCCCTTTTGTATTATTTCATGTCCTTCAATTTAGCTGCCAGTCACAGAACTTTTTTTTTTTTTTTAATGAAATCAATCAACTGATATTGTTGGCCAGTTTACTCAATAAATGCACATTTTAAATGTGATTATGGCAAGAATTGTGACATAGTTTCATATTACTCGTTAATTTGTTACTGAATGAAAATACTTATTATATGTACTCTATAGACATTGTGTGTTTGTATGTACCTGTTTGTTGCTTGCTTCTGGAAATACCATAACAGCGAGGCTCTGGAAGCTTAGCAGAGGCATTTCCAGGACTGCTGCCCCCCCACCCCATCCCTCAACCTTTTTCTGACTATAGGGTAAATCTGCTGAGGAAATTGGCAGCTGCTTGACAACTCCAGAAATGAAATGCCACCGTGTGCTACCCAATGGTTTTGCAGTAAGTTAATGCCACAACTTGTACAAAATGCAGTTTCTGTTAAAATCAAAATGATGTATACTTCATATTGGGTTAAAATGTGTCTTTTTTTCTAAAAGAGAGAAGGGTGTAATTTTGCTCAAGATGAAATGCTGAAACTGAACTTTGACTTTAAAGAAACTTCCTGTTGATAAGAGTGATGCTAGATATTACTTCTACATCATTTGCTCATCACTTCTTTTTACTCAATTATTTAGCAAAGTTAAGTGGAACAGCACTTTACTAGGCCTTCTGCAATACCATTTGCTAAATCAGAGATATTTTACAGTCACCGAATAAAATGAAAATCATGCGTACCAGGACTAGTTAATTATATTTACTGTAGATAGTAAATTATATTTTTACACATAATGATTTTATTATAGCTGTAAAAGTAGTTGACTTTATAGAACAAATATACAAAGAGTTTATTTAATAAATCATACACAGAGGATTCACAAACTTGACATTGGAAGTGAATGAAGACAGTGCAGAAGTGGCTTTGCACAGAAAGCCTGTCTCTCCTTCCATCCAACTATCTGAAGTATTTTAAGGTATTATTATTTTGGTATCTACATTCCAGTTCGTGACAGGAGCTGCACAATGAGCTCACACTTCCATTACAGCTTGCTGCTAATGGTTGGAATTAGTTTATTTAGTTACAATAAGCATCATGTTCGGTCTACTCCAAAAAGTTCTTGCTCATATAAATGCCTTTGCACAAGAGTCACATTTTCAGACCCCTCATTGGGATAATTCACTAAAACTTTTCTGCATGCAGATGCAGTTCTCAATCCTTTCCTTATGGTTTTGGGTAATCGCTAATCTCAAGTGGCAGTTGCGTTGCTGAACACCCTGCTTCGTGAAAATGTTTCATCAGGCACCTGAAACATTCTCGACACCAGCCCTATTGAGAAAATGGCTTTGGTAGCATGGTGAGTTTAGCTGTGGCTTTCTCACAGGTTTGTGTGTTTAATTATCTGGTAGAATGGAGGAAGGACTAGGAGCTGAAGGCAGAGGAGGGCTTGCAAAAGAAAATCATGTGGAAGCGTGGTATGACTTTGAAGGTTTCAAATATTATTAAAAAAAAAAAAAAAAAAAAAGAGGAACAAAAAAGTTTATGTCCATATGTTTGGCCTCAGTGAAGTGTCTTTTCTTGAGTGACAGCTACAGATTCAGCAGGAAAATAATCTGCATCTCCTCAAGTGTCAGCTGTGCCCCTTCCTGCAACTTTCTGACTATGGGTTCAAACACTATGATTCAGGCTGGATAATAATGCCACTGAAACCAGGTGAAATATTCATAGCACAATGTATCTACTACTGAGTAAAACACATGCAAGTAATTGAAACAATTGTGCTAAATGACGACTTCATCATCATTTTACATACACATGTAAATACAGAATTGTGTAAAAACAGAAAATGAAGTGATTTGTTTTTTATTGCTGCTCATTTTTATCTTGAAATGCATTAGTTATAATTTACGTGGCTGTGATTTTTGTTTTCCTGAGGGTAGAGCACTGATAGAAGCTATTTGGCCTTATTTTCATACAAGGAATAGCCATATTGTACTGTTATATCATTCCTTGCCAGCCCTGTTGGAATAAGACTCCGACAGCAGTAGGAAGCAACAACCCATACCATCAGGCAAATGCAGTAAACGAATAGGGCTATTTCTTATTTGCCTATGAAGTAGAGCTGTGAAAATTTATGTTCCAACCCAAAATATCTAACACCTTTCCTTTAACCAACTTTAGATCTTGAGTTTGTTTGATCCCAAGTGAGATTTTTGGGTTTTCTAAATGAAGAAAGGTGATATAGAGGCAGAAGGCTGTCTAAAAACTGCTGTTAAACTATTTTTTTTGGAAAAATACTCTTTTCAATTTTCAAAAATGAACTTCATGTAAGATCAAAATAATTGAGCTTTTCAGGAGGTAATAGTGGAGGGGGAATCAACTAAAGCAAGCATTCACATTTTTCCCTTCTGACCTCAACCATTCTATGCTTTTGTGATTTTACAAGTATCACCATGGTTCTAAAGCCATATTTCTGTGGCTGTGGACAGCCTGGCTGTCCTCAGAATAAAGCAAAACAAAACAAAACAAGCCATGTGAAACCCTTTCACAATATTCACCCTCAGTTTTAGGAGGGCTGTGTCCTCAGTTTGGAAATTTCTGCTGAAACATCTAAGCAGAAAATGCTTTGTCAAGAAAAATCTCCTCTCCTACACAGTAAGACAACTTGGGTTAGAAGAGCTTGTGACAGAAGACGCACTAAAGGATTAATGGATTTTTAGAGGGATGGCTGATTCTGGGCCCCCATGAAGGCTGATTGATAACCCTCCATCGATGTTTCCATTTTCTTTACTGTAGATATATTATATAGCCAAAACTCACCACATCTGTCTTGCATGGGTGTTATTGATACCCTTTCACAGTGGGCACACAGAGTTTGATATTGCTAAACTCGGGCTTTATAGGTGTTTATGTTTCATTTCTCTTTAGTCACAAGTATTGATTTTGGGGAACACTGATGTTGGAGTAGAAATATGAGATACAGTCAGCAACTTGTCTGCTGCCCAAACTACAACAGAAATAATAGTGCAATATAGCCCAATACAATCCAATAGAAAATGATATTGGCTATTGCTTTCATCACGTTTGCTCATCACTTCACAACCTGAATGCCAGGGACTGGTCTATGCTCAGCTCCAACCTCACCATATCTCCTGTTGTAATTCTTGGCAGCTCCGAGTTAAATGGATGCATTTTCTGCAGCAATCAGCCATGAGCCCAAATGATCTCACTTCTCTGTGCCTGGCAGTGAGGTTGCAGTCCCTGAGGCATACTGCTGATGGCAAGGTTTTGACAGCTCCATTCATACCACAAAATATTTCATCTTCACAGATGTCCACCAAGGAAGATGTGCCTGTTACACCTATGAGAATTTGGTCTTTTTGGTCAGTGTTTATACACTTTCATTCCTTAATTGGCCAGCTTACATGTCACTTACATATATAAATTGATTTAATCTGCTCCATATACTTCCCATGCCTCATAATTTCTCTGGTGAATTGTTATGATATTGAGTTAAAAATCTCAATGTTACATTACAGAATGAAAATACACAATAAATTAAAAAAAAAAAAAAAGACTTTGAAAAGTATCTGTTACTATAGGAAGACATACTTTAAGGAAAAAAAAAAAAAAAAGATCACCTATGAAGTCAAAGTCACCTACTTTCCTGTGTATTTTTCCTGTGTATTTTTCTTTGTCCAGAAACTATTTTCAAAATATGAGTAATATTTTTTTTTTTGCAAGAGCCTACTGCAGCACTTTTGGATTCTGACCATACTGTATATACTGCAAGAACAGGTTTTCGTTCCTACCATTTCTCTTCTACCATTTCTTAAATGTGGGATAAATTTAGGAGAAAACAAGCCATACACAACAGATATTAGTCATGTAACCCAATGCACTGCTGGAAGATTTTCTGTAAATGGAGAAACCTAGAGGTTGAGCAGATGGAACCATACTGAAAAAAAAAGATCAGAACAGGAAAATAAACATTAAATGTATGTTTAAAAGTGAAAGACTGAAATTGCTATATTTTAGTCTTGATTTAAACCAGTTCCTTGTTTACAGTTCATCCACCCTAATAATTACATTTCAGTTTTCAGTAGCTGAGGGTTTCTCCAGGATTTTGAATCTCATTCTGTGTTTACAGTAATACAAGAATATATTGCTGCTGCTAATCAAATCTTTCAGTACACATCAACAGTTTTAAAAGGAAACTTATTTTCCAGGTTATCCTGAAATGTTAAAAGTCTGTTTTAAAATGCTTTTATTTAGAAAGCTTTCTGTGATCCTCACCCTGTTGTTGTCCCCTGTGTTCTCAGGGTGCCCGGAGAAGTCACTTAGGAGAAGCTCTCCTCAGCTGTGCACCGAGACCCAGATTCTACAATAAATAGATAAAATAAAATAAAATAAAATAAATATTAAAATAAAATAGAGTAAAATCATGGCATTTTATTGCTGCTCCTTTTTCCTTTTGCTTCTCTCCTTTCTTTGCATCGTGTATTGCACACGAAGTTTGCACATTGCACAGTTTTCATGATTTTTGTTGTTGTTGGGGGAGTGTCTCTTCTCTGCCCTGTTCTGAAGTGCAGCCTCAGAAAATACGAAGAGTGTTACCAGTGACTTCTTAACATTGGCATGGCTGGGAGGGCAGTTTTTCTCTTAAGAAGTCAGAAGGCATCTGGTATGAAATTATACCAGTGAATTAGCACATTGAGACAATTGTCTGTGATTCAAAGCACATTGACGTCATGAAGCTGCCACCAGCTGGAACCACTTTTAGCACTGGTGCTAAGAAAATTGCAAAGGCAAGATTGGCAGGAGAAATAGAAACGGACATGTGTGGAAGAAAATAAATGGAGAAAAAGGAAAAAAAAAAAAAAAAGAAATCACAAATTAGCCAAGAAATGAAGTATCTTTACAACCACTTTTCACAGCCTCAGGTAAATGAAGGGCTGAATTTAGCAAAGAACAAATAGATAAAATAAAATAAAATAAAATAAAGTAAAGTAAAGTAAAATAAAATAAAATAAAATAAAATAAAATAAAATAAAATAAAATAAAATAACATTTCCCCTAAAAAAATAATTCATCAGTTTTCTTCTTTGAAATTACAAGTTGACTACTTACTGACTGTTTGCATGTGGTGTTACAGTGGTGGTTATACTCTTTTCTTTCTGTTGAGGAATTGGCTCCTTGAAGCGATCTTCCCTCATCATCTCAGAAATGAACTGGGTGTGAATTACTCTGGGAAGGAGCCAAGCTTACCCTGGCAAGCTTTTCTTTCTCCAAGATGTCCTTCAATGCATAACCACCAGCTAACTCCCTTGTCACAACTGAATATTAATTTTCTAATAGCATCTACATACTACTGTTTCCTTTTTCCCCATGATATGCTTTGCCTCTTGGCACTCATCTGTGATTTTAAACCTAATAATTTTAAATTACTAAGGCATTATGACAGTTTTAATTTTCAGGTGATATTTTAGCAATAGCAAACCCCTTTTGTTATGAGAATGCAGATAGGACTTGTCCTCAAAACCTAGACAGTGCCCTCTGAAGTGCATTGTGTAAATGTACTTAGAGATAGACAAGCTAAAGAAGGAGAAAAAAAAGATGAAAAGATGATTTTTTTTCTTCTACCAGTTAAATGATATAAAAAAAAGTACAATGCAGAAATGCAGGAGCCTTACAGCTGAGCATGCACAGGGCTCACCGAGAACCAGAATGGAGCAGTAAGCTCCCAGGTACCGCATCTGCAGTTGGACTCCTTAAAAACAGCCTGTGATACTGCTTGCTTCAAGAAAGAGCCTTTTCTGCACCTTCTAAATTGGTGTCACTATCAGTCAGTGCCTGGAAATAGTAAATAATAGCAAGGTGCCTCCCCTCTTGTCACTGCACTTGTAACCAGTTGGAGAAACCTCTGTCCATGTGTAAGGTGTGCTAAACCCTTCCTTCCCTGTGAGCAAACTCCTTGCACTCCTGGTGTGCCATCTTGACTCAGAAAGGCTCCTACTTCTTCTAGATGGTCTGAATAGTTTTGGGAAAAAATAGGTTTTCTACAGCAAGGGCTAAAATGAGATGTTGGATTTTATTTAATATTTTTCTCTCTCAAAGGGAGGATGTTGTGCTCTTGAATATATCAGTGGGCTATTTTTTAAAATACATATACCAATATCTTCAGTTTTGAAGAGACCTTTCTTTAATGCAGTTTACTTATGTCAAAATATTAATTCAAAATTAGTGATCAAATGAGCAACTCACAGACATCCCAGCAAGCAAGGCATTCATGACTTTTATAGCTGACTCTGCCAATGTGTGCTGTTACCCAACAACTTCATTCCACTTCCCTGAGGTATTAGGATCCTTCTGCTCTTTTGTCCATCCTCAGCTTGTTTTAATAAGCCTAGCCAAGAGGTAGTTCCTCAGTCCTGCTCTTTCCCTTTCTAGCTCTGGCTGCCCCATCCTTGGCAGTGCCCAAGGCCAGGCTGGATGGGGCTGGGGGCAGCCTGGGCTGCTGGGAGGTGTCCCTGCCCATGGCTGGGGGTGGCACTGGGTGGGCTTCAAGGTCCCTTCCAACCCAAACCACCCCGTGATTCTGTGTTGACCTGAAACTAAAGACCTGCAAGAGAATCAGCTCTGGATCTCAACAGGAACAGATGTCACCACCTTGGAAAACCACACCCTGCAAATCTAGCTCTTCTGTTTAATGCAATTTCAAACCAAAGCACAACTTCACCTTGCCCCACTTTAAAGCTTTTCAAAATGTTTACATGCAGCTAAGAAGTCTCTCTGTAAATTCTTATGTTAAATTCACTGTTGTGCCTCCGAGTTCTTGTATTTAGTTTATTTGTTCTGTCTAAATCTGTTTTACACTTTGTGATGTTATAGGCAGGGGTCAGAGTGAATTTAAAAACAGTTGGTTAATGTTTTATGGGCTGTCTTCACACTGGAGACAGAGAAGTTTTTGTTGTAATTTTTATGTACAATGGTGATAGAATAAGCATGGAAACATAGATGTAGATGACATACAAGCAAGCATGAATATATAGATATATTGTTAGAAGCAATATAGAATTTATTTGGAGATTTTTTGTTTTACATTCAAATGATCAGCCAGCAATAGCTTTATGGAATTTGTACAAAGTGATGATATTGTCACTTAATGATATAAAATGACTCCTCCCAAGATATCGAACAAGTCTACACTTTCCTTACATTATCATACATTAGTAACAATCCTAAGTAATTGTAATGTATGAAAATTGAGTTCCTTGACTGGAACAACCATCTATTCAGCAAACAAGAGTAGCTGATAAATGGCTTAGTTGCCACCAATATTCATGGAAAAGGGACTCAAAGAAATTTAGAGGGAAAATAAAAATACCAGGAATATGAAAAACATTAATGCGATGCTAGAGTTGAAAATTGAACAGGCACATTTGAATGTGTGTTTATAGAAGAGTAATCAACTTCATATTGTTTCTTTAATAGAGGAGTTAAATGCCCAAATTATGTTAATAGGATGGTAGAATTTAAACAAAGGAATTGGAAAGCGAAGTTACAACTTCCCACTGTAACTGAATACAGACTCTTTCAGCTGCACTGACAGAAGTCTATGCAAAATAGTTGTTATACCTAAAAAAGCTTATATTCATCATATAGGTTCTATTCTTTTAATGTATCAAAACCAAATTTGATGTTGTTAACTTAATATCTCACACCTTTTACCTTAACATGACCCTAGCATGCATTTATATCAGGGAACATTAAAGAAGCCCATCTTCTGAACCTGGAGCAGTACCATGAGGTCTTCAGTCCTCTCCAAGAGCATATCCCCAGATCCCTGCTCTATAGAAATACCTGTTTCTCTCTGTGGATTATATAGAGAGCTTAAAAAATACAAAACCCAAAAAGTTCATGGTGAGAATTCCCCTAAAAGCTCATCCCTTCAGCAGATCACCTCTGATCAAAGTTTTTCAGTTAAATTTCGGTCAGTAAATAATACATGTATATTTGTGTACATATGTCAGTCTGAGTGTATGTACTTCTGTAGATATACCTAAAATGGGAACAATCATGAAAACAATTATTTCTAGCTAGAAGATGTGTAATAAAATAATGGCGGCCAGCTTTAAGAATTCATATGATTTCTGTGAATTCCTTTGCAAAAAATTAGTGAATATATTTAATATCCGTAGACATGATTCCCATTCTGATAGCCTGAATTTTACAGTAACTTCAAATGCATATTTGAACAGCTTAAATACCTGAAGCCCTGTGTATTTTATCTTATTTCATATTGGACAAAGTAGCACCACAACATAATTGATAAATTCTGCTATTAAATAAAAATTGATGTAATCATAAGGTAACAGGACATGACAGTTAATGGCTTTGTGCAATCATACAACAGCCTCCTCTAGTCTCAGGTAACCTGAGTGAACTGAAATTTAAAAACTAATGAAATTCTAAAGGGAATGCTTGATGTCAAACTACTGTTTTGATTGTATTACTGCTACAGTAAGTGTATTGAAAATTATTTAAAATTTAAGGTTAAAATAATAGTAACGATAATAATAAATAATGATTCAGGTTGGAAACTTCCAATTGTAATGTATTTCTCAGAGCTTGACTATTTCAATTTTTATTTAGTTTTATTTTTAAATTTATTTAGGACACCAGTAAAATGGAACAAAAGAGGAAAAACAAACATATGACTAAAATTAAAACAGCCCATGGTAAAAATGATTGCCAGTAGCTGGCAGAAGATAGATGGAAATACAATAGTTTGTGCTTTACCATCAATAATTGGCAGTTTTATTCCTGCAGTTATATGTTATTTTCTGAAACAGAATTTTAAGAATTACAACAGCTCTGTACCTAGAGAGTAGAGAAGATAAGAGAGGAAAACACTTGTAGCATCCTAAACCATCAGATTACATTTTCATAAAGCTCTTTAAAGGAGACAGAATTTGCAAAACAGTTGCTGATGGTTGAATTATCAGATTCTGTTACAACCAAAGGAATGATGTTAAACTTTCTTCCTGGCAGCATCAATCTGACCAGAAATGGGTAATCATTAGTATAAAACTACCATGTAACATTTCTGCCTGAAGTCAGATCAAATGAAAATACAATTAATCATAGATTTCAGCCAGTTAATTATTCATCCTGAGCAGCATATTAAAATTTAAAGCTCTGTAACTGGCAAGCTGTATTTATAAAACACATTCAAGATATTGTATTCTAAAGCTTAACTGTAATGTTCATAATTTGACTTGAAACTCTGTGGTTTAAATTCCAAGTCTGTGTTATATGAATTTTATTATTATCAAATTTGCTATTAACATATTGAGTAAAAACAAAAACAAACAAAAAAATGAAAGCAAAGCAAAAAAAAAATCATCTGTAAAATTTGGTACTTTGGCTTCAATTTAAATAGTAATTAACCTTTGTAAAATTTACACATGAGAATATACAGTTAGCTAAATAGAATAGGATTGTAATAAATATTCATTAATGTTTTAGATGAATGCAAGTTACAGTATGAAATCACAGAATAATATTGATGGGTTTGACAAAGAGAAGTCAAACAAATGGAAAATATTAAATAGCAGCAAGGAAGCTATTAGGATAAGGCTAGTATAAATCAACCAAAAATGAATATAAACATAAACATATGGTTATAATATAATTAATTCATTTCTTTACATCCTTTTCAAAGGCATAGTTTTTTCCATTATTCTGCACTTTCTTTACTCCCAGGATTTTCTACAGCTGCCTTCAAAGAAGTAATGAAATATACCAAATTTTAGGCAATAAAACCTATTTTCATAGTAAGAATACATTATTTTTAATCCTCTCATTTTATAGCACAACAATCAAAACAAGATTTAGTTCCCAAATAGAGTGTTCAGAATTTCTATAACTTTTTTTTTTCTATTGCAGAAATATACATTTGGTACCAAAAGAAGCATTTTATACAGTGTAGTGCAATTCACTCAAATAAGGTTATTAATAATAAACAGAAAAAAATGCATTTCTTTGATAGAGATGATTAATAACATTAGTATTTAGATTATGATCTCAACAATGATTAGATTCTTCAGAAAAAACTAATTCAAAAGCAATATTTGTACACAGCTTATTGAATTTGCAGCTTTTATCATAGAAAAAAATGATGCTTTTTAAAAAATGCATTGCTTTCATCCTTAATCTGTTATTATTCCTTTAAACAATGTCCAACCCAAGGTTCTGCCTAGGACAAGAAACACCTGTAAACCCCTGGCAGTATAAGGGAAATTAAATTGCAAGCAAAATATTTAAAGCAAACAAATTCTTCAGTGGATTGCCTAAGAATATCTGTTATCACAAGAAAGATAGTCATAGGATTAAATGTGCATTTTGTTCATGTTTGATTATTGGTTGAAAATGCACTGTGCTTTAAAAATAAACAAAACTCTGACAGTTAATTAATTTAATAGGCAGCCCTCTTAAGGAGATCTCCTCAAAGCAGACAGATTCAAGTCATACCAAGGTGACTATGATAAATTGCTTAAAATAAGTAACTTAAAATAAAATAAAACTTTAAAGATTTTTTTGCAGCAGTCTTTAACAAATGGTTTCATTTGTTCCTTTTGTGCAGTGTGTTCAAAATGAGCTTTGTTACAGTTAAGAGAATCCTGAAGTCAGAGGCAGCTTTGATAATTGCTTAGAACATTTATATATATATATATATAAACATAAATAAATAAATAAATAAAAACATATATATAGCAACAACAATAATAGTAAAAAAGTCTAGAGTCTTATTCTTAATGGTTTTGTGATTTCTTGCTACAGTCTGAAAGATGAATCGGTAGTACTACAGGGACAGCTACTGCCTATCTGAGATTGACAAAGCTGATGTAATTGTATGACTTTCTTGTATAACGCTTTAAACAAAAGTAAATAGTTAAAAAAAATAAAAAGAAAAGAAACACCAAAAGAACTGGAAAGCTTAGCTGTGTTCAGTGCCCATTGATGAAAGCACTGTTCTCTGATCCATGCTGCTATTGTTGGTTTTAGTTTCGCTCCCTCTCAATCAATATCTAACGGGGCATGATTTAATAAGGTTTTATAATCTCCAAAAATGGGGGGAGGGCGGTGGTGGTATTGTCATTCATCAAAGGGAGCCTTTCAGGTTTCTTTGGTTTCACCTGCTGGGACCCATTTGGTCTCTTTCAAAGAGAGTGCAATGACAAAATGAATGAGAAATGCTAGAATAAGAGTCCCTTATTCCGCCCAATAGTATAATCAATGAGTGCTTGTAATCCCTATTGTACTTCACAGAGGTAGTTGTAAGACAATTAAATCTCGCTTCTCAGGCAAATGATTTTGGTAGTTAACCTGAAACAGCCAACAATATTGTAGAGAATGAATGCATCTGAAGCAATGATGTAACGGGATACTGCTTGGCTAGAAAACCTTGGTGGTTTGGTTTGGGGATTGATTTTTCTTGCTGTTGTTGTTTGTTAGTCTAGAACTACAGTAAAATGTGAGCTACAATTACAGAAAGATATTAGCAAAAAGTAGAAGAGATTTTAATTTTAATTATCAAAGATGGAAAAGGGGTGAATAATCCACATATTTGCTCTTTAAAATGCAAAATTTGTATCATAAATGAACAATAAGAGAGCCTTACATTTTTATCAGTCTAAATCCTAAATGGTGGCTTAATAAATAACAAACATTTACCTAGCTAGCATCATTTTGATGTGACAACCAATTTAACCTTAATTTCATTTGCCCAGCTAAAATAAATTCCAGTCCTTTTCCTCCTCACTGAATTGGTTGCATGTCAAAAGAGAGCTTGTACTCTTCTGAAGAGACAAGCATTCATTTTGTTCTCTGTATTTTTTGTCCACCTTCTACCACACAAACCTTATTGTCTGAAAAGCACTTATCTCCTGCATCATGTCAGCTTATGTATTTTTCTCTTTAAAATTGTGGCTTTGCTATTAGATTCAGTCTTGAATCATTAAATATTTCAGCAGAACTGTAAACTTTTTTTGTGCTATAATTAGAGTACTCCACAAGCCTGGAATGGTCAAAATGCAATGAGAATTTTTATGCTTAAGACTGCGCAGGCAGAAGATGCCAGAGCCAGCAGATATACTCAGACCCCTATTTTTAGATAGTAAGTAATATATTTAGAGAAATGTTATTTGCCGTTTATATTTTGAAATATTACTAATGCAAATAAGTATACTTCCATTATTTTAAATTTCAGTTTCATAACAGCAGTGGAGACAAGACCTCCAGTTTTCACTTTTTATCCCAGACTTTAAAAAGTGATACTGCCTGCTGGCAAACATCTCTGCTCCTGTTTTGGTGTAAAGTGGCCTGTTGTACATGACGTCTTTGGCCCTCAGCTGCATGAGGCAGTACTCTGAATTGGGTAAGGGACATTGTTTTTTTGGAAAGGAATCTACCTTATGAAAATGGTCAGCTTTTCAAGTATGCTAACTTTTTTTTTTTTTTTTTTTTTTTTTTTTTAATATATTAGAAGATCTAACTTTTCTACTAGCTTCTTTCTGTATCAGCTTTTTGCAGTAAATCCTGAATGTTATTTTTCACTTTGAGCTATAAGTACTTGTTTCAAAACTAAAGTTCAGTTGTCAGGGGAAGGCCACAAAATACATCTTAGAAATACTGTAAGAAATAGCTATCTCAATATTATTCTGCAAAGCAGAGATTGAATGAGAACAAAAATGTGCCTCAACAGAAAGGGGTGGAACTAATTTGGGGCAGGGAGCATCAAGTTTCTGATTGGTTGTGATTAAATGTTATGTTAAGATTATTCAGCAACGGACAGGAAAAAAAAAAGTGTTGTGCGTGGGACATGGTGGAAAAAGGCGTAAAAGAAGAGGGATGCTGTTTAGAGATTGTTTAGTGGTGGTTTGGAGATGAAGGCAGAGGGAAACCATGATGTGGGTTTGGGGTGGGATGGGGAGATGCCAGTAGGGATCCGTGCCCAAATGCACACAGCACAGTGTTGCTTGGGTATTTATGGACACAGATGAGATCCCCTGAGCTTCCCCTTCTCCAGGTCGAGCAGTCCCAGCTCTCTCAGCCTCTCTTCACAGGAGAGGGGCTCCACGTGGAGTACCAGGGCACCAGTGTTAGTGGGTGTGCAGGAGCACACGGGATGGGGGAGCAGACAGCCTTCCTCTGTGTGGTCTTCACCAGCACCAACAGGAGAAATTATTCCTCTAGCCACTTCCTTTCTGCCCCATCCTGCAATTTTGGGTGCTCACTTTCCTGCCTTTTGAAGGGGTGACCCTTTACTCAAGTGTCTCCGTCCTGGCTTAAGAGATGCATTGGAAGAAGGGGTCTACTGCTACAGACCCACTTCAGAAATACTGCTGCCCCAGTCAGGATGGGATGTCCGTAATTTGATGCTGTTGCACACAGCTGGCTAACCAGCAGTGACATTGCTGAAGGCCTCTCCTTTGCACTGTCATCGCAGGAATTAACAAGCTGTCCCCCTCTTGTTTCCTCCAAATGCCAAAAGTTTAGAAAAGTGACCTAGTGGCAGCCAAATATTCTCTTATTTTTTTTTTCCTTTGCTGGAGATGGATACCTTTGTGCAGCTTGTTAGGTGGGTGGGATATCACAAAAATGTGTGAAAAGCTGCTCTGGAGACTCTGCAAGCAGCCGCGTGCTGTTTTGGAGGGCAGCATTAGGATGTCTGCTGGGTTCAGTGGCTGTGATGGCATGAGATGAAGTAGGCAGCAAGTGCCCCTGAGCCCGGAAAAATGGTTCAAAAACATTAATTATGTCTCTTAGTTTTCTTTTCTTTGTTTTGTGTGTTAACGATATGAGACTATTTGTTTAAAACAGCTGTGTCACTACTGTGTCACAGGTTTTTGTGCAGTAGGACACGTTCACCTCTGTTTTAATACCTGGGTTTTGACAGAGCTCCCCTAGGTTGTATTCAGCCCAAGGGAGCTGGCTGAATACTTGTTCTTCACTGTACTTTTATGTTATTTAGCTTTTGATAAATTTTGAACTGTTTTAAAGCAATTAAAACAGTCCATAACACTATTCCTATATTTAAAAATAAGAAAAATTGAGGAAGCTTTTTCATGGCCCCTCATCCCTCCCTCCCTCCACCCCTCCCCCCCCCGCGCAAAAAAGCAGCATTTTGTTCTTGGTTTCCTCATTCTTTTCTTGGGCAAGGGCAAAAATAGGTACTGATTTTTCTATGGAGCTGCATTTTCTAGAAGAAAAATTCGACAACAAAACAAAGCCCCTAACAAAAAATTCAGCTAACTAAACAAACAAAAACACAAACACACCTCCCATCAAAAAAAAAAAAAAAAAAAAAAAAAAAAAAAGGAATAGAAACACTAGTCCTTATTGGTGTTTGTGTCTCTGCATACACAAAAGGGAAAGATTGTGGCCAGAACAGAGACTTTCCAAATAGCTTTATTTTTACAAAAATTATAAAACAAAGCAAAACATTTGCTAATGCAGTCAAAAACCCTTGCAGATACAGTTCTATCTGTGCCCAGGTGCAGCAGAAGGATTCCTTTATTTCCTTTATTAACCCTACCTTTAATCATCAGCTTAACCGGAGCCGCTGCTCTTTGTACTTTTCCCTGGCCTGTTCCCACAGCGGTGGGGTTAGATGAGAGGGACGGACACCACTGCTCTGCAGCCCTGCTAGGGAGCACGGTCTGTCAAAGTCATATCAAAGTTATAAGGAATTGTGTCAAAAGTGTAACACCAGATGCTTCACTGGAGAAAAAATTAACCTCAAATTCTTTCCTGAATGAAGTTCAGGGTTTCCTCAGCTTTCCTCTCCTGTTCAAGGATTTACATCTGCAGTTCCATTTTTATGGTGAGCTGTTCGGATCTGAAAGACTTTCTGTTGAGACTCACCTCGTTACTTGTAGTAACAGGGAATTAGCGTTGTAAAATGCTGAAATTAAAAAGGGTCATGGGCAGAGAAATTAGCCAGTTCAATAAGTGCAAATACAGAGTGGCTTATGCTGCAATAATAATAATAATAATAAAAACAATAATAGCAATAACACTGATAATACATTTGAAGGAATGTGCAGCTTCTGAGTTTTGCAGTAGCAAGACTCATCTCAAGTTTCCAACAACCTGTTGTTGTTTTGCCTATGAAAAATCCCGAATTATGGCTCTATTATTTCAAAAATCCTCCTAGAAAGGAAATATCCCCAAACTGGATGTGTGTAAAGCATACACATTATAATCCAACTTTATATATATATATATATATATATATATATATATATATATATATATATAAAAACAACAACTACAAAAAAAACCCAGTCATTCAGAGTTTGCTGCACCCAGCACAACAGAAGTTTTGCAAAGAAGATGAAGATTTCAGCTTTTTCTCCAGCCAGACTACAGCTGTCTGGGTTGTGAATTCTTCTTTTCTTTCTCTCTCTTTTTTTTTTTTTTTTTTGATTTGTTGTTGTTTGTTTGTTTGTTAGAACCATGTGAAATTAACGATTTAGCAATTTCAATCAGTGTGACTGGAATTGAGGAACAAAATAAAATCTCAGCTTGAGTCTAGGGTTAAAAAAAAAAAAAAAAAATGTTCCCCTCACCTTTAGAAAATCCCTAAATAGACATAAAGAAGTAAGAGTAAACTTACTTTTTCGATGATATGTACTTGTATGGCAGCAAATCAGAAACTAGAAAATCTAATATATCTGTGTAAACGTAAGTACGAAATAAATAATGCTGATGAGTTTCTTGGTGTGTAATACTTTTTCAGAGCACATGTAAAATTTTCTAAAAGAGGCTTAAATTAATTTCTTAAAATATTTCCCAAACTACAACAGATTTGTCATTCGCACACTGGGCGTGGAGCATTTATTTTTTTCCTATTATTTTAAATCACGGCACTTGCCCCGAAGACCCAAACCTCTTTAAAACAGCCGCTTTGCGGCAGGACCCGGCAGGTTTTCCCACCGCAGAGGCGCGGGGAGGTGCCGGCAGCGAGCGGGGGGCGCGCAGGGCTGCGCGGTGCGGCCCTGACACCTAGCGGGGACCGGGCACCGGGAGGTGGGTGCTGTGGGGCTCGTTCGCTTGTGAACGATCCGAAAGGATAAATAAAGTAGTAGGAAACAGTAAAACAAAATGTAAAATAAAATAAAAATAAAAATATGAAATACAACATATAAAATAAATAAAATAAAATATTAAATAAATAAAAAATATATAAAATAATAAAATAAAATAATAAAATACAATACAATACAATAAAATAAAAATATTGAAAAACAAAGAATTAACTTTACTTTTCTCCTGGTCTGTAGGTGACTATAACCCAGAAGTTTCCAGCAGGAGGGAGGGGGAGATGTTCACCCTGCCTTGCCTCCGTGGGTGATAGCCTCTCCTGGTGGCCAGAGCCCGATTTCTGTGCTCTCAGATAACTGACTGTTTTTTGCACACTTCTAGACCACAGCCACTGTTAACTGAAAGATGCTAGTCTGTATTTATAATATTTATATTATATTATATTATATTAATTTTTTTTTGTCTGTACTTATAATATTTAGGCAATCACTAGCATTTATCACCATACCAGGAAAATTGTGAACAAAATGCCCACTCCTCCTGAAGTCAGCAGGCACAGAGCCAGCTGGCAGCGGTGCTATTCTAACATTCCCTCTCCTTGTGTTGTCACAGGATTTTATGGGCTGGGCCACGCTGCAAGTCCCCATCTCAGCTGGGTAATTCAGGTGCCTATCAGTGACAGAGAAGCACCCTCCCTTGGCACGTAATGGGGAGGAATTGGTTGGTTTCACAGAGCAATGTGGAATAATTAACTTTACAGCCTATCTCAGACATTGTTACTGGAGGCCACGAGGTATTTATGTTTTCCATCTCAGGGCCCCACTGCTTTGCACTTTATCCTCGTCCTGCTGGGGGCTCCTGCTCTGGCAGAAGTTGGAACCTGTGCATTTTGCCATAGGTCTCTGAACTGGTTAATAATGACCATTCCTTTCCCTTTGCCACACGTCTGTGCTATCTCAGATCTTCCTGTGTAGACTTCACTGTCTAAAATTTGCAAATTGTTCTGTCTACGTCATTAGGAAAGGGTGTTGCAAGTGGGTGGCGATGACTATACAGGCACAAATAATTATTTTTGAATAAATATGTCTGTGTGCAGAGATCATTGCATGAATGGGGAATAATACAGCAGAATATATATGTTATTTAAAAAATAATAATAATTAAAAAACATTTCCCAAGAGCCTATCTAGGCTTATTGAGGTAGCAATGGTGCTGGGTCCCATGGGACACATGGTCATTGCCCAGGACTCACAGCCATTACATGACTAACACACTACACACTGCTTCATGGGGTTGTATGGTGGGGAACACAAAAAGCAGCCCCAACCTCCATCTTTCAGACCCTCAAACAGTATCTCAGTACCTGAATGTTAAATGAAGCAAACAACACAGACTTTTTTACTTCTAGGTACATTCAAAACTACAAGGAGGAGATGGACAAACGTAGCAAGACCAAAACAATGAACAGAAAGAAACATTTTATTATATGTATGTGTTGGAATAATCCCCCAACAAACAACTTATTAAAATACCTCTGTTTAAGTCTTTAGCCTGGAAACATCTCTACTACCTTCCTTCTGATGCAACAGGTCCATTTTTGTTTATTTATTTATTTATTTATTTCCAAGTTCTCTTCATGTGACAACACCTTTGCTACCTTTTGGATTTCTGTAGATTCGCAGAACAACCTGGGTACATGGTTTGGAGCACAAATAGAAAACCTATGCATGCTGAAAATATTTCTTTGCAGAGGTCAGGAAGGATGTAAATACTGCTGCTTTTACATCAAAATTACCTGCTGCGTTTTGAACATCACTCCAGATAGAAGAGTGCCCTACTATTACTCTGCACGTATCATCATGTGAAAAAGAGAAAAAGTCATAACCGCTCTGTAAAATCCAGATGTCCGCATAATTTCTTATCTAAAACTAAAAAACTATGTCTTATATAACTGTGCTCTTGCTGTACTATTGATTCAAGTACACTTTGGTTCCTCAATGAAATGGAAAAAGGTGATTTGTTAAATGTCTGTGCTGCTCTCCTTAAATCAAAATCCTGTTATGAAGCTTGGTTTTCAACATTTTTAGTCCTTGGCCTTCAGTGTTTACCTTAGGGCTGTATTGAGGTGCGGGTGTAATTTCTGCACTATCTGGAAGCTGAAGGGCTGTGCTTGTGAGCCAGCATTGCCACCTCAGGCAGCAAGGTCCCTGCTGCACAGATGGGTGTCTCCTGCTGCTCTTGGTGCCCTGGATGGTTTCCACATGCATCTCCTGGTGCTCCAGAGCACCCTTAGCTTCCCTCCCTGCTCATCCTTTCTTGGTTTTGTGCTCCAGGGGAAGACTGAGCCCCATTCACTCCCAGGGGAATGCTGCTCCCTTGCCATGGGTCCCTCACCGCCTTGGGGCTGCCTGGCACCCTGCAGCACTGAGCGCCTGACCAGCTCCCCACTCACTGCCCACTTCATGGCAGCACTCTGCAAATCAAAACAAGTTCAGTGACAGGTGGCTTGTGGCAATTTAATGAAATGTCTAGTCACCGGGCGGCCTCGCTCTTGTAAACTACAACAATGAACCAGCCATGGTACGGCTGCAGGAATGAGGCACAGGCAGGGCTGCAGCACCACCAAGACCTCCTACAGATCCTGCACCACGGGACAGGCAGCCCCTTGTGCCACCCAGCTGCTGCTTTTCACTACTGTCATTGCTGAAAATGTACTGCCTTCTTTATGGTTTCATTTCATTTCATTTCATTTCATTTCATTTCATTTTATTTATTTGTTTTCCCTCAGTGTTCATGCTACCTCCTCATGTCCTTCGTAGCTCAGGGTGAGAACGAGCACCGTGACAAGAGCACAGACGAATGTTTGCTACGTACAGGTGCTAGAAGGAGGGGTCATCATTGCAAACTGGAAGAAAAAAAGAAAAACAAAAAGATAAAAGAAAAAAAGAAAACAGAAAAAGAAAAAAAAAAGATAAAACAAAATGAAACAAAGAGAAAAGAGAAAAAAGAAAGAAAAGAAAAGAAAAGAAAAGAAAAGAAAAGAAAAGAAAAGAAAAGAAAAGAAAAGAAAAGAAAAGAAAAGAAAAGAAAAGAAAAGAAAGAAAAAAGAAAAGATCAAGAAAGAAAAAGAAACAGAAAAAGGAAAACAAAGAGAGGGAGAGAAAAGGAGAAAGAAAAAAAAGAGCAAAAGAGAAAGAGAAGGAAAGAAGGAAAAAGAAGAAAAGCTGAGTACTTTGTTAAGCACCTTTTAAACTGGGGCCCTAATTGACACAGGGAACACTGCTTTTGAAAATAGTGTTTTGTTTGTCTTGTTTTGTTTTGTTTTGTTTTGTTTTGTTTTGTTTTCTTCTAATTTGAAATTGACCGGTAGTCCTGGTCTGTCCCCAACACTGAGTGAGCAACAGAGGAAGAGTTTTCACACAAACTGTGTATTGCTGTGGTTCTGTGTGTGCTTTTGTATGAATATGCTGATCATATTTCATTTCTCATGGGAATGAGCATAATTTGCTTCAATCCAGTTACACGGTGTTATGGTAAAAGCTCAGTTCTTGGTTCATTAATACAAGTGGGAATTTTGCCATTTACTTCAATGGGAGCAGGAAATACGATGTTTTCAGTATTACAACCTATTGTAAATACCCTTCTTTCAAACACATATTGATTCTCTAGGATAATGAAGGTGCAAGGAAAAAATAAGGGGAAACACAGTTTTGCAAATTAATTACTTACCTAACTTAAAATGAACTACAGAAAGGGAAGCAACACCAAAACAGGTTTTGAAAACATAGAAAGAGTATGAAAATCAGATAAATTCAAGGATATCTGCCTAGAGTCTCTCATGTAATAAATTATGTTTAGATTATATTTTCCAAATTATCATGCTCCTTGCTTAGGTTAGCCTGTACCATGACTGTGTCTGCAAATGTTTTTCAGGTCACCTGGAGAATTTACAGCATGGAGAGATCACACCAGCATTGGTGAAGTCCATTTGATGACCATTGAATATATTTTTTTTCATCTCTTTTCTGACTGCGGTATTTTTTCAGAATATCTTCTTGAGGGGAAAAATCTCTATTCCCCAAACTCCCAGGGCTTTCTCCTTACCAAAGCAGCAAAGTCTTGACCTGAACATGGATCAAGCTGGGCAAGCTGCTCCTGGGAGTGCTGGAGATGAGGAATTTGGTGAAGAAGTAGATGGGGAGTTTCACAGCGCTGTCAGTGTGGTTGCCAGGTCCACTGCCCTGTACCAGTCTCACTGAATAGCAATCACCTTTTTTTTACAGCTGCCCCTTCACACCCTTGTTTTTGGCTCCTGGACAGTGTTGTTCAGCCCCTTGCATGCTGGGGCACTCCAGCACTTCCCTCTACCGGAAAACAATACTTCTGGTGTCATGGGACGATGGCTGTTCATAAGTGATGACTTTTTAGTGATTCTTATTTAGCAGTGTGTGGTGAGATGCTTTATAAAAGTCAGGGAAAGACAAACATGACCATTGCTGTATTCATGGAATTATTCCAGAAAACCTCTGGAAAGGAGTCCTAAATGAGAAGTTCAGATGAGTTATTTTAGGTTGAGATTTATCTATCTATTTACTTATTTATTTATCTGAGAAACACCATTTCAGCCATACTGTTACGTGATGATTAATTGCACCACCCACTTGCCAGCTATATTAACCACAGGTGAGCTGCTTATGGATATTCTGGAAGATTTACTCCCAGTGCTGTTCTATTTCAAAATGCCAGCACAAAGTCAGACAGGGTGAGCAGAGATGTGGCATTGAATGTGTTGCAGGCCCTGTTGCTTCCTTACAATTGATAGTCTTGTTTCTGAAAGAATATTAGTTAATTTTCTTCACCAGGGCAGAGAGAGGGACTACATGCTAAGGAGACATATGAGCAAAGACAGTTAACTAATGCTAGATATCATGGGGTGAGTTGGGCTTGAGCAGCTAAGGACCCCAGACCATGATCTGCTCTGTGCCCAGCAGTGGCAGCCCCATCCACCCACCCACGGCAGAAAAGCCTTCCCAGCAGAAGGCACCTGGAAGACACATCCTTGTCCAGCAGTTCTGCTGAGATTGCTGCTGACTGGGGAACCTTACTGGTATTCCAATAAGTCCCTGAGAGAAGTGCTCGAAGTCTAAGGCATTAGGAATGATATACAAAAGGAATTAAACTGGCAGAACTTCTCTCTTTGCAGAGCAGTAAAATTCCTAGTACTGAGGAAGAAAATCAAAGTGCTTAACAGCTCTAGAAAAGAAAGAATCCGAAGAGGTTTAAAGGAAGTGTTTGGAAATATGGAGAGTACAATAAATATTTGTTATTATTATTGTTTCCAATGATCTATAATTTTAAGAAAAAATGGAGAAGGGAGGTTGCAGGACTGGGTAAAAGCAAGAAAAGGGGAGGAGAAAACATTTTTATGTTGCATACATCCAACTCCCTGCTATGTGTCATTTTAACAAAAGTGGGATAGTGGTAGCTAAGTTTTCTGTTGAGCAAGGCCTGGAGTGCACAATGCTTTTTGGTATGTCCATACAGTCAAGGTAAATTTAAAATTTCCATCCATACCCTAGAAACACAACTGTCAATCAGTGGTCTGTGATCATCTCCTTATGACGACTTCCTCAACACACTGCTTCTCCAGCTTGAGAAGAAGGGAGCTGAGCCACATGCAACCAGGGCAGATCGCACAACTTCTCCTTGTATCAGCATAAAGTCTGTGCTCTGTTTGTTTGTGTAGAGAGAGTCCTGGAGTACTGTGTTGTCTCCAGCCTGAGAAGTGCTCCTATACTTTCCTTTTTCTTGTTTCTCCCAAGAACCTAATAGACACCTTCAGCCATTTGCTTGATAGATATCTGGTGGAAAGGTCACCTCTGAAGTCTGCTGATCCCTTGATTCTTCAGTAGGTCTCATATACCTGCAGCAACCCTCCTGAGGGAATCAGCAGAGTAATAACAGGATCCAAGTGTACTGCTGTGCAGCTGCAAGGCGACAAACCCATGCTATGTCTTCTCCCTGTGACAGTCACTCGAGTCCTGCAGCCCTTCCAGCAACAGCTGTGGTGGTCTTCCACTTCAGTTCAGCAATGAAACTGTCCTTGGCATTTCTGGGCTTAAAACGTGAGCAGCAGGATGGCGGCATAACTGGTCACAGGTATCTGTCAATGATGATCATTACTGTCCTTAAAAATTGGATGGCACTCTGAAATCTAGATGACACTTCTAATCAGAGGGTCAGCATGTTGTTATTATGGCTGGTGCAGTGATTGCTGTTATTATTGTGAAGAGACATTGTGGTGTCCAAAGTGTCCAATCAGAAAATGGTAAAAATAACTTAAAAAAAATAAAGTGACATAGCCTTAACATCATCACCCCAAAAAGAGAAAAAGATGAGTCTTGCCGATCATTATTTACAATGAGGTAAAAGAGAAACATCACTCCCTGCTAATTCAGAGTTTGTGGTGGGGCTCAGCTTGTCACCATGTGCAGCTTTCTTCTCTTTGATAAGGTCAATTTGCCAAAAAGAACAAGGTACACAGTGAGTAATACATTACTCAACCATTTGTGTGCATACCTCTGTTTTCCTTACCAGGTCTCACTATATTCGGATAGGTACAGACATGGCACCAGGATAAAAAGGGTCATTTAAAAGACTTTGCAGGGGCTCTGTACTGTGAAGGATTGAATTTTCACTTGAATGCCTACATTTTCACAATTTTTTCTTCACAGAAATATTCTTTTTGAATGGCAGGCCACAATTGGGTTTTTTATTTTTTTCTTATGACCAGGGATATACAGAATACCAGAGCCTGTTTATCTCAGGGGAGGACCACAGCCGACTCAGAGGTACATCATCATCCTGGCAATGGAGGTTTTCCAGCCAGCACTGGCCAGAGGCCTCCTCCAGCTCTGTTCAGATGACGCTCCTACAGAATGGACAAGCTAAAATAATTTCCAAAATCAGTAGTTCCCAGACATGTTCTCAGACCTGACTCTCATAATCACAATACTTTCCAAATGCTGGCAGAATTCTGACTCTGATCAAATTTAAGAGCTAAAGGGCAACTTTAAAAGGTATCTAAATGCAGGTTGCAGGAATAATATTAGGCTTACATTTGTGAACACTTTGCAAGACAATAAGGAGAGGTGGCACTTGATGTCTGAAAATACACAATGGTTATGCACAGAAATTAAAGACATCTAAAAATAAAGTATGGAGACATGTAGGAAAAATTCCTTTCCTTTCCTTTCCTTTCCTTTCCTTTCCTTTCTGCTCCTTTCCTTTCCTTTTCTTTCCTTTCTGCTCCTTTCCTTTCTGCTCCTTTCCTTTCCTTTCCTTTCTGCTCCTTTCCTTTCTCTTTCCTTTCCTTTCCTTTCCTTTCCTTTCCTTTACGCTCCTTTCCTTTCCTTTCCTTTCTTTCCTTTCCTTTTCCTTTCCTTGCCTTTCCTTTGCCTTGCCTTGCCTTGCCTTT